>NC_065445.1:183088270-183409520 GCF_917563875.1 Diabrotica virgifera virgifera | reverse complement strand
ATCAAAAGTTGGAATAAAATGTTTATTTTGTGTCAGAGGCTACCATATTGGTAGTTGTGTAAGAAACAACAAGAAATTGAAAATCTAAATAGTTTTGTGTGCCCTAACTACACAAACAAAAAAAGAAAATTAGGAATTTTATGAGTGGCTAATAACTGTAATTCCATATGCCAATAACTATGTTTGCATGGCCAATAACTGTGTAATTTTGTTTTTAAATTTGTGTTAATTTTTTATATACATTATTATTTTTTATTAAAATAACCTGAGTTTTTATAAAATTTGATGTTTTATTATTATTAAAAAACCCTTACAAAATATTTCACTTTAAAATATACAAATTTACAATTTTAATTCAATTTGAAATCCCTTAAGTGGCCAATCACTGTACCCGTTACCCTATATGGGACAGAATCATGGAACCGAACGTAGAATGATGAAAGACTTTTAGTAATATTTGTTATGTTTTACAACTTGTCACAGAGAACATCAAGGAACAGGTTTATCAAATATTTAGGTGAAGATATTAATAAAATAATTGGGTCTAGGACGTTTCATCGCCGCCGTTTCGATGCCGCCAGTTCGATGCCGATGCCGGCCGATTCATCGCCAGTCAATTAATCCCTATCTGATATATTTCCGAATTTTCGACAGTTAAAATTATTAGTTATTTTTAGTATTAATTAAGAATTCTAGGAAATGCGAGATATGACGGCGATGAACCGGCGGCATCGAAACGGCCGGCGATGAACCGGCGGCATCGAAACGTCCCATTCCGAAATAATTAGTTAAAATTATTTAAAGAGACAGTTTTATTTATGAAATAATTTCATTTCCGTTCGGGTCGTGAAATTAAAACTGTCAAAGTGTCACTCGGGAAACAAAAATCGACAATTTTAGAGCTCTCCTGCAATTACTACTGATTCCTAGGAGATACTAGCTAGGAGATTCTGACTAATAGAAAGCTACAGAAATAAAAATGAAACTGATAATTTTTGATAATTTCCCGTCGTCAAGTATATTACTTCAGATGCCCTTTGTTGCTACGAAAAAATACATTCAGTGACATTAATGACATTTAATGTTTTAAAAATTATAAAAGTGATGACTTTCAACCGTCAAATATTTATACCAACTGTGTGTTTAACTGTACTAATTTGTACTTACATAAATAAATTACAATAAAATTTTGTAACATAATTTCACCCCCTTCGGGTCGTGAAATTGAAACTGTCAAAGTGTTACTCGGGAAAAAAATCGATAATTTTAGAGCTTTCGTGCAATTACTACTGATAATTTCCCACCTCTACTAGTTTCATCTCTTTATTGCACAACGTATTATGTTTTCCGTCTTTTCCGTTATTTTTCCGGTTATTAGCGCACTCATGACCGTATTATTAAAGCGCAATCTGAAATGTTACTATTTTAAATTGACCCCTTTTGAGATTTTACAGCCGTCTATGGTTTCTCTCATAATATAGATTATAATTTATCATTGTCGTTAAATAAAACCGTCTTTATACTGTAATATAAAAGTGTACTTCACACGGAATTTTATAAGTACGCTATTTGTAGACAACCGGTTAATAATCATTGGTTATTATTGTAACCTACAATAAATAAAATACGCCTATTAATTTTATTGATGTAAATAGGTAGAAGTAAGTGATACTGTTTTTTTTCAATTTAATTAAGAATCTATTTATAAAAATTTCGTCGAAATATGTACATACATAATATTATAGTAGGTATACAGGGTGTTTCATTAATAATTGTCCATATAGTAACTGGAAAAATCTTAGCACAAAATACGAAGATTTAACCTAAAACACTTAAATAAAATACTCCCCCTTACATAGATACAGAGTGTTTTATCTAAAAATTTAAAAAATATTTTTGCTTAAAATTTTAAAACTATTCGACGTATCCTTTTCATACTTGGCAGAAAGTGTGGGTACTGTACACTAGGGTGGTGCGAAAAAAGTCAAGTTGATAATTCCGTGTCGCTATAGTGCGGAAAAGTTGCGATTGGTAATTACAAGAAAAACAAAAAAGAATTATTCAAATCGGGCTTTATCTTCCGATCCCGCAATGGACCTAAAGGTTATGAAAAAAATGAAATTTTACCTTTTTTCAAAAAATTTTTATTCATCCTTCGTGTACGTTTTATTTATCGCTATAATAAAATTTATTTACAGTTTGCATGGTAGAGTAATAAAAAAAAATAGATTTACGCATTAAACGAATATATTCCTATCCCGCAAGGTCAATCAAAATCTATAAAAATTTGAAATTTTTTATGATTTTGAAAAGAAAAACAGAAAACTGGAAATGGACATCAACGATACCCAGTTTGGATTCCGAAATGGACTCGGAACAAGAGAGGCGTTGTTTGCACTGAACGTTATGTCTCAAAGATGTCTTGATATAAATCAAGATGTATTCATGTGTTTCATAGATTATAACAAAACCTTTGATAAAGTGCGGCATGATCATCTAATCAGACTCCTGGCAGAAAAGAATTTAGATAAACGAGACATCCGACTAATAGCAAATATGTACTACAATCAGAAATCAGTAGTGCGAGTAGAGAATAATACCACTGAAGAAATTGAAATAAAGCGAGGTGTGAGACAAGGGTGTATACTGTCACCAACCCTCTTTAATCTCTATTCCGAAGACGTAATGAAAAGAACACTCTCTGAGCAATCCATAGGTATTAAAATAAATGGTGTTAGACTAAACAATCTGAGATTTGGCGACGACATCGTTCTGATCGCAGAAACACTTGAAGAGCTACAGACATTAATGAATAAGATAGCAGACTGCAGCGAAGAACATGGACTATCTTTTAACATAAAGAAAACTAAATTTATGGTAACATCGAAATCAACACGAAATGTCCAAAATTTATATTTACGCAATGAAATTATCGATCCAGTTAGCAAATACAAATATTTAGGCACTTTTATAAATGAAGACAACGATAGCTCGCAGAAATCAAAATAAAAATAGAAAAAGTCAGATCCATATTCACTAAAATGAAGAGAGTGTTCTGTGGAAGAGATTTGAGCCTTGAAATGAAACTTCACCTGATGAGATGTTACGTACTTTCTGTGCTGTTCTATGGAATGGAGTCATGGACGCTGAAAAAGATTGATACCAAAAAATTAGAGGCATTTGAACTGTGGATGTATCGCAGAATCTTGAGAATATCATGGACGAAGAGAGTCACAAACGTCGAGGTCTTGAGAAGAATGAATAAAGAAAAGGAAGTCATATTTACGATCAAAAAACGAAAACTGCAATACTTGGGACACATTACAAGAGGCTAAAGATATGAACTGCTTCGAATAATTATGCAGGGGAAGATAGCAGGAAAAAGGTCCATAGGAAGAAGACAAAACTCCTGGCTAAAGAATCTACGGGAATGGTATAGCTGTAGCAACAACGAATTGTTTCGGTCAGCAGTTTCGAAAATACGTATAGCCCTGATGATCGCCAACCTTCGGAACGAAGATGGCACTTGAAGAAGAAGAAGAAGAAGAAGAAGATGATGATTTTGATAAATTAAAAAACATTTAGTTATCTCATTTTTCTGTGACATTGTGAAGCTCTTCGCTTGTTTAGATATTGTATGACAATATTTAAACAACCCAGAACTCAAAACTAGGGGGTGGTTGCAGTTCTAGCTCCACACGCATCCCTCTCTCCAACCAACCAACCAATGAGTGTATGTTTTTTACATTATTTACATATGTACATTTCTTTTTCATCTGTTTGTGTCCAGCTCTTAAACATCGACTTTGTATTGTGATTTCTTGGTAAAATATGGCAGCATGGACCTTGATTTAAATGTTTTCCTGATGAATATATCTGTTGATTGGGGCCCACATACATTAGCATTAGACGATGCTTCCGTGGACAACTTTAGACACCGCTCGTCAGCTTGCATGTGGCAATGATAGTTTTTATACATTCCAGTATGGCATTTCTCCCGATGTAATGCAAGAAGTTATATCTTAATTTGAAACTCTTTGAAGAACTGGTGGAGAAGATAGTTTTGTAACATTCCAGTCTATTATTTCAGTGTAGTCCTGTGCTTGAAAATTTAAAGTAAGAGGGATGAAATTTCTAATATTTTTGCCCTTGGCTTTAGTCTGTCCGGCTTTTAACACTCTCCTTGGCCCTAGCTCTCTAATGTGTTTTCTTTCTCCCTACCACTTGAAATTTTGAAGCAAAGGACTAAACTAAAATAATAGACTGGAATGTTGCAAAACTATCTTCTCCACCACTTCGTCGAAGAGTTTCAAATGAAGATATAACTCCCTGTATTACATCGGGCGACATGTCAGACTGGAGTGTACACAACTATCCCTGACACAAGCCAGCTGATGAGCGATGTCTAAAGTTGGCCACGGAAGCATCGTCTAATGCTAATGTATGTGGTCCTTAATCAAGAGATGGATGCATCAGGACAACACTTAAATCAAGGTCCATGCTGCCAGATTTTACCAAGAAATCACAATGCAAAGTTGGTGTTGAAGAGCTGGACATAAACAGATGAAAAAGAAATGTACATATGTAAATAATGTAAAAAACACACACTCATGGGTTGGTTGGAGAGAAGGGCGCGTGTGGAGCTAGAAGTGCAACCACCCCCTCGTTTTGAGATCTGGGTTGTTTAAATATTGTCATACAATATCTAAACAAGCGAAGAGCTTCACAATGTAACAAAAAAATGAGATAACTAAATGTTTTTTAATTTTTCAAAATCATCAAAATATTTAAATTTTTTTAGATTTTGATTGACCTTGCGGGATCGTAAAATATCCGTTAAATGCGTAAAACAATTTTTTTAGTACTCAACCATGCAAAGTGTAAATACATTTTACTATAGCGATAAATAAAACGTACTCGAAGGATAAATAAAAATTTTTGAAAAAAAGGTAAAATTTTATTTTTTTCATAATTTTTAGGTCCGTGGCGGGATCGGAAGATAAAGTCCGATTTGAATAATTCTTTTTTTGTTTTTCTTGTAATTACCAATCGCAACTTTTCCGCACTATAGCGATACGGAATTATTAACTTAACTTTTTTCGCGCCACCCTACTGTACACCCTACTAAATTAAGACAAATAAACGTTTCTAGCTACTACCAGAGGCGTACGACAGGGGATAGTGGCTGGTTGATCTTTCCCAAATTCTACGCCACTGACAAAATTGCTATTTTAGTGTAATTTTTTGATTTTGCAATACTTTTTATTTAGGTAATGTACCTACTCTTCATACGTAACGATAAAATTATTAGCTTTCGAGATGTTTGAAATTAAAAATGAAACGACACAATACACTGATCACAATAACCGTGTCGTTTCATTTTTAACTTCAAAAATCTCAAAAACTAATGACTTTATCGTTACAAATGAAGAGTGTATTATTTTCATAGAAAATATTGGAGAATCCAAAAATGGAACTAAAATAGCAATTTAGCCAGTGGCGTAGTATTTGGAAAGGGTCAACTATTCACTTTCCCCCGTTGTACGCCTCTGGTAATAGCCAGAAACGTTTGTTTAACATGATTCAATAGTTTATACAGTAGCTATGCTTCCTGCCAAGTATAAAAAGAATATGTCGAATAGTTTTAAAATGCTGAGCAAAAATAATTTTTAAATGAAACACCCTGTAACTCAGTAAGGAACCACATTTTATTTAAGTGTTTTAGGTTAAATCTTCGAATTTTGTGCTAAGGTTTCTCCAGTTACTATATGGACAATTATTAATGAAACACCCTGTATAGCGCAGTCAATGAGGGTATTTGGCTCCGAATTCCATCCTACTACATCGATTTACTTGATATTTTCACGGTAGGGGAACAAGGGGCTTGTTGTAACAGGGGTAAGTAGTAACACAGCGTTTTCATAGGTTATTTGACGATTTTTAGCTGACACAATCTTATCGCCCTACAAATGACACCGTCTAGCCAATCATCCTCCGATAGTTGCAAATAGTAGTTTTGTGCACCTGCTTCATTTGGATGAGGTAATATAAAATTTGACACTCATAAAATTTTGATTATCGCTATTGTTTAAACGGAAAGGAATCTTTCGGTGTTCAATTTCTTTTCTAAATTTAGTTATACTTTGATGTTGCTGAACGATTTTACGATTAGGAAGTTATTTTTACAATAATTATTTTAATAAGTAAGTCTACAAAAGTGTGCTACGGGGTTTGTTGTAACAAAACGTTGGGGCTTGTTGTAACATGCTACAACTTGTGCTGAATCTTATTAAATTTATGATCTACAATATAAAACGTATTATTTAGTTTTTTCCTCAAGAATGAGACAATATTAAAGAAAATCAGTAAGGCCAACTCAAAGCCAGGAAGTGAAGTCTACTAGTTACCTTCAGCGGAAGTTTTAGATAATCAATGTAGCATAAGACAAGCAAGTAAAACTTTGGAACTGTGCCATGTATCTCTATACCGACATATAGAAAAAAGAAAAACAATTAGAGTCTACAAGTGGGCTATACTAAACCAGGGATAGTTTTTACGGCCGAAGAAGAAAGTGGCTTCGTATATTCTAAAGTGCGCCGAAATATATTTTGGATTAATTCCCATGGAGATGCGAAAACTGGGTTACCAATGTGCCATGAAACTCAGTGCTAAGCAACTTACTTCTTCTTGGTATCAAAAGTATACAGTTGGTCAAGATTGAGTCCAAAATTTTGTGCGTAGAAATCTACATTTACCTTTAAGAACACCGGAAGCCACGTTATTAACTCGAGCAACATCTTTCAACAGGAATAACGTTGGTATTGCCTTTGAAATATACCAAAAAATTAAAATTTTCTTACTGTTACAACCTGCCACAATGTACAAGTTGTAACAATGCACTTTTTTTGGTAAAATGCTAGTTGATTAATAGATACCAGTCTTTTTAACTTTTTTTCAGATTTTATTCATAAAGAGTCAAACTAGCGTTTAGAGTTTAATTAGCGATAATTGGGAAAATCGCTGTCAAGATATATTTGATTTTATGAAAATTGTTACAACTAGCCCCCTGCTCCCCTATGTAAGGAATAGATCGAGAAACAAAGTCTACCCTATGCCGATGTGTGCTATTATCGTGAGGGTGGCTCCCACCCCTTCTCGGGGGTCGAACATTTTTTGATTAAAATAGCGACGGAAATGGCTAGAGAACCTAATTCTAAGCAAAAACTGTTCTATAATTTTTTTTGAAAACCCAATAATTTTTGAGTTATGCGTGGTTGAAAATTGACCATTTTCATTGAAAAATGACACCTTTGCGGACGGTTTCTTGCGAATACCCTAAAAACTATGCATCTAACAAAAAAATTGTATAAAATATTTTTGTAGCTTATAAAAAAGCAAAGAGATTCGTTTCTTCATAACTCTTCTAGTTATAATACAAAAAGAGATATGGTAAGTGAGAAGAGTTTGTTTTTTTGGTGCATGCCAAATCGGTGTATTTAATCTGAAATTACAGAAAAATGGTAGATTTTACGTGTATAATGGTACTGATGCCTTTTTTAGTGCTTGAAAAGATCTTTAAAATGAGAATCATTAATAAATGTCATTTGCATTCAAACTGAGATATGCTGCAAAAATTGATGACTAACCTATTTTAAGAAAAAATGAGAAGTATATTTCCCCCTCATCCGTCAAAATTTAAATACATCGTTTTCCTTCTACAATACTTTTTATTGTAGTGTTATTTCTATTTTTAAAAAGTTGGAGGGGATTAAACTGAATGGTTTTTGAGAAAAATAAAATCAAATTATAGTTTTCATTACTGTATCTCTTATCATTTTCAAGTTACATGGAGAAAAAGGAAGATTTTAAAAAAAATTAAAAATGCGCTATACATATAATTTGATTATACAGGGGGTTTCATTAATAATTGTCCATATAGCAACTGGAGAAACCTTAGTACAAAATACGAAGATTTAACCTAAAACATTTAAATAAAATGTGGTTTCTTACAGGGTGTTTTATCTAAAAATTTAAAAATTATTTTTGCTCATCATTTTAAAACTGTTCGACGTATCCTTTTCATACTGGCAGGAAGTATAGGTATTGTACAAACTACTAAATTATGTTAAACCAACGTTTCTGGATATTACCAGAGGCGTACGACTGGGGAAAGTGAATGGTTGACCCTTTCCAAATTCTATGCCACTGGCGGAATTGCAATTTTAGTTCAATTTTTGGATTTTTCAAAACATTCTATGAAATTAATATACTCTTCGTAACGATACTATTCGTAACGATAAAGTCATTAGTTTTCGAGATATTTGAAGTTAAAAATGAAACGATACGGTTATTTTGATTAATGCATTGTATCGCTTAATTTTTAATTTCAAATATCTCGAAAACTAATGACTTTATCGTTACAAACGAAGAATATATTATTTACGTAGAAAGTATTGGAGAATATAAAAATGGTACTAAATAGTAATTCCTCCAGTGGCGTAAAATTTGAGAAGGATCAACCATTCACTATCCCCTGTCGTACGCCTCTGGTAGTAGTTAGAAACGTTTGTTTATAATAATTTAGTAGGGTGTATAGTAGTCGCACTTTCTGCTAAGTATGAAAAGGATACGTCGAATAGTTTTAAAATTCTGAGCAAAAATAGTTTTTAAATTTCTTAATAAAACACCCTGTAACTCAGTAAGTAACCACATTTTATTGAAGTGTTTCAGGTTAAATCTTCGTATTTTGTGTTAGGGTTTCTCCAGTCACTATATGGACAATTATTAATGAAACACCCTGTATATTATACTATAGTTTGATCTTATTTTTTTCAAAAACCATTCATTTTAAACCCGTCCAACTTTTTAAACATAGAAACAACACTATATTAAAAAGTATTGCAGAAGGAAAACGATGCATTTAAATTCTGACGGATGAGGGGTTAGATACACTTCTCGCTTTGTTTGAATGTGATCGATATTTAATATTGCTCGATTGAAAGGTATTTTCAAGCACTACAAAAGGTATTAGTACTAATATAAACGTAAAATCGACCGTTTCTCTGTTATTTCAAGTTATTTTTTTTAAATACACCGATTTGAGCATGCACCAAAAAAACAAACTCTTCTGACGTAGTATACCTCTTTTTGTATTATAAGTTGAAGATTTATGAAGGAACGAATCTCTTTTTTTATAAGCTACAAAAATATTTTACATAGTTCTTTTCGTTAAATGCAAAAAACCGTCCGCAAAGGTGTCATTTTTCAATGAAAATGGCCAATTTCAACTTCGAATAACTCAAAAAGTATCGAGTTTTAAAAAAATATTATAGAACAGTTTTTGCTTAGAATTAGGTTATCTAGCGACTTCCGTGATTATTTGAACCAAAAAATTTTCCACCCCCGAGAAGGGGTGGGAACCACCCCCAAGATAAAAGCACACATCGGCATAGGGTAAATTTTGAATAAAGTGATGAGTAGAGGCTACTCCCAAAATTTCATTAAAATCCATGCAGTAGGATAGAATTCGGAGGTAATATCCTATTCTTGCTCCCATTGACTGGCGTAATAGTGGAAGCAAGAAATATAGTGGGACGGCCAGATTTGTAAGGTTTAGTCCATTTACTAACGGTTTTTTGCTGTAAATTTTAAGAACCGCTTAGATTGACAAAAAATTTGGCATACACATAGCAAACATGTCAACGGCATACACATGCAGATGTGTGCTTTTGCTTACAGAGTGAGTTTCATCCCTTCTCGGAGGTGAAAAAATATACGTTCAAAATAAGTGCGGAAGTGGATAAACTGACTAATTCTAAGCAACTTTTGTTCTATAGCGTTTTTTCACTAAGTCGATAATGTTCGAGTTATTTGCGAGTGAATTTGTACATTTCTCAACAAAAAAAAAACGATTTTAGATGCATTTTCGCAAATAACTTAAAAAGTATTTTACTGAAAAAAAAAAGATTCTTAGCAAAACATAGCTTATCAAAAAGCGAAAAAAATGGTGTATGTATGAGCTCTCTAAACCTAGTAGAAGAAGAGTTGTAGCTAATCAGAAATAGGTCCGTATTCGTCAAATTCCAAATCGAATATTTCAACGTGAAATAACCCAGAAACGAAGCTCTTATTGGGGAACACTCATTACAACTTATTTAAAGTGATTTGCAACAAAAATGAAATTAATCTTTACCGCTTGATAAGTTGCTTTACTTATGACATATTTATATTATCTGTAAGTTTTATCGGTTTGTGGTGCTTATTTTTGAAAATAATTGGTTTTAAAGTAAAAATTTTTGAATTTTTAATTTTAAAAAAATTATATTTTTTCAAAATAGCTTAAAAATTATTAGTGACAGAAGAGTGGCTTTTCTGAATAGTTTGGATTATTTGTTTTTGTATAAAACAAAAATAATTGGTTAAGATATGCTGTTTAAAGTTTGCAGCTACTCGAGCGTTATGGGGATCTATTGGGTTGTGAAGAGTAGGTCCATAAAGTGGGTGACTTTCCATTTTTTGATTTAATTTTCCATTTTCAACAATGATTTTTTCCGATTATAGCGCCGTATATCCATAATACGAAAAAATCTCTCAATAAAAGTTGCTTATTTTTACGCAAATAATCCAAATATGCAATAAAAATTGGAGGCTCCTATTTAAGATTTTTAAGTAACCCCCACCCCAGCTCCGTGGGGGTCGTATTTGGTAACATATTCCTGGCTGGAGGAGATTACAACTCTAAATATACATGTTGTTCTGAAGCTATTTTCTTGTGGCATTTTTATAATCAATTACTTTTAATGGGAAATAAGCCACAATTTTACCAAAAAAAAATGATTTTATTAACGTTTCGAAGCCCAAATCGGGTTTCGTTTTCAAAATACAAAATACTACTAAAATAAACAAAAATGTTGTTGCTAAGTAAAAAAATTCTTCTAATAATTTATTTAATCTGACCCATTTATATTGGCAATTCAGACGTATATTTTACATTTTAAAGTAGAAGATTTTAAAATGATATCGCCAATATTTATGAGTTGCGTTCCTGGGACGACTTTACTAAAAGATAGTTCATTCGATTACATGAAATCAATCCCAACTCAAGAATATCCGTCACAAAAAAATCATAGCATGTGATCTGTCTTTAAAAAGACAACCAAATGCAACGATGACAGTAAAATTCTCGCGTTAGAGATTCCATAGTAAATCACGAGGGAAAACCAGGAAAAAACCTCGTGATACTATCACGACATCGTAAGTATTTGGTCTTACATTTAATTTACTTTCAAAAAACTAATACAAAATTCTGACTTTAATATGTTTAAATTATAAATAACATTAATAATACATAGATATACAATGAGTAATACTAAAATATAAAATTTGTATCAACTCGATATGTTATTGACTTACTAATCGTGGTATTTTCTTTCTATTAACTTCCTCTTTCAGTATGGGTAACCACATCTTACTGCATTCTACCGAGGAATCTGCGACACAATTGGTTTCATTTAGCATAATTAGAGCCGCTTCTTTGATTTTTCTCTTTTTACTATCTGATTCTTTCAGGACTATACTTGAATCTCTCCACTGAACTCTATGTTCATTATCCCATGCATGTTGACATATTTGAGATCTATCAAATTCTCTATTTTTAATATAAGACTGATGTTCACTTATTCTAACGTTTAATGGTCTTGATGTTTCGCCTAAATAAAATTGTTCGCATTCACAAGGTATTTTATAAATACAATTCTTTGTTCATTCTTCTTCACTGCTAGGTTTAGTTTTAGATAGAATAGATCTCAACGTGTTTGTTGTTTTGAATGTTGTTGAAATGTTGAATTTATTTCCTATGGTTTTAAGTTTCTCGGATAGTCCTTTTATATATGGTACTGATATTTTCCTCGTATTATTTCTTGTGGATGTTATAAGATCCCGTTCTACGTTGTTCTGTTCTATTCGATCCAGTCTTGACAATTCCTTACTTATAAACGATAATGGATAATCATTTTTCAATAAAACAGATCTTAACAATTGTTTTCCTTCTAACAATGCATTTTCGTTAGAACAAGTAATTTTGGCTCTATCATATTATAAGGATTTAATGATTCCCTTCTTAACGTTGATGTTGTGATTTGATTTGTAATTGAGATATCTGTTGGTGTGTGTTAGTTTTCTATACACTTGAGTCTCATATCCAGTATCCTTCTTTGATACTAAAACATCGAGGAAAGGCAGAGTGTTATTATATTCGTTTTCCATTGTAAATTTTATTGTCTCTTCTTGATCGTTTATAATATTTAGGAATGTATCCAACAATTCTGATCTATGAGGCCATATTGAAAACACACCGTCTACATATCTCCACCATACTGTGGGTTTTATATTTTGTTTAGAAATGATATTAGTTTCATGATTGATTTCATGTAATCGAATGAACTATCTTTTAGTAAAGTCGTCCCAGGAACGCAACTCATAAATATTGGCGATATCATTTTAAAGTCTTCTACTTTAAAATGTATAATATACGTCTGAATTGCCAATATAAATGAGTCAGATTAAATAAATTATTAGAAGAATTTTTTTACTTAGCAACAACATTTTTGTTTATTTTAGTAGTATTTTGTATTTTGACAACGAAACCCGATTTGGGTTCGAAACGTTAATAAAATCATTTTTTTGGTAAAATTGTGGCTTATTTCCCATTAAAAGTAATTGATTCTAAACATACACATTGGGGATCAAGATTAATCACCCCAAAAGTACGACAGCTTCTAGCGGCTATGAATAGTAACAACTACTCATATATTTCCGTGGTGAACCTACTTATTGGCCAACCAACATGAACAAAATACCAGATCTACTTGACTTCTGCGTAACAAAAGGAATTCCAAAAAGATCGCAAAGAATTGAATCTTGCTTTGACCTTTCCTTGGATCACTCGCCTGTATTGATCACGATAAGTACTGAACTTGTTGAGATACAGCTACCACCGAAACTGGACAACAAATATACGGATTGGGAAAGGTTTCAGTAAGTGATTGAGGACAGCCTAAACCTAAGCATACCTTTAAAAAGAAACTATGAGATAGATGGAGCCATACAAAACTTTAACGTAATTATACAGGAATAAAGTAATCTGGCAAACAACACCCCTAAAAAACACGACGCTCATGAAACAAGAGCTACCAAGCATAATCAGACAAAAAATCATAGAAAAATGAAATTTAAGAAAAACATGGTAAAGAACGCACGCGCCTCAGGAGAAAACCAGACTCAACTAGGCTACACTTCAACTCAAAACTCTCGTAAATAACTACAAAAACGATGGG
Source organism: Diabrotica virgifera virgifera (assembly GCF_917563875.1). Lineage (NCBI taxonomy): Eukaryota > Metazoa > Arthropoda > Insecta > Coleoptera > Chrysomelidae > Diabrotica > Diabrotica virgifera. The sequence continues at coordinate 183,396,186 of NC_065445.1, read as the reverse complement.
ATTAAAAAATATCTTAGCAATCTATCAGCAACAGAAAGTACAGACTATTCTCTATGGAAGGCGACAAAAAAGTTTAAACGACCTCAAACAACCAACCCTCCTATTCGCGCAGAAAACGGCGAATGGGCAAAAAGCAATAAAGAATAATCAGAAGTGTTTGTAAAATATCTCACAGACACGTCTTTCAACCTTTTCCTGCTGAGAATAATCAAAACTTTGAAACATCCATCCGACAATTTTTAGAATTTCCATACCAGACTGAACTTCCACCGGAAAAGTTTAAGGTAAATGAAGTGATCAAAATAATACAAAATCTTAAATCGAAAAAGTCTCCAGCCTTATAACCAGTAAAATTATTAAACAACTACACAGGAAAGGAATTGTGTACCTCACTCATTTATTCAATGCAGTATTAAGAACCGCATATTTCCCTCTCTTCTGGAAAGTCGCAAAATTATACTAATTCCCAAACCAGGTAAGCCTCTGGAAGATGTCAAATGATATCGACCCATAAGCTTACTGCCAATAGTGTCTAAGATCCTAGAAAAACTGATACTCTCAAGAAATCAACCACTCCTATTAGATCGAGAACTAATCCCTGCAGACCAGTTTGGATTCAGATCCCAACACGCAACCATAGAACAGGTCCATCGGATATGCAGAACTGTTAATTGAACATTTATATAACCATTCTTTGGACCCCATCTCATGTGGGGATCAGTGGAAATGAGTCCGCAGATATCGCAGCAAGAAAAGTAAGTTGTTCTGACTTACGCATCGAAAAAATTCAACTTCATCAAGATCTAGCAGCAACTAGAAAACAAAACCTCTTAAAGCATGGTAAACTTATTTGGATTGACAAAACACAAAACTCCATATAATCCAACCCACTGTCTACTCATTGAAGATACCTACAATGACAGGGACGAACTCATGATTCGAAGACTGCGAATAGGACACACCCGCTTCACTTACGCTTTACTGCAGCCTTACTGATGACTTCCGAAAACCCACCTGCTTGTGAACATTGTGATTCTCAACAGCTTACAATAGAAGGGTAAGAACAGAACAAGTGGGTCGAGGTGGAGGTGTAGGTCGCGGTGGATGCTACTAGTTAAGTCGCGGTGGATGTTGACAGCACATAGCAAGGAGGTCACCTGCGCTGTCAGTCGAGCTAGAACCACTATCAAGTGAAGTAGTTTAATGAAATTTGAATGACAAAAGACTGTACTTTTGCCATGTTGTGTAAGTCAAGTGATGATAGTAATGAAATGTCAGCTGTAAATAATCAGATCCTCCTTCATATTTAAAAAATTTACTGAATTTAATTACTTTAGAAATTCAAAAATAAACTGAATACAAAAAAGGGATTATATCAAAAGTACCAACTCAGAGAGCGAAGGTAATTACAACTTGGCTTCGAACGGACCAATCAGAGAAAAGCATCCTTGTAGGACGCGCAGTAGACGTCCATGTAAAACAAACTCATTTTATTTTCAAAAGCATCGATGTAAACCTCCTGGATGGCATTGCGCTAAACCTCCACCGCGACTTACCTGCTCTGTTCTCTTCCATTCACTACAATGTGTTTGTTTTACATAGACGTCGACATCGACCGCGACCTCCACCTCCACCTCCACCGCGAGCCACTTGTTCTGTTCTTACCTTTAAGTACTCGTTGAGTGAAGTTATTATAGATTATTATTATATAGACTAGCACATAATATAAACGGCAACCTCAAGCAGATACTTAGTTCGCCAAATGTGTATAGTGCTCTAATATACTTTTTACCCTAAGGCCACACAGGCGATAATTTACGGCGCCGTAAGAGCAGTAAACCTGACGAGGCATTGGTTGACTAACTCCTATTTCATCTACAATTGGTTAGTGGACCAATGCATCGTCAGGTATACTGTTTACCGTGTGGCTTTTCGCTTAAAAGATTGCAGATTATAATATCATGGTATATAACAAATACTGTAACATTGTTCGGTCGCCTGTCAACATTTTTAATGTGTTTTAAATATATTTATTTTTTTCGAATCCTGAAAAAACTAATAAGTATTTTAAAAAAATTGTAATGCAGAATGAAAGATTAAGTTATTACAGAGAGCCGAAAGTCCCTTAGAATAAATAAAAAGTTTCTCTTGAATGAAATGTTTGCAATTAAAAATGACACTAAAGGACATCGCACACATCTTATGGAAAACATAATGTCACTCAAATTCAATAAAATTTAGAATCAATGAATCATACAGAAGTAAAAAACTTCATTTGTACAATGGTATAAAAAGTTTATTAAAAACTATTAAAAGTCATCCAAAAGGATCTGCAAAACGTTTTCGATCTAGATCAGATCATCTTCAGTGCGTTCTGCCTAGTACATTTAACTAGCAACCTTATGAAAATGGTGACATCGAGAAATATGGTTTACATTTTAAATCTATAATATTTATAGCGACTCCAAATCGATGTTAAAGGATTAATTTATATGTTAGGAGTGCTCAAAGGGCAACATGGTTCCCTGCTCGATAAAAAATCTGCTTCCCTGCTCGATTTTTTATCGAGCAGGGAACCATGTTGCCCTTTGAGCACTCCTAACATATAAATTAATCCTTTAACATCGACTTGGAGTCGCTGTCAATATTATAGATTTAAAATGTAAACCATATTTCTCGATGTCACCATTTTCATAAGGTTGCTAGTTACATGTACTAGGCAGAACGCACTGAAGATGATCTGATCTAGATCGAAAACGTTTTGCAGATCCTTTTGGATGACTTTTAATAGTTTTTAATAAACTTTTTATACCACTGTACAAATGAAGTTTTTTACTTCTGTATGATTCAATAAAATTTATACGAATAGATTCGTTTTAAATCAACGGTCAAATCTTATCATTGCGCCAACTCTATATTTTCAATAATAAGAGCAGAAATTGATATAAATAAACCTGAAATCAAATGGATACGTACATAAGTTTATAAGGATAAGGAGAGAGAAAAAATATTTTAAAACACCCAAATTGTCGGTACTCCATAAATCAGAGGATTAGTTTCACTAATTCGCTTAGGCCCAGAGGGGGTTTAAGCTCTTTTGAATATCACCCAGAGCAATAATGATGGTAACTGACACTTTTACTGACTCAAAAAATGTGATTTCGATAAAATTTAATTGCAATTTGCGCCGTAATTAATCATAATTAAGAGTTGGCGCAATGATAAGATTTGACCGTTAATTTAAAACGAATCTATTCGTATAAATTTTATTGAATTTGAGTGACATTATATTTTCCATAAGATGTGTGCGATGTCCTTTTCTCTTTTATTTTCACCCCTGTTACTTATTAAAATAAACATTATAGAAGGATTTCAGGGACTTTAGGCCCTCAAAAATAATGTAATCTTTCATTCTTCGTTTAAATTTTTCAAAAAAATGTATTAGTTTTCTCAGGATTCGAAAAAAATGAAGAAATTTAAATAACATTGAAAATTTTGACAAGCGATATTTTGCGTATTTGCCCGTAAAAAAAATGAAGATTGTAACACTGTATTTTACCAAATCTAAAATGTAACCTACTCTATTTAGCTTAAGTAATGAAATACTCCATACGTTTTTTGTACCCGCGTCAATGGCCATAAAAAAAAACAAACAAAAATTATGTGTCAGAGCCTAAGCTAAAAAAAAAATAGAATTTAAATAAGTTCGTTTAGCACAAAATAATTTGCTTCCGTTTTAATAAATACAACAATCATATTTAATGGCTTAAAAAATTTATGAATTTTTTTTGCCAGAAACCTGTGTGTTCGTGAGTACATAACGGCTCATTAATTATGGTAGTAAATTATAAATTTGTTACAATAGTACGACACACGATCCTTAATTCAATTTTGATTGATTGACTGGTAAATAGGAATCCACTATTCACGCAACCAACCAACTCTTTCGGTTCAAAGACATAAATAAGGTGTGGGATAATTGATAATAGAACATGAAACTCCAACATGCTTTCATGAATAATCAATTATGAGAATATTAAAAGTTTTTCATGTCGACAATCTCTGTTTTATGCAACTTTGTACTCAGTTAAACTAACACATCCTATATTTGGAGAATATTATAAAATGTGTTACATACCTAGTTGTCTTTTGACACGCTATCTCCATCTTGGAAAGACGTGCCACCAATTAACCTTATCGTACCTTGGAGGTATCATCACATTTTTGAACGATGACATGCTAAATGTATGTTTTATCTAAGATAAAGATATTCTTTAGAATGTCGACTGTCATTGTACTTAATAGGATATATCGTAGCTAAACAACAGAATCCACACAATTAAATAAACTGTAAAACATACAATATATTGTGATATAAATAACAACTGCAAGGGTAATGTGAACAAGCATATTAGAATACCGGTTATAGGAATATCTCGGTTTAAGGAATAGAAATTTGAGGTCGCAAAACGTTTACATTTGCTACTAAAGAAATTTATCATTTTGTAGGAATACGTTTTAATAAAATTATACCGCTAATAGAATATTTTTCAAGTAAACGAATAATTTTTATGTACTGGGTGTCCCAATAAGAATGGCTCTCGGCCATATCTCAGGAACCGATTATTGTGCAGCATTGAGAAAAAAAAATATAACAAAACTTGCCTCGGGAAAAGCCTGGAAATTATTTTCATAATTGTAGGTCCATCGCTAGAGGGCGTAATTGAATATAAAAAATTAAAAAATCAAAATTTTTCTAAAATTTGCGTAATGAAAGGGCACTGGGAATCCAATCATCGCATTCTTCATAAAACTCTGCGCATATTTGCTTTTAAGTCTTCCTTTGCAAATGAGACGTGAGGGTGAGTGGGAACTTTGTTATGAAAAAATTGTTGTAAGTCCAGTTCTGCTAAATCGAATTTTGCAAACTTGGTCTTGTTGAAAACAGCTTTTTTTCCTCAATATACGAGTTATAATTCCTAAACAGCCTAAGAAGTAATAAGCTAGCTGGGAGGCGTTAATTAATTTTTTTCAGAAATCTAGTTTTTTGTGGAAAATATTAAAGATAAGTATGCCTTTTTAATCCTGTATTACAAAATTGGACCAAATTAAAAACAGAAAAAAAAAATGAATAACCATTTTCAATTTCGTTGCAAAACGAAAATACAGCCGAACCGTATTCTAGTCCAATCAGAGAGTGCTGCAAGCACCTCTACCGGTTTCGAAACTTATTAGTCTCTCATCAGGAGGCACATATGCTGCTCTCCCTGATCCAACCAAAACAAACCCCAGCGTGCAGTCCCGAATTGCAACGAACGAAATGGCATAGATGCCCTAGCGTCTCGTTGGAACTTTACCGCGCTGAGCAGATGGGACGTGAATTGTAAATTGTAGAATTCCCTCATCTTCCTTAGTCTCAGCATCCGTATGGCTTGCAAATTGTAGAAGCCTCGGAGGAGTAACCAGAGAAGATTCCCATTGTTTTCATTCTGGTGGGATATTCTGTATGCCATTAGAGTGAAAACTTAGTCTTTTGGCTAGCAGTTGCCGCTAGGGAATCTATGCCATTTCGTTCGTTGCAATTCGGGACTGCACGCTGGGGTTTGTTTTGGTTGGATCAGGGAGAGCAGCATATGTGCCTCCTGATGAGAGACTAATAAGTTTCGAAACCGGTAGAGGTGCTTGCAGCACTCTCTGATTGGACTAGAATATGGTTCGGCTGTATTTTCGTTTTGCAACGAAATTGAAAATGGTTATTCATTTTTTATTTACATTTACTCTGTGTGGAGTATGAAGGGAACCATTCTCGTTGAAACTTTACCGCGCTGAGCAGATGGGACGTGAATTGTAAATTGTAGAATTCCCTCATCTTCCTTAGTCTCAGCATCCGTATGGCTTGCAAATTGTAGAAGCCTCGGAGGTGTAACCAGAGAAGATTCCCATTGTTTTCATTCTGGTGGGATATTCTGTATGCCATTAGAGTGAAAATTTAGTCTTTTTAAAAACAGAATAGCGAAAACCTCATGTCGATACCTTTTTTTTGTCTCGAGATATCTTAAGAAACGTGTAAATTTTAAACATAACTGTTACTGTCACCGGTAAGCGAAGTTAAGGAAAAGTACTGCGCTGTGGAAAAAACAAAAAACATTTTCCAGATGTCAACGTATATTCTTAACTAAAACAACAGTAAGACAAACAACACTATAAAATATAACAAAGAAATAAAAACAACTACTTAGTGACGACCTAAATGTTTAAATTGTTGCTCATAATTTTCGATGCAAGTATTATTTACCTACTCTTTCAAGATTAGATTGAACAGCAGTTTCAATTTCTGCCCTCGAACTGCTTTGAATAGCGTTTCGTATTCTCTGGATCATGTTTTCTGGAGTAGTGGACCTAGCTGCAAAAACAAAAGGCCTTTAATAACCATAAATAAAAGTCTATTCTGACTTGTAGAGGTTTTTTGAGACCACTGTTCAATCTACTCTTGAAAGAGTAAATGCTTACATCGAAAATGATGGGTAACAATTTGATCATTTAGATCGTCTCTAAGTAGTTGTTTTTATTCCTTTGTTATATGTTATAGTGGTGTTTGTCTTATTGTTGTTTTAATTAATTATATACGTTGAGATCTGGTAAATGTTTCTTTTTCTACAACCACTATTCAAAATGCACTTTTCTGCACAGTTTTATGTTAAGACAGTTGATATTTTCTTACAGTTTAAGATATCTGACATTAGTGTGCAGAAAAGTGACGTTTCTCTGCCGGAATGTTTTTTTCTGTACAGTAGACTACCTTATTCTGAGTAACGTTATCTTTCTGTTTACATCTGTAATTAAAGTGTAGACAAATATATAACCTGTAAGACTCATTTAAAAATATACAGGGTGGTTCATCTTATTCGCCTCGGTCTCTGTACGGAAAACCCCTCGATATTTTAAAAAAATTTCTTCACAGAAATATACAAGGCCTTTAATACTACAACCTAAAAATAATGTGAATTATACAGGGTGTTCCAAAAAAGAGTGGTATATCAAAGTTATATTTTTTCTTATGGAATACCCTATATCTGATGACATTATTGAATTGACCTTAAAAAATAAGCTATACTTTCATAAGGGTTCCCTATAACTAAATACAGGGTGTTTTGATTTATTTCGATTTTTATAAAATTGTAAGGTTTTAGAAAAAAATAAATATCTACCAATCTAAGAAGCAGTTACAAATTCTTTCTTGGATCTTAATAAAAGACTATTTAGCATACTTAACCGGATGCTTATTGCAATAAAATTTCTTACAGGGTGGTCAAAATATGAGATTGTTCTATTAACAAATTCAAGCTGTAATAACTTACTTATTTTAAATATAACACCCTATATCTTACTAGTCTATTGCGTAGAAAATTTACTTAGATTTCAATTTGTACTAGGGTTTCCTATACCTATCTTTTTACAGGGCGGTCAAAATATTAGATTGTTCTATTAAAAAACTCAAGCTGTAATAACTTACTTATTTTAAACGGAACACCCTGTATCTTACTAGTCTATCGAGTAGAAAATTTACTTAGCTTTCAATTCCTATTAGGGTTTCCTATACCTATCTCCCTTCATTTTTTAAATATTTAAAGATTTCCTAATTTGTAAGCTTTAAAAATTAGAATTACATAAGTACCTATGTCGTGTTTATGTACAACACATCACCAACACCGGCAATATACTTAGACAAGATACTGTCATTAATGAAATTTTCAGTGTTATCATGTAGTCACACAGAGTGTTGTATTATTTTAGTTGATTTTGGCCTACATGTGAAATTGAATAATACGTTTATTTTAAACTGCACACCCTATATTAGATGCCGTATTCTGGAAGATATTTAAATTATATTTCATTCCGTATAAGTATTTTCCATATCTTAACCCAACGGTTATTAAGTAAATTTAAGAACGCCACTTTTTGTTTGAATCTTCAAATCGCAATTACAAACAATTAAATGCAATGGCTCCTTTGACGAAAACGAGCCTATTGTACCAAAAAATTTGTAAAAATGGGTATTTACAGAATAACATGGGAAATTATATCTAGAGAATAACGTGTGTATTGAGAATGTTAACATGGAATTGAAGAGATTTTAAATATCTTCCATTATAAAGAATATAATATCGAGTAATGTGTCATTTAAAATAAGAACACTCTATGTGATTAAATGATAAAAATGTTAATTTTATTAATGAAACTATCTTGACTAAGATATTTAAGTATATTGCCAGTGTTGGTGATGTGTTGTACATAACCACGACATAGGTACTTAATTCTAATTTTTAGAGCTTACAAATTAGGAAATCTTTAAATATTTAAAAAATGAAGGGAGATCGGTATAGGAAACCCTTATAAGAATTGAAAGCTAAGTAAATTTTCTACTCGATAGACTAGTAAGATACAGGGTGTTCCATTTAAAATAAGTAAGTTATTACAGCTTGAATTTGTTAATAGAACAATCTAATATTTTGACCACCCTGTAAAAAGATAGGTATAGGAAACCCTAGTACAAATTAAAAGCAAAGTAAATTTTCTACGCGATAGACTAGTAAGATACAGGGTGTTCCATTTAAAATAAGTAAGTTATTACAGCTTGAATTTGTTAATAGAACAATATCATATTTTGAGCACCCTGTAAGAAATTTTGTTGCAATAAGCATCTGTTTAAGTATGCTAAATAGTCTATTATTAAGATCCAAGAAAGAATTTGTTACTGCTTCTTAGATTGGTAGATATTTATTTTTTTCTATAACCTTACATTTTTATAAAAATCGAAATAAATCAAAACACCCTGTATTTAGGTATCGGGAACCCTTATGAAAGTATAGCTTATTTTTTAAGGTCAATTTAATAATGTCATCAGATATAGGGCATTCCACAAGAAAAAGTATAACTTTGATATACCACTCCTTTTTGGAACACCCTGTATAATTCACATTATTTTTAGGTTGTAGTATTAAAGGCCCTGTATATTTCTGTGAAGAAATTTTTTTAAAATATCAAATGGTTTTCTGTACAGAGACCGAGGCGAATAAGATGAACCACCCTGTATAGACGTATACAGGGTGTTTCATTAATAATTGTCCATATAGTAACTGGAGACACCTTAGCACAAAATACGAAGATTTAACCCAAACACTTAAATAAAATATGGTTCCTTACAGAGTTACAGGGTGTTTTATCTAAAAATTTAAAAATTATTTTTGCTCAGAATTTTAAAACTATTCGACGTATCCTTTTCATACTTGGCAGGAAGTATAGGTATTGTACAAACTACTAAACTGTGTTAAACAAACGTTTCTGGCTATTACCAGAGGCGTACGACGAGGGAAAGTGAAAGGTTGAACCTTTCCAAATTCTACGCCACTGGCAGAATTGCTATTTTAGTTCAATTTTTCTATTCTCCAATACTTTCTATGAAAATAATATACCCTTCATTCGTAACGATAAAGTCATTAATTTTCGAGATATTTGAAGTTAAAAATGAAACGACACGGTTATTTTGATTAATGTATTGTGTCGCTTCATTTTTAATTTCAAATATCTCGAAAACTAATAATTTTATCGTTACGAATGACGAGTATATTATTTACATAAAAAGTATTGGAAAATCAAAATATTACACTAAAATGGCAATTTCGTCAGTGGCGTAGAATTTGGGAAGGGTCAACCAGCCACTATCCCCTGTCGTACGCCTCTGGAAGTAGCTAGAAACGTTTGTTTATCTTAATTTAGTAGGGTGTACAGTACCTACACTTTCTGCCAAGTATGATAAGGAAACGCCAATTGGTTTTAAAGTACTGGGTACAAATAATTTTTAAATTTTAATCATATGAATCATATCGTAAATTAATCAAAATATCTATTCCGTTTCATATTTAACTTCAAATATCTCGAAAACTAATGACTTTATCGTTACCAATGAAGAGTATATTATGTACGTATAAAGTATTGGAGAATCTAAAAATGGCACTAAAATAGTAATTTCTCCCGTGGCGTAGAACTTGAGAAGGGTCAACCATTCACTATCCCCTGTCGTACGCCTCTGGTAGTAGCTACAAACGTTTGTTTAACATAATTTAGTAGGGTGTATAGTAGTCGCACTTTTTGCCAAGTATGAAAAGGATACGTCGAGTAGTTTTAAAATGCTGAGCAAACATAATTTTTAAATTTTTAGATAAAACGCCCTGTAACCCAGTAAGTAACCACATTTTATTTAAGCATTTTAGGTTAAATCTTCGTATTGTGTGCTAAGGTTTCTCTAGTTACTATATGGACAATTATTAATGAAACACCCTGTATATAGACGTAAAGAAATATAACCTGTAAGTTGTGGATGTTTGAGACAGGCGAGGCTCCACATAGTGGGGCCATCCAAAAATCTCACAGCCCAAGTTCTTCTTCTCTAGATCGTAGAAGATGCTGCCTGGTGGTCAGTAGGTATGCTTACCGGCCACTGTAGACTCCGACGGCACCTTCATCCGCTTGGATTGGCTGATAGCCCACGGTGTTGTCTATGTAATGAGGAGTAAACCTTCTCACATGTCCTTTGAAAGTGCCTGCATTGGCCTATCAGAGGTGGCAGATCCTGAGATCTGTATGCAGCGTGAGTTGCCTTTGTAGAGACTTATGGCTTTCTATGAGGTCATAAGGTTGCTTAAAGATTAGGCGTTCGGGGTAGCATCTGCAGGAGGAGCTCAGATTTGCAGCCCCTGCTGATTCTGACAGACATGAGAGCCCGGTGCAGCCAGGGCCCCAGAAATGCCGAAGACATTCTTATGGACCTGGTCCTTAAGATAGGGGTGATACAATGGACCCGCCGCGCCGTAGGAGGTCTAAAGTATCTGAATGGCTCACAAGTGGGCCCTGCTCCGATTACCATACCATAGTAAAAGTGGCAAATTATCAATAGAAACATATAAAACATTATATTAATTGTTTCTCACTTATTTTTTCCAATTAAAAAAAAATATTTTATAAAAATAATTGTATAACATTCTTCTGTGGCAGTTTAACTCCGATACTTCTAAAAGTGGGAAACTATCAATATAATGTAAATTTATAGGTTTCTATTAGTAATTTCCCAGCTCTACTAATGTCATCTTTTTTTTATATCACAACGTATTATGTTTTCCGTCTTTTCCGTTATTTTTCCGGTTATTAGCGCACTCGTCACTGTATATTACACCTATTTTTTATAATATTTTCTAGAATACCCGAGATAATGGTGATATTCATTATTTCTGGTGTTTAGCAATAGTGACCTGTGACCGTAAGGCAAAAAATTGTAAAGACACACAAATACCTCAGAAAATTTCCTCATCAACAGTTCAAACTGATGTTTGGTCACGACTTGGTGATAAGAGAAAACGAGACAGAAGAAAAGAGATTCATTTAACTAATTTATATGTTCTTAAAGTTAAATTGCACAAAACTCGTGAAAGGTGGGACTAGTGCTGCCATTATTATAAACAATCTTTATTTGAGAGAAATAAATTACTGTATTTCGTATTAAAAGTAAGAAATAAATATACCTCTCTGGTTAAATAACTTATTAGTAGATAACCTGTATTAGTAACAGGGTAGAGCCAAATATTTTTTATGTGTAAAATTAGTATACAAGAAATCTTATAATAAAATCTTTATTCTACGACCGTTTAATAATTAAGGGGCGCCACTAGAGTTTTCACAAAAATTTTAGACGGATCAAAATAACACCTATCCATTTTTTTTTAGCTTCTACCCCAGGCTGTGGGTGAAAAAACGTGATATAATTCAGGAATTTTTGAAACCTATCAGGTGTTGTAAAGGACGATGCCAGGAATAACTTATACTAAAATGTGACCAAAAATATTGTGAGCTTTTTTTTTTAATTGCGATTTTCATTTGTTAAATTTGCAATTTTTTAAGATTTTTAATTTTGCAGCTTAGGATATTGATTTTAGAGAAAAACTTTTTGATAGAAAGTTGTAGTAAATTAAAAAACCTACAATTGGAGCTATGGTAAGTTTAATTTCGTTTATTGGTTATTGCAAAACAGCTTGCGATATGTCCCAAATGGCCGTTTTTTACAATTGCCTTATTTATTGTACAAATATTTTTTTTTATTTTTTAAAGCTTTAAAATGAAGATCTTTCAATTCCAAACATAAAAAAAATTGTAAGGCCGGATTAACGAATTTGTTGCTTAGATATTATAAATTGTTTATCCCATGAGGTCAAATGTCGAAGGCTATAACTTTTTGAAAAAAAATTGTAGAGAGTTGGTGAAACATCCAATCTCCTTCTAAAGAGTTATGTTTTCATATTCTGATGTAAATAAATGAGTAAAACATTTTTAAACCTCTAATTTTTGGGTTTGAAAATAAGGGGGCAAATTTCGTTATAAACATTTAGAGCTGAAGCGGCCCTGTACATCCTATGAGTTTCTAACTTACAGATTATTGTTGCTGAATACGAAGCGAAGATTGATAAGAAAATAAAAAAAATTTACAACCAACTGAAGCCGAGATAATTGTTTATTTTTTCTTAAATCATAGTGCCTTTATTTATAACAATTAAGAAATTATTTTACAGTCATTGACTAAAGAAAGACTTATATTATCTTAAAATAAAAATTATTATAACTTAAATTACATTTAATTATTAAAAAGTATTTTTAAAATCGGTGCTTTTGCGAGCGGCCGAATTTTGCAAATCGCCCGGCTCGCTTCAAATCCGCGCGCTCGGAAAATTTTTGCTTAACTTGTATTAAATTTTGACCGAAAACAATTTAATAATATTACCATTATAATATACAGTATATTTACCACTGTATTTGTTTTTCTTGATAAACTTTTATATGTGAAATCTCATTTCTGAAGAAATAATATTACAAAAATGATACATATATATGAAATATATAACTATATTTTTAATTTTTTCATTGTTATATAAATATAATAATAATAATGTTACTTTTTATTATACAATATAAAACTTTTTCTTCTTGTAGTGACTATCCGTTTTGGATGTTGGCGACCATCATGGCAATTTAGCAAACCCCATTTGGAAACTGAGAACCAGGAAGGCGAAGGATTACCTTGCTAGAAAATTTACTTACGTCGTTCAACACAACAACTACAAATCTTTTTAGAGCAGCAGTACCGATTTAGTGTGCAAGTACAGATTGTCATGATGGTTGCCAACATCCAAAACGGATAGTCACTACAAGAAGAAAAAGTTTTATATTGTATAATAAGAAGTAACATTATTATTATTATATTTATATAACAATAAAAAAATTAAAAATATAGTTATATATTTCATATATATGTATCATTTTTGTAATATTATTTCTTCAGAAATGAGATTTCACATATAAAAGTTTATCAAGAAAAACAAATACAGTGGTAAATAGACTGTATATTATAATGGTAATATTATTAAATTATTTTCGGTCAAAATTTAATACAAGTTACGTAAAAATTTTCCGAGCGCGCGGATTTGAAGCGAGCCGGGCGATTTGCAAAATTCGGACGCTCGCAAAAGCACCGATTTAAAAAATAATCTTTAATAATTAAATGTAACTATAAATCCCCCGGACCAGACGGGATATATCCTGTATTACTGCAACAGGGGTGGGACATTATTGGACCGCTCATGTGCAGGATTTTCCGGGCGAGCGTGGCATTTGGGTATGTCCCGCGTGACTGGAAACTGGCCAGGGTGGTCTTTATACCTAAGCCGGGCAAGAATCCTCTAGACCCCAAGGCATATAGACCTATTACTTTCTCGTCCTTTATTTTAAAAGCACTAGAGAAATTGATGGGGATGCATGTGCGGCAAACCTTTCTCAAAGAAAGGCCACTGCACTGCAATCAACATGCTTACCGGGTGGGCAGATCGTGCGACTCAGCCTTGCACCATTTGGTGTCTAGGATAGAGGAGACGATTGAACACAAAGAAGTGGCGCTTGGTACCTTCCTCGATATCGAGGGAGCGTTTAACAACACCACGTATGATGCCATGCTTAAGGCGGCGGAGAGGCATGGCATAGATGAAACCTGTCGCAGGTGGATTAGCTCCACACTGCATGGCCGACAGGCACAGGCTTCACTATTTGGGGAAACCATGAGGGTCACTGCTACAAGGGGAACAGCGCAGGGGGGAGTAATATCCCCGCTGCTATGGAACCTAGTGGTAGACGAACTTCTGGTAGAACTGAATAACTTGGGATTCTACACCCAGGGTTATGCAGATGATATCTGTATTTTAATCCGGGGGAAGATTCCACACCTAGTTTCGGAGCTAACGCTCCGGGCTATAAAAGTGGTAGAAAGCTGGTGCGAGAGGGTCAGCTTAAGTGTTAACCCCTCAAAAACGGTTACTATACCGTTCACACACAGGAGGAAATTGGAGGGCCTCACGCCCCCCAAACTCATGGGTGTGCAACTCAATGTGGCTACAGAGGTGCGCTACCTGGGCCTTATGCTTGATACCAAGCTAACCTGGAATGCGCAACTAGCAGCGACCGTTGCCAAGGGCAAGAAAACCCTCATGATTGCTCGTAGGGCAATTGGCAAAACTTGGGGCTTAAGCCCGGGGATCACTAAGTGGATTTATACTGCTATAGTGAGGCCCTCCCTCACATATGCTAGTGCTGTGTGGTGGACAAAAATGAACCAAAGTTGTGCAGCCAAAGAACTTGGGAAAGTTCAGAGGCTAGCATTACTTTGTGTTACCGGGGTAATGAAAAGTACCCCGACGGCAGCCATGGAGGTACTCATGGGACTCCCTCCCCTGCACCTTCTGGTGATGGCCGAGGCGAGGCTAGGGGCCTACAGGCTGCAGTTAAATGGTGTCTGGAGGCAAAGGTCATACGGGCACACCAGGATTGTGGGGCACATTCGTGACCCCATCCTGGATATGGTGAGTGACTGGAGTCCGGTCACTCACAAATTTGATCCTCCCTTCAAGCTGGGGTTAAAACCCCCGGTGGAGGGGGATAAAAGACCGCAGAGTGAGCTAACATGGTTCACGGACGGTTCAGTGATGGGCGGGCGCTCTGGAGCTGGAGTGTATGGTGTAGAACCCGAGGTGTGCATATCTATGCCTCTTGGGCAGTACACCACTATATTCCAGGCGGAGGTGGCTGCTATCACGACTTGCGTCGTAGAGAATATTCGAATGGGCCTTGAGAATAGGACCATACGTATTCTCTCGGACAGTCAGGCAGCACTTAAGGCCATTGCCAGCTGGAGAATTAACTCTAAGCTTGTGCTGGAATGCCGACAACACCTGGAAACCCTGGCCTACCGAAACCGAGTGGAACTCGGGTGGGTGCCGGGACATACGGGGGTTGAAGGAAACGAAAGAGCCGACTCACTTGCGAGAGAGGGTTCGGCTGTCCCCCTTACTGGGCCTGAGCCTGGCCTAGGGGTGACCAAATCGGCTGTCAAAGGAGCTGTTGCTAAATGGATCCTTGTGCAGCACACCCGACACTGGAACGATATTTCGGGACAGCGGCACAGCAAGTTAATGATGGGGCGGCCAAACCCCTCGTTAACCGACGAGGCCCTACGACTCGGAAGGAAAAAGCTTAGGGCGGTAACTGGCTTACTAACCGGACACTGCACCCTAAGAAAACACCTGCACAACATGGGGATCTTTCACGGAGACCCTGTTTGCAGGAGATGTGGGGAGGCAGATGAAACTGCCTCAAATGTCATATTTGACTGTCCAGCCCAAACCCGATGGCGACTGCAATACGGGGTCGAAAACTCGAACCTAAGTGTCAGAAGTTAGGTAAAGAACCTAATAAAAGGTCTTGTCCTGCTAGCTGGGAGAATGGACCTCTTATAGGTAACAGACGACTTAACTTCAAGTTAAGTAATCCCGAACCCATTGGGGACAAAAACCCAATGATGGTTAACCCGAGACCGAGCGGTGTGCAATAAGCCTACTCAGGCTACAGTACGGGCCCCATGGCCACCCGGTTCGATCTAACAATAAAAAAAAATGTAATTGCATATAGAAACATAGTTTTTAATGCTGAACAACTTTACATAATAACTTTTCAATATTGTGAAAACTAAACGTACTTTGCTCTTGACCGAAATTCATATTTTTTGACAAACCTCGTATAAGATTCATAAAATTTGATATTTGATGGTTGCATTCTGAGTTCTAGACAATGCAGAACTTTTTATGAAGAATAGCTTTTTCTCGTAAAATTAATAATAAAACAGTTTTCCATATGGTTCCTAGTTATGTAGACACCCTGTATAAAATTTGTTTGAAAACTTTGAAATGACAAAATATTATTGTTTATTTACTTAAATGTATATTTTTAATTTAATATGCAGGGTGCTTCATTAATGTTGCAAAAAATTTAAGGGGAAAGGCGCAAAATGTCGCCCGTCATTTTTTTCGAATCCTGAGAAAACTAATAAGTATTTTTTAAAAATTTAAACGCAGAATGAACGATAACGTTATTGCCGAGGGCCGACAGTCCCTTAAAATAAATAAAAAGTTTTTTTTTGAATTAAATGTTTGCAATTTTAAAAATCACTCTAAATTTTTTTTTATTTTCACCCCTGTAAATTATTAAAATAAACATTATAGCAGTTTTCAGGGATTTTCGGCCTCAGTAATAATGTAGTCTTTAATTTTGGGTTGAAATTTTTTAAAAATATTTATTAGTTTTATACATATAGTAAATTTAAAGGGCGCTAAAATATGTCCCGCACGCGGGCGCCAATCAGCCTTGCGGGGGCCCTGTGTGAAGCCCAGTTATCAACCAGCCACACAGTTACGCCTTCGAAAAAAAGCTGACAGTACGAACATAAAGACAAACCGATTGTGGATCCTAAAATATCATACAAAGTTAATTTCTTTCATTGTGTTCTCGAGCAAGCATTAATGTCAGTAAATGAAAGATTTTCATTTTGGAAAATCATGTTAATTCTTTCAAATTTTTATATAGTTTGAACGACAGTAAAAAAAACCACTGCTAAACAAATATATGTCCGGCCATTTATGAAACTCTCCGAAAATAAAAATGTGTCATGAGCATGAATCACACTCGTTTTATTGGTAGGCGGACTTTGAGATTTGTTTAGCAGTGGTTTATTTTCATGAAACATGTTTTTCGTTTCATGTTTCATGTTTTTCGTTTCATGTTTCTTTGGTATGCGGCTTGTCTTAGGTTGTAGTGTGGAAACGAACTCTTTGAACTCTTGCATCTGCAAAATTGAATGAATTATTAAATTAGCAATAACAAACTAAAAACAATACAAAATTAAAGCGAGAAAGAGAGAAAATGCCTAACTAATTAATACGGTAACCGAAACAAAAAAAGGTTTTCACTTAGAACCAAAATCTTCCAATTTGAAGAAAACTAAATGCATGAACATGCAAACATCGAATTTTGGTGTTATAGAAAAATCCTATGAATATCGTGGATTCAAAGAATGTCAAACGTGGAAGTAACTAGAAGGATAGGAAATGAAGCGGAAATAATATTAACTATCAAAAGACGAAAACTTAACTCTGCCTGGGGGTTGTGAGCGCGAAGACTGAGTAGATTGAGTAGCTCAGAAGTCACGCTCACACTCACAGCCGGTCCCAAGCCCGGAAAAAAGAGGAGGGTTGATGGGCCAGGTTACCTACCCATTATAAAAGAAAACAAGGCTCAAAGAACCGATATAAAGCCTCGGAACCCGACGGAACCTAAGATGACGAACCACGCAAAGAAAAGGAAAACGAGAAGGAAAAAGAAGCCAACAATCAGATTAGCAACATGGAACATAACTTCGTTCAACAACAAAGACCAAGAGATAATCGAAGAACTGATAAACAAAAACATAGACATTTGTGCAATCCAAGAAACCAAGAAGAAAGGTAAAGGTCAAAGAGACTATAACCAATATATTTTAGCATATAGTGGAGTGAAGAAAGAAGAACGAGCACGAGCAGGCGTAGGTATACTTGTCCATAAAAATTTTAAAGACAACATAAGTAACTGCCGTTACATCTCCGAAAGATTAATACATATGAACATCACAATGGACTACCAAAAATTAAATGTTATATCTATCTATAGCCCCGAGAACTGCAAACCTAAGAAGGAACGAGAGGCATTCTACGAAGAGTTGCAAACCATCCTGGACGACATACCTCATGAAGAACACTTAATTCTTATGGGGGATTTTAATGCACGAATCGGAAATGAAATAGTTCCAGGAGTAAAACAAAGATTCAATGAAAACCATGTCAACTCAAATGGAGAACTCATGGCTAATCTCTGTGCTTTTAACGAATTTCGAATCAATAATACATTTTTGACCATAAGCTTCAATATAAATATACGTTTGAAAACTCCAGGGGGCACAAATCTATGATTGACTTTATAGTCACTAATAGAAAAATCCACCCAGAGCAGATTCTAGATATTCGAACTTTAAACTCGGCAGACGCAGGGAGTGAACACAAATTAGTCCTAGCAAAAATAAGAATGAAACTAACACCAAAACATTTTCCACAGGAAATCACCGAGGAAAAATTCAATGTAGAATCACTGTGGAACGATTCTACCAAAGAAATGTACCAAAGGAGGCTAGCACAGAAGATACAGCTGAAGCAGATAGACGACATCGAAGATATAAACGCGAGCTGGGAGAAAATTAAAAACAATATTGAAGAAGCAGCAACAGAAGCTCTAGGAAAACGCAAAGTCATACTTAACAAAAGAAACAACAACAATACACCATGGTTCAGAAAAGAAATAAAAGAGAAATGTAAAGAGAAGAGAGACGCCTACATGAAGTATAAAACATCAAACACTCCAGAATCCAGAGACACCTATAGAAGAATACGAAATGAAACAAAGCAATTGGTAAGAAGAACAAAAAATGAACACTGGGAACAGTTTACAAAAAGGATGGAAAGCAACTTCTACGGAACACAAAAACAAATATGGAGATTCATAAGAAACCAACGGAAAGAAATGGCAGAATTGAAGGAATACAATAACATACCAGCAAACGAATGGGAAAGATACTTGACGGAACTGTTTACAGGAAAGGAAAATCATAATCAAAATAATAACCTTCCTGAATTAAGACACGAAATTGAAATCAGTTTTCAGGAAGTAGGGGTAGCCATAAATTCACTCAAAAATAGGAAGTCACCAGGACCAGACGGAATAACCAACGAGCTTCTAAAATACGGAGGAGAAAGTATAACCCTAGAGATGACAAAACTTATACAAAAACTAATATTGCACTGCAAGATACCAGACGCATGGAGAAACAGCATAATGATACCAATGTTCAAAAAAGGAGACAAAGAAGACCCCAACAATTATAGAGGTATAAATCTACTAAACACCGCACTTAAGCTAACCACAAAAGTCCTAACCAACAAAATCAATAAACTAACAACTTTATCAGATGAACAACAAGGATTCAGATCCGGAAGATCCTGCGTAGACGCCGTATCTGTACTGAGACAAATCACAGAAAAGGCCATTGAGTACAATAAACCAGCATATCTATGTTTTATAGACCTGACAAAGGCTTTCGATCGCATCCAAGTCGAAGACGTCTTATATTTACTGTATAGAAGAAACATACCAATCAATATTATACAAACCATCGAAAACGTCTACTCTCATAATCGAATACAGGCAAAGATAAATGGAAAACTAACGCAGTTTATACCAGTACAAAGTGGAGTCAGACAAGGTGACTCGTTAAGCCCACTGCTCTTTAATATAATATTGAACGAAATAATAGAAGCAGTACGTAAAGGTCATGGTTACAGAATGGGGAATAAAGAAATCAAAGTATTGTGTTATGCAGACGCGCCGCATTAATCGCCGAGACAGAAGACGATCTCCAAAGATTAACACACATCTTTAATACAACAGCCAAGAAATACAATATGATAATATCAGCAGAAAAAGCCAAATGTATGACAACATCTAAATACCCACTACGATGTAAAATCGAAATTGATGGGAAAATAATAAAGCAAGAAGCAAGGTTTAGATATCTGGGAATAGATATAACCAGTTACGGAGATGTTGAAGAGGAAGTACGACAACAAAGCTTAAAAGCAAGTAAAGCGGCGGGATCTCTCAATGACACAATCTGGAAGAACAAACACTTAAGACAAGACACAAAAGCAAGAATCTATAAAGCAGCAATTAGACCTATATTAACATACAAGGCGGAGACAAGGCCTGACACATCTAAAACGAGACGACTACTAGAAACAACAGAGATGAAAATACTCCCGACGAATATCAGGAAAAATCTGTTGGATAGGGAGAGGAGCGAAAACATAAGAAGATCATGCAGTATAGAAGACATAAATGGATGGGTGACAAAACGGAAACAGGAGTGGAACGAACACATTAGTAGAATGGCAGAGGATATGATAGTACGAATAGCACGAGATAAGTCACCAAATGGACGAAGAAGTATTGGCAGACCAAGAAAAAGGTGGTGCGATAACCTAAACAATTTAGGAGGATAATATTGAAGAAGAAACAGGCTTTAAAGCCTACATACAAGAAGGAAGAAGAAGAAGAAGAAAAGACGAAAACTTGAGTACTTAGGACATGTGATGAGAGGGCAAAAATACTCGTTATTACAACTTATTATGCAAGGCAAAATCGGAGGAAAGCGAAATATGGGAAAACTGTATAGTTTGAATGCAGTAGTGAAGAACTATTCAGAGCGGCCGTCGACAGGGTCCGCAAAGCCATGATGATTTTCAACCTTCGCTAGAAGAGGGAACTTAAAGAAGAAGAAACCAAATAACTATAATATATATTTAATTTAAAAAGTAACCATGAATAAATTTATAAGTTAAGTATAGTTTATTGAAAATATTCTTAACTAATGCTGCGCAGTATATTAAGATGACTTCAGTCCTTGTATCATTATTCTAAAATAATTATTTTGATTATTTTATTCATAGGAGATTCTGACCAATAGAAAGCTGCAGAAATAAAAATAGACCAGGGCGCATCTGTAAAAATATTAGTACATTTGGACGTTGAGAGGTGACTCAAATTTTTTTGCAGAAATTGCTTGAAAATATCTCAAATAATAATATTTGAGTTATCCTCCCTCTCAAAAAGGTCCGGAACATTGTTTAAATAATCAAAATGTCAAAAAATGAAGGAAAAATTCGATTTTTTTCTTCGTTTTCTGATTATAACTTTAAAAGTATTCATTTACAAGAAAAGTTGTATCGACATAAAAGTTGCATAATTAAATTTCCTACAATGTAGAATTGGTTGCAAATTTAAAAAATAGTCACCCTTGTTGCAAAATAGCAATAATTGCGAAAAAACCATGCAAAAACATGCAAGTATTTGCATTTTACGTTTTTCAACCATTTATGCTACAGTTAGGACCTTCATATTTCATGATGAAAAACTTTATGATACAGGAAAACATTACTGTAAATTTCATTAAGCCTGGTTCAAAAGATTTTGCAAAATAAATTTTGCAATCCAGCTTTCGCAAAAAAGTAATTTTTTCAAAATGTTACAGGACTGAAAATAAAGCAGATATCAAGTTAAGTTTTTTTTTGCATATAGAAGTTTACTGTACCTTTCATTTACCATTTGCAAAATTAAAATCGATTGACTACAACGGCGTCAGGATTTTTTTTAATGAACATTAATTACTGGTGCTACGCGCAGGACAGCGGATAGTTTGCTCTGATTGGGCATTCCAATGACCTTTGATAATAATTAATACATTTTAATTTTTATTACATTCCGATATAAATAAATAAATTTGTTTATTGCAAAATAAAAACACATACTCTATCCTTTGAACTAACACTTTTTTTAGCAAAAACTTTCTTTGTTCATATATTTTAACTTAGAGAATAAAAGTTTATTATTTTTAAATATATGCAATTGTTTAAAGAATATTTCACAAACAATAATAAAATTAGTTTGATTTTCATGGAATTAAAATATTAAAATACAACAAAATATAGAGTAAGAAAATAATATATTAGATAAAGATTGGAAGAAATTTTGGTGGAAATCAACTTATGTGAATCGAACACCGCTGTCCTGCGCGTAGCACCAAAAATTAATGTTTATTTAAAAATTTTCCTGACGCCGTGGTAATTAATCGATTTTAATTTTGCAAATTGCAAATGAAAGGCACAGTACACTTCTATAAGCAAAAAAATTCAACTTGCTCTCTTCTTTATTTTCAGTCCTGCGACATTTAAAAAAAATGAATTTTTTTGCGAAAGCTGGATTGCAAAATTAATTTGGCAAAATCTGTTAAACCGATCTTAATGAAATTTACAGTGTTGTTTTACTATATCATAAAGTTTTTCTGGGTAAAATATGAAGGTCCTAGGTGTAGCATAAATGGTTGAAAAACGTAAAATGCGAATACTTGTTTTGTATGGTTTTTTTCGCAATTATTGCTATTTTGCAACAAGGGTGACTATTTCTTAAATTTTTAACCAATTCTATAAGGTAGGAAATTTAATTACGCAACTTTTATGTCAGTACAACTTTTCTCGGAAATAAATAGTTTTAAAGTTATAATCAAAAAACCAATAAAAAAATCGAATTTTTCCTTCATATTTTGTCATTTTGATTATTTAAACAATGTTCCGGACCATTTTGAGTAGGAGGATAACTTAAACATTATTATTTGAGTTATTTTCAAGGAATTTCTGCAAAAAAATTTGAGTCACCTCTCAACGTCCATCTCAAAACAGATGCGCCCTGGACTAAAATTAAACTGATTATTTTTTAATGATTTTAACTTCCAATCGTATAGTAAGATATTTGATCACGTGTTTAATTCTGTCCAATCAGATTAAAATTATACTGAGAATTATCTACTGCAGAAAATTACCGATAGAATTTTTTTAAGTAGATTGTTTCTGTTTGATGGCAACCAGTTTCCTAGTTTTGACAACTGTCACATTTAAAAAAATATCGATAATATACGTATTAAAAAATAATCTTACAAATATCACACGACAGTAAGAATAAATAAGAAAATAATGCTTCCTTTTTACTCAAATTTGTTGTCATTGGGCAACAAATTTTCGAAAAACTGTCGCATTATTTTCAATTTATTCTCACTCTCTCGTGATATTATACCCGATAATTTTTGATAACATCCCGTCGTCAAGTATATTACGTCAGATGCCCTTCGTTGCTACGAAAAAATACATTCGGTGAAATTAATGACAGTTAATGTTTTAAAAATTATAAAAGTGATGACTTTCAAACGTCAAATATTTATAACAACTGTGTGATTAATTGTACTAATTTGTACTTACATAAATAAATTACAATAAAATTTTGGTTTTGGACAGTTTTTTTCATGAAATAATCGCAACAAATTGCACTTGATCTCTAAAATTATTATCGAATTTTTGCCCTCGTGACACTTTGACATAATTTCACTCCCCTTCGGGTCGTTAAATTAAAACTGTCAAAGTGTCACTCGGGAAAAATTCGATAATTTTAGAGCTCTTGTGCAATTACTACTGAAAATTTTGAAAACCTAGTAATTATTTCAAAATTTAAGTTTCCGACGTTTGTGCAGAATATATTGCAAAATCTTTTAATGCATTCTAAATAATTTAGGAAAAAAGAAGAATTTTTATATATTAACACATAAATTATATTGATATGTATATACAAACAGTTTTTCTGTTACTTAACAGTTAATTGTCTAGGATGCCCCAAAGGTGTAGAGATCATTAAGCAGTTATGTAACTTTCTTTTAAACATCAACTTTAGTCATCTAATTTTTACAACTTTACAGCAAAACATATACTATATAGTCCATTTACTCACGGTTTTTGCCGTTAATTTTAAAGAACCGCTTGTATTGACATGAAATTTGGCATACATATAGCTAACATGTCAAAGAAAAAAGTGATATTGTTCCGATGTGTGCTTTTGCCCTGTGGGTAAGTTGCATCCCTTCTCGATCGTGAAAAATATACGTTCAAAACAAGTCCGGAATTGAGCTATAGAATTTTTTCACCAAGTCAATAATTTTTAAGTTATTTGAGTGAATATGTTCATTTATCTACAAAAATCCATGTTTTCAGACGGTTTATCACAAATAACTCTTATCAAAAATATAGCTTATATAAAGTACTTAACAAAACCGGTGCATACATGAAATCTGTAGACCGAGTATAAGCATAGTTGTAGCTAACGAAAATTAGGCTCTTATTTGTCAAATTTCAAATCAAATATTTTAACGTGAAATAACCAAAAATTAAGCAGTTTTCGGGGAAAACTAATCACGACGTTTTTAAAGTGCTTTGGTTAAAATCTTTATTTTTGGTTTTTAAAGCAGTTTCTGGCATCAAAAGTACGTAAGGTACAATCAAAATATAGTTAGTCCTTTTTTGGTAAAAAAAATTTAAAAATCACCCTCTCATTAGCATCCCAAATAAAATTAACAATTACTACCTCACAAATTATTTTAGTTACGTATTGTTTATATTATATCTGTAAATATGTTTTTTGAATCGTTGAAACTTACAAATCATATTAAATAATACATACGTAAAGTAACTTGTGAAGCGGTAACGATTAATTTCATTTGAGATGCTAATAAGGGGGTGATTTTCACAAATTTTTTTTAACAAGAAATAAAAGCTACCCACATTATTTTGAGCTTATTTTACTTACTTTCAATGTTAAAAACTTTTTTAAAAAAACAAAAATAAAGCGTTTTAAAAAAGTTTTAATGAATATTCCCCGAAAAGTGCTCTATTTCTTGGTTATTTCACGTTGAAATATTATATGTGGAATTGGACGAATAAGAACTTTCTTTATAGTATATGAGAAACGGGGTATATAGTATACTCACAATCTTTATTTTGGTGTTAAATAAGGCGACCGGTTTCGAGGCTAACAAATTATTGCCTCATCTTCAGGCCCAGTGAAAGAGTTTGTTTATACAAATCTTAAAAGATATCAGTTATGTGAAGTTTTCCGCTAACTTAGCAGACTTTTAATAAACAAGCTCTTACACTGGGTCTGAGGATGAGGCATTAATTGTAAACCTCGAAACCGGTCACCTTAGTTAACACCAAAGTAAAGATTGTGAGTATTGACCCTTTTTCATATACTATACATACATCATAGACTCACACCTGCAACCATTTCATCGCTTCAACCTACTTTTCATTAGCTAGAACTCTGCTTCTATTGGGTCTATAGACTTCATATTATATACACCGTTTTTTCACTTTTTTTATAAGCTATATTTTTGTTAAGAATTTTTTTTCGACAAAATACTTACTTTTTGAGTTATTTGCGAAAAACTATCTAAGAACGTGGATTTTTGTTGAAAAATGAGCATATTTACTCGCAAATTACTCGAAAATATTCACTTCATGGAAACTATAGAACAAAAGTTGCTTATAATTAGTCGGTTTATCCATATTAGCTATGTGTATGCCAAATTGTTGTTTAAAATTTGGAGGCTTTGCAATATTTTACCGTGAGTGAAAGGACTAATAGTAAATTTCAAAAATGAAATAAAAAATTATTGTTTATTTCTATTTAAATGTAAAATACTAATTACAAGAAAAGTGTGTGAATGTCGCTATTCAAAAACGTTTATGCATTATTTAGTTTGTAGTAAAAACTATCATTACATTTGGTTGATTGGAGTTACATCATAACCAATGTAACTTAACAAATTCTTAGTCTTAAATCTCACTAAAAATATTGAGAAGGTCGTATTCACTATTGTTAACAATATAAGAGCTAGCGCATCCTCCGAGTAACGCTGTGTTTGTCAGGATATAAATTCTGGTGGTATTATAGTATGTGGTCTACCCGGAGAATACGGTCTACTTGTGCATATCTGTTATAGTGTGCAAAATAATTCAATTTTGTGGCTTATTTCGAAATAAAATAGTAAATTGATATGACGCGTTATTAATTTTCAAAATAATTAAAATAATAATGCTTCTGATTTATGCGTTTTTTTCAGTTTGTAAAGATTTTTTGTCGGCACCGCATACCTGTGCGGCTAAAAACCATAATCTTGTTTTAGAAGTGTTTGTACACAATAATGAAGATCTTTGCAAAGTTAATAAAAGGCATAAATCAAAAGAATTAATATTTAAATTTTACAAATTACTTTTGTCGTATTAATTTACTATTATTTTATACACAAAATTGAGACAAAATTGACTTATTGCTAATAGTAAGGGAAGAAAGTATCCTAAATTTGAAGCTACTCGATGGGAAAGTCCCCATCTATGGGGACATATTTGGTTTTAGGACAAATAGGTCCTAAAATCAACAGGTCCAAAAAAAGTTAAGTAAAGTTTTCCATTTAAGTAAGGATTTTTCATTTTTTAATTTAATTTTACATTTCCAACAATGTTTGTTTGCGATTACAGCGCCATATATCCAGAATCCAAAAAAATGCCTCGAATAAAAGATACTAATTTTTACGCAAGGAATCCAAACCTGCAATAAAAATGGGGCTCCTATTTAAGAATTTAAAGTAACCCCCACCGCACCTCCGTGGGTAGTCGTGTTTGGTGTCATTCGATAGATTTTTCAAAAATAGTGAATACGTGAATTTTGCACTTTTTGAATCTGATGTTTATTTCGCGAAATATTCGCTTTTTTCTTGTGAAACTTTGTGACACCCATTTCCTTACACACCGCTCAAACTATCAGATTTTTTAAATATACACTGTTCTGCATGTACGTGACTTATCTTATCTTAATCTGACGATTTTGAGTTTTTTTAAGGATAGATTTTTTTCAGACCACCGTTAACGAACTCCCCTGTATTAAGATCCAATATATGGTAGGGGTATACTGCCGTCCTCAAATAAAACGCGATATGTGCAGCCAACTTAAAACCGAGAAATCGGCTCTCAAAGTTTTTTTCTCAGGACTCTATATGTTTTGATAATTTTTTAACGCAAAACATGTTCTAATAATAGTTGAACATTTAGTCTAGCACCAGAGGTGTCACCGTGTCCTTTTAAATTCTGATGGACAAACTCAACGGTTTCTTATGGATTTTTGGCTGCTGATTACGAATTTCGAGGGTGGATTTCGATCCGAGTGGTCAAAGAATTGTTATAAACAATTTAATTGTTTATAAGGCTCTGGCTCATAAACTAAAAGATATAAAAAAATGTTTTAAATAAAATGTGTTTCTTAATAAAAAACGAAGAAGAAAACGTTTACTAAACGCCAACAATAATTAGAAAGATATTCTAAAATTAGTGCACAATACAAATTGCAAATTGCAAAATAAGTATTTTTCGAACCTTTATCGATCGTAACTCGACTTCTACGAATTCAAATGAGCCTTAGGAGATCTTATTTTAAAGTTTAATTAATTGGCTTCCAAACAAAGTTTGTTAAATTGCTTTATCTTTATTTGTTTTATAGTTAAAATACACGTTTGAAGTTATAATTTTCTTAAAAAAATTGTACACTAATTTGTTTATAAGGGTTTCAAAATAATTGAGCTATAACCAATAATACTTTAATTAACAATAATGATAGAAGAACTCAAAAGGAACAATTTAAGCTTATGAAAATGTTCGTAGGTGTATTTTTGGCCAAGATAACGATATTTTAATTGCGCAATATGAGGCGCAAGATCGGCTCACAGTCAAGTAAGTGACGAAATTTGTAGCCAAAATATCGGTATCTTGGCCAAAAATAAACTTACGAACATTTTCATAAACTCAAATTGTTCCTTTTGAGTTCTTCTATCATTATTGTTAATTAAAGTATAAATGTTAAAGCTCAAATTTGCTTGAAACCCTTAATGTAATATAAACAAATTAATGTATAATTTTTTTAAGAAAATTATAATTTCAAATGGGTATAACTTTAAAATAAATAAAGATAAAGTAATTTAATAACCTTTGTTTGGAAGCCCATTAATTAGTTTTTAAAATGAGGTCTTATAAGGTTCATTTGTATTCGTTGAAGCCGAGTTACGATCGATAAAGCTTCGAAAAATACTTAGTTTGCAATTTGTATTGTGTACTAATTTTACAATATCTTGAGTTATGATTGTTGGATGTAAATTTAGTAAACGTGTTTTTTTTTTCGTTTTTTATTAAGGAACAAATTTTATTTGAAACATTTTTTTTATCTTTTTTAGTTTATGAGCCAGAGTCTTATAAACGATAAAATTTGTAAATAACAGTTTTTTGACAACTCGGATTGAAATCCACCCTCGAAATTCGTAATCAGCAGCCAAAAATTCATAAGAAACCGTTGGTTTTGTCCATCAGAATTGAAAAGGACACGGTGACCTCTATTTGGCGCCTAGATTAATTATTTAAAAATATATTCTTAAGAGTCCATGTGGTGAGACCGCTCCCGTCTGGAAAAAATTTCTGATTCGGTTTCTTTGTGGATTCCTATTCCAAAATGTCCTCTTTAAACAAATCTGAAGGGTGCGGGCGGAATATTTGTGCAGAAATTATTTAAAGAATTTTTTTAAACAAATACAAAAGATCATGTTTTTTGATCTGAAGTATATATTTTTAGGTTTTTTGAGTCAATCTAAACAAGAAAGGTATCTTTTGAGTTTTCTCAAAAATTGATAGTTTTCGAGTTATAAGCGATTTAAAATCTGAAAAATGCGAAAATACGCATTTTCGAGGCTTAAAAACTCATGTTTAGATTAGTATTTTTGAGGTTGCCATATACATAAATTGAAGTTGAAACATTTAGCTTCAAGATTCTGAAGAGTGATCGCGTCTATCCTTAATTTAAAAAGTTGTTTTTTAATTGTTAAATATGCATGTCCATCCGATTTTTTTGCCGGTGCGGCGCGCTTTATTCCAAAAATCTCTTATTTTACTCCAAAAAATATTTTTTTAGATTCTTTGGGACATTTGAAATAAAAAAAGTTTCTCTACATTTTTCTCAAAAGTTAATAGTTTTAAAGTTATAAGCGATTTAAAAACCGAAAATACGTTTTTTTGTCATTTTTCGGATTTTAAATCGCTTATAACTTTAAAACTATTAACTTTTGAGAAAAATGTCAGGAAACTTATTTTATTTAGAATATCCCAAATAATCTAGAAAAAATATTTTTCGAAGGAAAATAGGAGATTTTTAAAATAGAGCGCGCCGCAACGGCAAAAAAATCGGATAAACCTGCATATTTAACAATTAAAAAACAACGGTATAAATTAAAGTTAGACGCGATCACTCTTCAGAATCTTGAAGCCGAATGTTTAACCTTCAAATTAAGTATCTG
Source organism: Diabrotica virgifera virgifera (assembly GCF_917563875.1). Taxonomy (NCBI): domain Eukaryota; kingdom Metazoa; phylum Arthropoda; class Insecta; order Coleoptera; family Chrysomelidae; genus Diabrotica; species Diabrotica virgifera. Next base: position 183,366,860 of record NC_065445.1, on the reverse strand, counting down.
GAAACCTCAAAAATACTAATTAGTATAGTATAGTTGACCCAAAACATGGCATAACCCAGACATCCAAAGTGAAAGTTATCCTTCAACACCAAATTGTTCTATATGGTCCACACAATGTCCAAAAAAAAGTCACACCATTTTGAGCGTCGGGTTTGGGGGGGGGGGGAGAGGGGAGAGAAATCGGTAAATTCGTAGTTTTTTAAGTTTTCGCCAATATTTCTAAAACTATGCGGTTTAGCATGAACAACCCTCTATACAAAATTGTTCTACATTAAATTTGAAATAAAAAAGACCTTTTGCATAATCTTTCTAAAATGAATGGTTACGGAGGTAGTATAGTATAACTGGTCCAAAAAAAGGCCTAACCCAAACATCCAAAGTAAAAGTTTTCCTCCAACACCAAAATGTTCTATATGGTCCACATATTGTTCAGTAAAAAGTTACACCGTTTTGAGCGTCCGGTTTGGGAGGAGGATGGGAGAGAAGCCGGTAAATTAGTAGTTTTTTTTTACGTTTTTCGTCAATATTTCTAAAACTATGCTTTAGCGTAAACAATGTTATATACAAAAATATTCTACATGAAATTTAAAGCAAATAATATTGTATACATAACTGTTATAAAATCAACGGTTCCAGAGTTACGGAGGGTGAAATGTCGAGGTTTTCGATACTTTTTATATTTTTTGGGTAATATTTATGATATAACTATACCAAAAACCCAGACATCCAAAGTTAAAGATATCCTTCAACACCAAATTGTGCTACATAGTCCACATAATGTTCAGAAAAAAGTCACACCGTTTTGAGCGTCGGGCTTGGGGGGGGGGGGGAGAGGGAGGAGAAATCGGTAAATAAAAGTATCGAAAACCTCCACATTTCACCCTCCGTAACTCTGGAACCGTTGATTTTGTAACAATTATGTATAGAACCTTTTTTGTTTTAAATTCTATGTAGAACATTTTTCTATAGAACATTCCTTACGCTAAAGCATAGTTCTAGAAATATTGACGAAAACTTAAAAAAACTACTAATTTACCGACTTCTCCCCCATCTCCCCCCCCAAACCCGACGCTCAAAATGGTGTGACTTTTTTCTGAACATTATGTGGACCATATAGAACAATTTGGTGTTGGAGGATAACTTTCACTTTGGATGTCTGGGTTTGGGTCTAACTATACCATACTAAATATAAATATGAGTTTTTAAGCCTCGAAAATGCGTATTTTCGCATTTTTCAGATTTTAAATCGCTTATAACTCGAAAACTATCCATTTTTAAGAAAAATCAAAAGATACCTTTCTTGTTTAGAATAACCCAAAAAACCTAAAAATATATATTTCAGAGCAAGAAAACGTGATCTTTTGTATTTGTTTAAAAAAATTGTTTAAACAATTTCTGCCCAAAAATTCCGCCCGGCACCCTTCAGATTTGTTTAAAGGGGACATTTTTGAATAGGAATCCACAAAGAGACCGAATCAGAAATTTTTTCAGACAGGAGCGGTCTCACCACATGGACTGTAAGAAATCATGTTTTTATCAAAGCTGTTAATAAAAAGTAATATACCGCGTTTTAATTGAGCAGCGGACATATTACTGGATCACAAATAGTGCCGTATCTGCATTGTATTTACAAATAGGATCTTTTATAAGGAAGAATAGTTACCAAAAAAGAAATATAAATAGCTTATAATTGTTTATTAGATACCCAAACCCAACTAATAGTTGTTATTAGATACCCAAAATACCTACATGCCATACATGCGGTAAAACGCGGTAAATGCACTGTTCTAAATTAAAACGCGGCAAGTACATGATACTCACTAGCACATACCGCTTTTTAGTTGAGTACTCTGTAGATACCGCATTTTAATTAAGCAGCTATTGGAATTTAGCACATACGGCATGCATATTCCAATTTGTTTATTTTGGTAGTAAATAAACTGATACGGCTTTCAGACATTGCAGAAGCATAAATAAGGTCACAAGGAAACTAAATAAGTATAGCAAAAACTCGATTTTCAATTTTTTGGCAGATACCGCGTTTTAATATTGAGGACGGCAGTATATTTTTAGGGTACAAGGTTTCTCCTCATACCATAATCTGACGCGCTCGAGTAACTGCAAAAATGTCCGCTTGGGTTCCGCTACCATAAATGTACGTATAGATTTGCGCGTCGCGCACTTCGCGCCCTGTGTGCGCTACAAACTCGTGGCGGGTTCGTTAGATTAATACGCGTTAGTACGTGTTTTCAAGTGGTACACAAACGATGCGCACACGATCCAACTTCTGTCGGCGCAACTAATGAACGGTGCACACATGGCGCGAAGTGCGCGGCGCGCATATCTATACATACTTTAACGAAAATAGTAAATTAATATGACAAAGTACTAATTTGTAAAATTAAAATAATAATATTTCTGATTTTTATCCCCCTCTGTGGCTCAGTGGTAAAAAAGCCTACCTTTGGATCCAGGGATCGTGACTTCGAATCTCAGCTGGGTGGGAAATTTTTCATTTAATAAAAATTAATAGATGAAAATAGTTTCTATTCTTGTGGTATCGGTACTGAACGAAGGGACCGCAGAGGTTCGGATACAGTTAGCGTCTCTTTGTAAAGACAATGAAGTCGACTTTGCAAGGTACCATGACATTTACCTACTCAGGATACAAACCACACAAAACACACAAGTGTACAAATAATTTAAAAAAACTTAAAAGTAAAAGATGGTTTTGCTTGTATTCGATTCAGAGGGATGCACAATCGCCGGACAGCTCTTTCCACCATTTCAGGCTTTATCAACAGCGCTAGCGTGCACTCCTCTGAATCGAAAAACAGCTCGACCATCAATTTAAGGGAAATGTCAAAGATCATTGAAATTCCCATTGGGACGCCATCCAGCGACATCTCTTAACAAATTGAAAAGTCTCAGATGCAGAATTCATAACTTTAATAAAATTAAAATGGTAAATAGTTATTTAAATCTGAAACTTTTCGTGTTGAAAGTTCTTTCTGGTACATCCTTAATCTGCGACTTTTACAATTTATAAGACCGCAGACGACGAATATAGAAATCAAAAAGGACTCCTTGCAATCACATTACGTTTTTATTCGTCAAGGAAAAGGACAGAAAGAAACTTCCTAGTACTCAAATCTGAGTAAAGATAGAAAAGTAAAAGATGGTTCTGCTTGTTTTCGATTCAGATTCAGATTTAAAGGAGTGTACCCTAGCGCTGTTGATAAAGCCTGAAATGGTATAAACAGCTGTCTGGCGATTGTGCATCCCTCTGAATCGAAAACAAGCCAAACTATCTTTTACTTTTCTATCTTTACTCAGATTTGGGTACTAGGAAGTTTCTTTCTGTCCTTTTCCTTGACGAATAAAAGCGGAATGTGATTGCAAGGAGTCCTTTTTGTTTGCCATATTCGTCGTCTGTGATCTTATAAATTGTAAAAGTCGCAGATTAAGGATGTACCCGAAAGAACTTTCAACACGAAAAGTTTCAGATTTAAATAACTATTTACCATTTTAATTTTATTAAATGGTGGATTGTGCATCTGAGACTTTTCAATTTGTAAAAAAAAACTTGTTGCTGTAAGCTTGAAATTTTTGTACAATTTTATTCATTCATTGTGAAGTTTAAAAAAATGACAGGCGTTTCCGATGAGCACAACTAATTGAAAGGTGAATTGGTGAACAGAAAGGTGAACTGGTGAACCCAAAGGTGAACTGGTGAACTGGTGTCATGTACAGGGTGTCAGTAAATAAGCACAACAAACTTTAGGGGGTGATTCTACATAAAAAAATAATGACAGTTTGCCATAAAAATGTGTCTGCAAATGATGGGATACTATGTCACCATAGAAGATTATTTTAGTTTTTGTTTTTCTCCCATTTGGTATCCTTTTTTAGTTTCATGAATCCATCATGACAGATTTGGTAACCGCAATAGTAGGAACCTCAACAGAAGTAGGCAAGAGGCAAATTAATTCTTGGCTGTGATGCAAATACAAACCACACAGTATGGAGTAGCAGAGGAATCAATCAACAGGGGTTAGTACCTTCTAGACTCTACAACCACTAACAACTTAGATATTGCAAACAGAACTAACAAAGATTTGATATTTCAGAGGTAAAAAACCCATATTTATAAACGCAATTAGTAAAGAGATGCTTGATATAACCCTAACTAGTTTGTACGTAGTAAATAAAATGTACAATTGGCTTGTATCGAATGAAGCATCAATGTCGAAACATCAACACATTATAAGGTTCGACTTTGGTGCATGGATGGCCTTGAGAAATATTGAGTCCCAAAATAGACCGATTGGAACAACTTGGGTAAATAAGAGGGTAATATTTTCATCAGAAGATAACAGCCTATAAATAATTAGGTTTACTTAAAAACAAATAATCAAAAATAATTTAGTATAGCTTAAAATAGTGTTTTACGGTTTTCTCAAAACTTATAAAATATAACTTGTCTCCTTTCAACAATAAACGATTGAATTATTTCTAGGCAATTTGCTTAATTAGTGAAAATATAAGTGTAACTTTAAACGCAATAACATGATGGCTAGAGGCTCGCGGCTCGTGGCAGTGATACACGTACCGGTTACGAGTAAGATTACAAACTTGTCGGATCGACGGCGTACTTACTCGGCGGACTTAAAGTACGCGTACTTGCTGTAACACACGCGTGAAAAAGGTCTTCGAGCCATAAGTTCGCGTACTTACTCGCGTGTGTGTCACACGCTTAAAGCGGGTCGGAGGGATTAGCCCTTAAAGTCGGGAGGGTAAAGCTTAGGACGGCCTTGATTAATATCGAGTCCCAACAGACGGTGGAATTAAAAAAGATGGCAGGTTTTAAAATCATCTAAGATTTGCCGGTGACATAGTACCTACTTATAAGCAACAATACAGAATCTACATGGACCTTAAAGAAAAATCTGAGAAAGTCGGTTTAAAAATAAATTTAAATAAAACAAAAGTGATGACAAATAAATACAGGGTGCTTGGTAAAGAATGGGCCATAGCTTAACCTCAGATACCTGAGGTTAAAATAGGCCGATTTAAGCTAACTTACCTTAGTACAAAGTTTATAATAACCGAGATACAGGGTGTCAAAGTTAAACTTTTTTTTTTAATTATTATTGAATATTTCCTGACAGGTATGAGATAACAACATGAAATTTAGTATGTGGTGGTTTTTTGGGTCGAGAAAACTAAATTCCCTACCAAAAATTATGTATTGCCCAGAGGGCGCCACATACGCCTTTCAGCACTAATTTATTACGTTCAATTTTTTTATCCCTCACTCTGTATAATTTTGACATTAAAATTTTTATTATCCTATTAGTTTTACTTAAAAAAGGTATACTTCTTTCATCTCCCTAAACTCAACCGTTTTCGAGATAAACGCATTTTAAATCTGCGATACACCATCATTTTAAGCATAATATCATTGTAGTTACACCCGAAAAATAAGTTAAAACCATAAAATTATCCAAAAGTATATCGCAAATTTCTTCAAATGGAATTTGCGATGCAATGACATAAATTTGATAACTGGCACAATTATTATGGTTTTAAGTTATTTTTCGTGTGGAACTACAATGATATTATGCTAAAAATGATGGTGTATCGCAGATTTAAAATGCGTTTATCTCGAAAACGGTTGAGTTTAGGGAGATGAAAAAAGTATAACTTTTTAAGTAAAACTAATAGTAGAATAAAAATTTTAATGTCAAAATTATACAGAGTAAGGGATAAAAAAAATTTCCCTGTCAGGAAATATTCAATAATAAATAAAACAAAAGTACTTTGACACCCTGTATCTCGGTTATTATAAACTTTATACTAAGGTAAGTTAGCTTAAATCGGCCTATTTTAACCTCAGGAATCTGAGGTTAAGCTATGGCCCATTCTTTACCAAACACCCTGTATATCACAATTGACTTAGATGGAAATGAGATCAAAAGTGTCGAAGAGTGTATATATGTTATAGTCAAAGCCCGAATTTCAGGCACTCCTAGGTTTGACTAGGCAATCCTCAGGTCTGACTAACGGTTTTAGTCAAAGCCCGAAATAAATTACAGTTTCGGCCTTTGACTAGTCAAACCTAGGAGAGACTACGTTGGTCAGGCAAAGGTCGAAATTTAATTTTATGAAATCGGCGTTTGACTAGTCAAACCCCGATCAGCCATTAAAATGTTGTAATTTGTTAGATTAGTTTTTATAAAACGTCATTTTTTAATTGTAATGTTTTTATATTGTCATAATTAAAATAAAAAATTAGTGTTTATTCTCACATGTTGAGGCATTATGGCATTTAGAGTCGCACAATACTTTTGACCTTTTACACTTACATGGTTTTAAAGAGCATTTCTTATTGCAGTGGTATTTTATAAATCCTTGTCCTCCAAATTTAGAATATATTGTACTAAAACAGCAGTGTACAGGTTGAAAAGCAGTGGCGAAAGAATACAGCCCTGTCTAACCCCTCTAGAAATTGTTACGTTTTTACTCACCATATGTCCATTCTTTATGTGGGCTGTTTGATTCCAATATAGATTTTTTATAATCTGGATGTCCTTAGTGTCAAGTCCTGAAATATGTAATAGTTCTATGAGTTTGTCATGTTTGATAGTATCGAATGCTTTCTCATAGTCGATACAACAGGCGTAAACATCTTTCTGTTGATCCAGGCATTTTTGAATCAAGACTTGTATTGCAAACAGGGGCTCTCGAGTTCCAAAACCGCATCTAAAACCGAACTGTGTTTTACTTATGCTGTGTTCTAATTTTGCTCGTATTCTGGAATGGATAATACGCAAGAATACTTTAATGGTGTGACTCATTAAACTTATAAGGCGATATTCGCTACACGTCTTAGAATTGGATTTTTTGGGAAGGGGCACAAATGTAGATTTCAACCAGTCCGATGGAATTTGACCAGTATCGTATATCTTATTAAACAGTTCCAATACTACATTCATGTTGTTCTCGTTAAAAACTTTTAAAAATTCGACTGGTATTTCATCGCATCCTGTTGTTTTTCCATCTTTCGTTTGATCTATAGCTTTTATCACCTCACTTTTCAATATTTTTGGTCCATTCAGATCAAGAGTGTTCGTAGAAATATAACAATAATCCGTAAACAAATATTTTATGTAAATTGCCCAAGTCTGTAACTGTTCTTCTTTATCTACAATAAGTTTGTTGTTCTCGTCTATTAACTTACCAAACTGTTTTTTCTTTTAAGTATAAGTAAACTCCTTGATTTTTTTATACATGTTAAAACTATCGTGTCTTCGTTCTAGCTCTTCTATCTCTTGACATTTTCCTTGTAACCATTTCTCTTTGAATTATTTTATCTTTCTGCTGACAGTTCTATCCAGTTCTTTATATTGTTCGGGATTATTCTTATTTTCCCTCCTTCTGTCCATGAGGTGTAATATTTCATCAGTCATCCATTCGTTCTTCTTCTTCCGCTTGTAGTCACCAATTACTTCTTTCGCACCGTTGCATATAGCGTCCCTTAAGTTGATCCAGTCTCTTTCAATGTCATTAGTATTGGTTGTTAAAGCAACATTACTATTAATGCTATTTGTAAGCTTGACTTTTATCTCGGGATTTCTAAGTTGATCCATATCTAATCTTTTGTTATTCTGTTTCTGGATTAAGGTTTTTAGTCTGACTCGTAATTGGGCTACAAGAGGATTATGATCAGAGTTTATATCAGCTCCAGGATATGTTTTGGCTGATATTATTGCGTTACGGAATCGTTTGTTAATTGTTATGAAGTCTATCTGATTTCTAACGATGTACCCAGACTTGTCCTGTGGTGACCTCCAAGTGTACAATTTTCTTAATGGTAACTTAAACCAAGTATTAGTGATAACTAAGTTTTTCTTCTGGCAAAACTGTATTAGTCGATCACCTCGTTCATTTCTTGTTCCCAACCCATACTTGCCAACTACGTCACTGACTTCGCCTTTTCCTATTTTGGAGTTAAAATCTCCCATTACCATGGTTTTGCCTTGTTTCTTTAGGCTTTTTATGATTTCGTCTAATTGTTCGTAAAACTCTTCAATTTCTTCATCAGTACTCTCAGATGTGGGAGCATAAACCTGAATTATATTTATGTCTAGAGGGTGCGCACTTATCTGGATCAACATGCAGCGTTCTGAATATGAAATAAAAAATTTTATATGTTTTCTGATTTTATTATTTACTAGAACCGCTACTCCATGCCTATGGTTGACATCTTCTTCTCTGCTGCCTGAAAAAGATCCAATGTTGAAATGTATTTTGCTGCCTTTAATTTGTCTAGTATGTGATTTATGTACGAAAGTGGATAGGCGCCTTTTTCGGAAATTTCATTGATACGTCTGAAATCTATGCAAAATCGGTAACTACCGTTTTTCTTCTTTACTAAGACAATTGGCGAGCTGTAGGGGCTGTTAGATTCTTCTATTACTCCTTCTTTCAACATGGTATCTATCTCGCCGTTTATGATCTTTTCCATGGCGGGGTTTCTCGGTCTCTATCTTTGTTTTATTGAAGTGTTGTGTGTCAGTTTAATCGTGTGTTTGATTAATGGGGTTAGTCCTGTGATCTTATCAAATCTGGCCACTTCTGTTTGTAAGAAACGTTCCAATTTGTTTTGTTGTTCTTGCGTTAAAGTGGGCTTAATGTTGAATTTGCTTTTTGCGACGCCATCGTTGTAAGTAGGTACTTTCTGTGAAGTCACTTGTATCTCGTTCCTGTATTGCGGGAACCAATTCATCGACTTGTGTTGCAAATTCGGCGTTGACGTCTGTATTGTCTTTACTGTCGTTGTAGTTTTTCGAAAAATCCATGCAGAATCCACATTTTCGTATGTCATCGATGCCTAGTATCGCTTGTGAGGAGAGATTTGGCATGTAATAAAACGTAATTTGACGCAATTCATCATTGATTAGGCATATAGTATGATAGCTGTGCCTTATTTCTTGAGTGCTACCGTCTGGAAGCCTAATAGCTGTTCTTTCCTCTTCTTCCGTTATCTTATCTTCTAACAGTGTGTTTCGAGCTGTTTCCCCGATGAAAGATTTCTGTGATACAGTATCTAACAGTACTTGAAACGTGTCTCCGTTTGTGAACGTCAGTCAACAATGAGGTCTGTTGTCAAAATTGGTTGTCTGATTACGGCAAGATGTGACAGGGCTCCTTAATTCTGGTTTGGGTTCGAGATGCTTCTGGGTGTCTCGACCCTTGTGTCGTTTCCTGAATTGGGGCAACTGCAATCTCTGTGTGAGATATGACGTAATGTTCCGCATCTACTGCAGAAAAGTATCGGCGTTGAACGGCATGTATTACGGTTGTGGCCCCTCTTTCCACATTGCCAGCAGCATATTCGTTTATCAAAGTTGGATAGTTTGTTTTTTGATGTTTCCTGGGGCATTCTCTTAAAACGGGAGCTTCTTCTTTGCAAAGTGTTGTCTACCTCTATTTTACTTATGCTACTTTGTATCCTTTATCCTGGAGTGGATGCAAACAGGCTAAAGAAGAATAAGAAGAAGAAGAACAGACCATTGGGACAGACATTGGGAGTCAATAAGGTGAAAGAGTACTTACTAGACTCTATATCTTCTATCAACATATATATTGCAAATACAGTTAAAAATGCACCTTCATAAACGTAATTAGAAAACAGGTTCTTGATATAACCCTAACAAGTTCGTTTATCGTAAACAAAATATACAATCAGCATGTCTTCAAGTATCCCTCAATGTCGGACCATTAACTGCTGAGGTTTGACTTGGGCGCATATAAGAAAGGACTTAAGGAATACCGAGTCCCAAATCAGACCGATTGGGACACTTATAAAGAGTGTATTAGTATTACCTAAGATGGAAATTAATGAAGACAAATCAGTAGTAAATCAGTACTTGTATTTATATTCAAGATGTTCTATTATATCATTCTTTATTTCCCATATTTGCATGTCCACGATAATTTGCTTACTACATTGTAGCCGTGATTTATTGAATTATATCTTTATAGGTTTGCGTAATGTATCCGCCACGGCCGTGCTTGTGAAATAAATATCCGATAATTCCATTTAAACACCAAAACATATTTGTATATTTCACGTAAAATATACGTTGTGTTGGTAAGAAGGCTAGAGCGCAACCATTAATCAATGCAATTTTACCGAAAGAAACAGTTTTAAGAGCGCGTGGGCGTCGATGGGAAAATTCTGGTTTCGTAACTCGAATTCCGACATCGCACAAATCAAATCGGATTAAAGCAGTACCTCTAACGCTTCTACCTCTACTTATATGTATGATTTTATAATAATAAGACAATCTAGACACATTCTAAATTATCGCACAGACCGCAGTTATTCCTCATTTGCGCAATTCACAGGCGTCTGCTGGGTCACGATTTCATGATCGCATATTTTATATTATGCACTTCGAGAGATTCCAAACGCGGCTTATTTTATAACTATCTCTCTATACTTATTGTTGGTTCTGTGGTTCTATTGGCATGCATGCCGGTTGCCGGGATTGAATTGCTTGTCTCCCACCGAGGTGTATTCGATATTTATTGAACATGTACGATAATATAGTTTCTTCAGCTGCGATAAATCTAAACAGGATGGATAACCGAAATTATAAACTGGTACAAGATACTTTATTGTCCAATTAGCAATAAATTAACGTAGACAATCTGAGACAATTTTATTCTTTGATTTTACTTATATATCTTCTTCTTTTTCTTCTTAAATCAGGCGAGACTCGTTAGTCTCTGGCACTTGGTCTTAAGATCTTTGTTTGTGCAATATCTTCTGGTTCAAACCTCAGATGAGGTTGACTGAAAATAGGGTCTGGAATCTTCAAATGACATCTCATTCCAGAACGCCGCCTGACTGAATTTAGTGCTATATTAATTCTTCTTAGTCCCAGCGATAGTCCCCGAGGTACTTTAAAATGTCCTCTCGTCGCCGAGGCTACGCCGAATGCTTATCGTTTATTACGCAAACATTGGTTTGGGTTTTTAAATGTCCCTTTTCTTTTTTATCTTGTTTCCCAGATTATTTAGCCTCTTGCTGATCCCTTGGAGTCAAGATTTTGCTTGCCTGTCTTCCTGGATTCATGTTGAAAACTTTTTTACTTATTCAGGGACTTTGATATCGTAGTTGGTTTTGAGACCCGTTTTAGTTTGTCTTCTGCTACTCTTGATTTTTAGGAGCTTATGACTATCTCTGTAATTGTTCATATGCCCCGTTGATTTTAGCCATCCAGCGAATTGGTTGTCCACCAAAAGGCTTAGAATTTCCACGGCTCCAGTCGTAGATCTATTCATCTACGAAACGAGAATTTTCCCATGCGACGCCCACGTGCTCTTAAAACTGTTTCATTCGGTAAAATTGCATTGATTAATGGTTGCGCTCTAGCCTTCTTACCAACTCAAAGTATATTTTACGTGAAGTATACAAATATGTTTTGGTGTTTAAATGGAATTATCGGATATTTATTTCACAAGCACGGCCGTGGCGGATACACTACGCAAACCTATAAAGATATAATTCAATAAATCACAGCTTAAATGTAGTAAGCAAATTATCGAGGACATGTAAATATGGGAAATAAAAAATGATATAATAGAACATCTTGAATATAAATTTAAGTACTGATTTACTACTGATTTGTCTTCATTATTTTCCATCTTAGGTAATACTAATATACTCTTTATATAAGTGTCCCAATCGGTCTGATTTGGGACTCGGTATTCCTCAAGTCCCTCCTTATATGCGCCCAAGTCGAACCTGATCTGTTAATGGTCCGACATTAAAGGAACTTTTTAGATATGCTGATTGTATATTTTGTTCGCGATAAACGAATTAGTTATGGTTATAACAAGAACCTGGTTTTTAATTGCGTTTATGAAGGTGCATTTTTAACTCTATTTGCAATTTTTAAATTGATAGCACATAGTCTAGGAAGTACTCTTCCCTCTTATTGATTCCTGTACTGCCCCATATTGTGTGGTGAGCATTTCCCTCATAGCTAAGAATTAATTGTCTGTTCCTTCTCTTGCAATATCCCACGAGTCTCTAGACTTCCCATGGAGGTAAATGGTTTTTAGAGTCACCCAGAAAATAGGCCGAAGCATTAGTAGACATTTGTCCCTTGCCTAATTCTGTTGGCCTTTCCACTATTTCGATTACCAAATCTGCTGTGATGAATTCTGGAACAGAAATAAATATTTAAAAATATTATGTCAGAGCAAGTAGCGCTGCTCATAGATTGTCAATATTGGTACTATACAGTAACCTACATGATATTATGCTAAGTTCTTGTATTTGTCCTCCATTAACTCAAGGATCGTATAGGAGACCTATGGCTCAGATGTCTCCCGTAACCCTTCTTCTAAACACAGTGGTAGCTGCTTTTGAATGTTGAAGGTTTATCTGTAGACACTTCAGCCTTTGGATTATTTTTGTTAGGTGGTTTGTGGATTTCTTAATTTCCCTACAGCATTTTTATCTGGTTTCTCAAATTGTTTTTCCTCAACCTGATCCCTTGGAGTCAGGCTTTGCTCGCCTGACCTATTAGATTTATCTTGAGCACTTTTTTGCAAATCCTAGGACTTAGATATTTTACTTAATTTTTGAGACCAGCTTGTTGTGGTTAGTTTTCTGGCACTCTTGAAAATTAGGCCGGTACAACCATGTTTGTAATTGATGGTATGTCCCGTTGATTTTAACCATTTGGCGGCTTGTCTGTTCATCGAAAGAGTTAGAATTTCCCTAGCTCCATTCGTATACCTATTCAATATTTTCCACGAAACGAAAATTTTCTAATCGATACTAGGGATGGCGGTTTTTGACAAAATACCGGTTTTCGGATATACCGGTTTTTTGCTTACGGTTTAACCTGGCGGTTATAACCGGCCAAAAAACCGGTTTTTGGTAAAACCGGTTTTCGGTTTTTTAATCCAATAAGTTACAAAGTTACATTACAACACACTTTAGTTTGCGATACTCCATTCGACTCGATATCAATATGATCAAAATTAGTACTATCGAAAGAACATGTATTACTTTTAACACGTTTGTATATTTTTAGAATAGGTACATTTTAACTCATTTAATACTTCCTGTATGAGTGTATCTTTTTGAAAACGTAGCGAAATTCTTGGAGATTCGTATTCGTAATCCGTAATTCGATATTCATAGTCAGAGCATTATTTTTGGTAATCAGAAATAGTCATTCAACCACTTTCAATGTCAAGAGTTAAGTGTGAAAAATAGATGACGTTTGCTTCTAATTCAACCAGATCAATTCTTATGTAAATATTATGATTACAGATACCTTTTCAAGGAAATATTATAATAAAACTTAATAATTGTTTCTGGCTGATGTGAGATTGCACTTTCAGTTTGCTTCTGTATTTTATAAAATAAAATAAAATTTGAATTATGGTTTTGTTTGGAATAATTACTTGAAAATAATAATTATGATTTGGATCCAAAATAATACCTAACCTAATCCTAATCACCGTATAAATCTAATAACCGGTTTTTACTTTAAAAAGAAAAAGTCGGTTATAACCGGGACGAAAAAACAACCGGTAAAACCGGTTATTGCGAAGTAAAAAAACCGGTTTTAGGTTTAATCCGGTAGGTTTTTCCCATCCCTAATCGATACCCACGTGCACTTAAAACTGTTGCTTTCGGTAAAATTTCATTGAATAATGGTTGCGCTCTAGCCTTATTACCAACACAACTTATATTTTACGTGAAATATACAAATATGTTTTGGTGTTTAAATGGAATTATCGGATATTTATTTCACAAGCACGGCCGTGGCGGATACATTACGCAAACCTATATAGATTCAATAAATCACAGCTAAAATGTAGTAAGCAAATTATCGAGGACATGTAAATATGGGAAATAAAAATGATATAATAGAATACATACCTTGAATATAAATTGAAGTACTGACTTACTACTGATTTGTCTTCATTATTTTCCATCTTAGGTAATACTAATATACTCTATATAAGTGTCCCAATCGGTCTGATTTGGGACTCGATATTCCTCAAGTCCCTCCTTTTATGTAGGGATGGAAAAAACCTACCGGTTTAAACCTAAAACCGGTTTTCTACTTCGCAATAACCGGTTTTACCGGTTGTTTTTTTGTCCCGGTTGTAACCGGTTTTTTCTTTTTAAAGTAAAAACCGGTTATTAGGTTTTTACGGTGATTAGGATTAGGTTAGGTATTATTTCGGATCCCAATCATAATTATTATTCTCAAGTAATTATTCCAAACAAAACTATAATTCAAATTTTATTTTATTTTATAAAATACAGAAGCAAACTGAAAGTGCAATATCACATCCGCCAGACACAATAATTATTAAGTTTTATGTATTATAATATTTCCTTGAAAAGGTATTTGTAATCATAATTACTGGTTGAATTAGAAGCAAACATCATCTATTTTTCACACTTAACTCTTGACATTGAAAGTGGGTGAATGACTTTTTCTGATTACCAAAAATAATGCTCTAATGTCTAATGTCAGTCATTAGTCTAATGAGTATCGCAAACTAAAGTGTATTGTAAATGTAACTTTTTAACCTATTGGATTAAAAAAACCGAAAACCGGTTTTTGCAAAAACCGGTTTTTTTTTGGCCGGTTATAACCGCCAGGTTAAACCGTAAGCAAATAAAACCGGTATAACCGAAAACCGGTATTTTGTCAAAAACCGCCATCCCTACTTATATGCGCCCAAGTCGAACCTGATCTGTTAATGGTCCGACATTGAGGGAACCTTTGAGATATATGCTGATTGTATATTTTGTTCGCGATAAACGAACTGGTTAGGGTTATATCAAGAACCTGGTTTCTAATTGCGTTTATGAAGGTGCATTTTTAACTCTATTTGCAATATCTAAGTTGATAGCAGATATAGAGTCTAGGAAGTACTCTTCCCTCTTATTGATTCCTGTGCTACCCCATATTGTGTAGTGAGCATTTCCCTCATAGCTAAGAATTAATTGTCAGTTCCTTCTCTTGCAATATCCCCACGAGTCTCTATACTTCCCCTGGAGGTAAATGGTTTTCGGAGTCACCCAGAAAATAGGCTAAAGTATTAGTTGACATTTGTCCCTTGCCTAATTCTGTTGGCCTTTCCAATATTTCGGTTACCAAATCTGCTGTGATGAATTCTGGAACAGAAATAAATATGTAAAAATTTTATGTGAGAGCAAGTAGCGCTGCTCTTAGATTGTCAATATTGGTACTATACAGTAACCTACATGATATTATGCTAAGTTCTTGTATTTGTCCTCCATTAACTCAAGGGTCGTATAGGAGACCTATGGCCCAGTTGTCTTCCGTAACCCTTCTTCTAAACACAGTGGTAGCTGCTTTTGAATGTTGAAGGTTTATCTGTAGACACTTCAGCCTTTGGATTATTTTTGTTAGGTGGTTTGTGGATTTCTTAATTTCCCTATAGCATTTTTATCTGGTTTCTCAAATTGTTTTGCCTCAACCTGATTCTTTGGAGTCAGGCTTTGCTCGCCTGACCTATTGGATTTATCTTGAGCACTTTTTTGCAAATCCTAGGACTTAGACATTTTACTTAATTTTTGAGACCAGCTGGTTTTGGTTAGTTTTCTGGCACTCTTGAAAATTAGGCCGCTACAACCATGTTTGTAATTGATGGTATGTCCCGTTGATTTTAACCATTTGGCGGCTTGTCTGTTCATCGAAAGGGTTATAATTTCCCCAGCTCCATTCGTATAGCTATTCAATATTTTCCACGAAACGAGAATTTTCTAATCGACACTAGGGATGGCGGTTTTTAACAAAACACCGGTTTTCGGTTATACCGGTTTTTTTGCTTACGGTTTAACCTGGCAATTATAACCGGCCAAAAAACCGGTTTTTGGAAAAACCGGTTTTCGGTTTTTTTAATCCAATAGGTTACAAAGTTACATTACAATACACTTTAGTTTGCGATAATCTATTCGACTCGATATCAATATGATCAAAATTAGTACTATCGAAAGAACATGTATTACTTTTAACACGTTACTATATTTGTAGGATAGGTACATTTTAACTCATTTAATACGTCCTGTATGAGTGTATCATTTTGAAAACGTAGCGAAATTCTTGGAGATTCGTATTCGTAATCAGTAATTCGATATTCATAGTCAGAGCATTATTTTTGGTAATCAGAAATAGTCATTCAACCACTTTCAATGTCAAGAGTTAAGTGTGAAAAATAGATGACGTTTGCTTCTAATTCAACCAGATCAATTCTTATGTAAATATTATGATTACAAATACCTTTTCAAGGAAATATTATAATATAACTTAATAACTGTTTCTGGCTGATGTGAGACTGCACTTTCAGTTTGCTTCTGTATTTTATAAAATAAAATAAAATTTGAATTATGGTTTTGTTTGGAATAATTACTTGAGAATAATAATTATGATTTGGATCCAAAATAATACCTAACCTAATCCTAATCAGCGTAAAAACCTAATAACCGGTTTTTGCTTTAAAAAGAAAAAACCGGTTATAACCGGGACAAAAAAACAACCGGTAAAACCGGTTATTGCGAAGTAAAAAAACCGGTTTTAGGTTTAAACCGGTAGGTTTTTCCCATCCCTAATCGATACCCACGTGCTCTTAAAACTGTTTCTTTCGGTAAAATTGCATTTATTAATGGTTGCGCTCTAGCCTTCTTACCAACACAACTTATATTTTACGTAAAATATACAAATATGTTTTGGTGTTTAAATGGAATTTTCGGATATTTATTTCACAAGCACGGCCGTGGCGGATACATTACACAAACCTATAAAGATTCAATAAATCACAGCTAAAATGTAGTAAGAAAATTATCGAGGACATGTAAATATGGGAAATAAAGAAAGATATAATAGAATATCTTTAATATAAATTTAAGTACTGATTTACTACTGATTTGTCTTCATTATTTTCCATCTTAGGTAATACTAATATACTCTTTATAAGTGTCCCAATCGGTCTGATTTGGGACTCGATATTCCTCAAGTCCCTCCTTATATGCGCCCAAGTCGAACCTGATTTGTTAATGGTCCGACATTGAGGGAACATTTGAGATATGCTGATTGTATATTTTGTTCGCGATAAACAAACTAGTTATGGTTCTATCAAGAACCTGGTTTCTAATTGCGTTTATGAAGGTGCATTTTTCACTCTATTTGCAATATCTAAATTGATAGCAGATATAGAGTCTAGGAAGTACTCTTATCTCTTATTGATTCCTGTGCTACCCCATATTGTGTGGTGAGCATTTCCCTCATAGCTAAAAATTAATTGTCTGTTCCTTCTCTTGCAATATCCCCACGAGTCTCTATACTTCCCCTGGAGGTAAATGGTTTTCAGAGTCACCCAGAAAATAGGCCGAAGCATTAGTAGACATTTGTCCCTTGCCTAATTCTGTTGGCCTTTCCAATATTTCGGTTACCAAATCTGCTGTGATGAATTCTGGAACAGAAATAAATATGTAAAAATTTTATGTGAGAGCAAGTAGCGCTGCTCTTAGATTGTCAATATTGGTACTATACAGTAACCTACACGATTTTATGCTAAGTGCTTGTATTTGTCCTCCATTAACCCAAGGGTACTCTAGGAGACCTATGGCTCAGCTGTCTTCCGTAACCCTTCTTCTAAACACAGTGGCAGCTGCTTTTGAATGTTGAAGGTTTATCTGTAGACACTTCAGCCTTTGGATTATTTTTGTTTGCTGGTTTGTGGATTGTTTAATTTAGCTATTCGCGGTGTGCAAGTACTTGGAAGGGAATTGAGAAACTATCGTGCGCGAATAGCGGAGAAATATTGCAACTTTCTTAAATAATTCATATTGTCAATTGAAATTGCCAAATTGACGTACGTATAATATCTACTGTCATTGAAGAAGAAAAATTATATGTTGCTCCACAATATTGATATGATAATATGCAATTATTATATAAAGGTAAATTTAATTATTCGTATTTTACTTGCAGTACTTCATTTTAATGACTAATTTTATTTACTACATACATATTATTATTACATGTACTTGGGCTGGGCAATTTTCTTTCTAACACGGTGACAGGAAAATACATGGTGTTTTATGTGTTCGTTCATGGGTATGCCTTCATTTTTCCGACTGTACAATGGTTTACGTTTTTATAACATAACCTGAATCTTATTTTTTCTTATTATTTTTTTGGAATATGGCCTTGACAATTATCCAGTAACCAGGACTAATATAATTGGCCAATATAATTAAAAGTGCGAATAAAGTTGCAGAGCGTAGAAATAGGTGTCGTTTTGCCGAGCTTGCACGGTCCCAATATTCTCAGAGTGTTTTGCCTCAACCTGATCCCTTGGAGTCAGGCTTTGCTTGCCTGTCTTATTGGATTCATCTTGAGCACTTTTTTGCAAATCCTAGGACTTAGATATTTTACTTAATTTTTGAGATCCGCTTGTTGTGGTTAGTTCTCTGGCACTCTGGAAAATTAGGCCGGTACAACCATGTTTGTAATTGATGGTATGTCCCGTTGATTTTAACCATTTGGCGGCTTGCCTGTTCAACGAAAGGGTTAGAATTTCCTCAGCCCCATTCTTGTACCTATTCAATATTTTCCACGAAACGTGTATTTTCCCATCGACGCCCACGCGCTCTTAAAACTGTTTCTTTCGGTAAAATTGTATTAACTAATGGTTGCGCTCTAGCCTTCTTACCAGCACAACGTATATTTTACGTGAAATGTACAAATATGTTTTGGTGTTTAAATGGAACTATCGGATATTTATTTCACAAGCACGGCCCTGGTGGGTACATTACGCAAGATTATAAAGATATAATTCAATAAATCACGACTATAATGTAGTAAGCAAATTATCGAGGACATGTAAATATGGGAAATAAAGAATGATATAATAGAACATCTTAAATATAAAATGAAGTACTGATTTACTACTAATACGTATTCATTAATTTCCATCTTAGGTAATGCAAATACAATCTTTATAAGTGTCCCAATCGGTCTGTTTTGGGACTCTATATTCCTTAGGGCCCTCCTTATATGCGTCCAAGTCGAACCTTATCTGTTGATGGTCCGACATTGAGGGATCCTTCGGGATATGTCGATTGTATATTTTGTTCGCGATAAACGAACTAGTTAGGATAATATCAAGAACATCTTTCCTATTCGCGTTTACCTTCTTCTTTGCGTACCGTGCCCAAATTTTAGGCGAGGGTAGCTTCCATGAAGTGATAGAAGTAGAAATTAGTGACCCGTCTGCCCTCGGAAACCTAATAGCCATTCGGGGTCGGAAAAAGTAAGAATTGGCCAAGTGAGGGTCACTATTTTCCACTTCTATCACTTTTATCAATACTTCTCACCGAATGATTGCCGGTATAAGCACCACTTACTGACCAACGGCTTCGGGCGGATGAGTTGGTGAGTGGTAGGGCACTCTGTTGTCCTGAGACCAAGAAGTCGGTCTCAAAGGCGGAGGAACCAGGAAATGGTCAACGGCATCAGGATGTAGAAGGCCAGGAGAAACCACTACATTAAAGATCCTTGTGGATATCTCTAGTACAGCTTCCCATGACAGATAAGGAAACTATACATACATTTAATGATCATGGACTTCGGAATCCAAGATCCGGCAGGGGAGGAATATCAAAACCAGACCACGGGGACTCTCAGGTCGTTAACACACGAAAACCCCGTGTCGTGGAAATCCACAAGATAGCTCCGTGGAACGTAACAACTATGTTTGAAGATACGAAATTACAAAATATTCAGCTAGAAATGGCCAGACTAGACATTCCTATCCTAGGTATATGCAAGACGAAATGGCTAGGGTCAAACATATTTGAGAGTAATGGATACATTGTATACCACTCGGGAAAGGCAGAAGGACCCAAACGTAACGGAGTCGAAATCATTTTCAAAGAAGAAATTCGTAACTGTATCCGAAATTTCGTCCCTTTCAATGATCGTATCATGATGATTCAGCTGCAAAATAAACTACTGAATATTAATATAATACAAGTCTATGCACCAACAGCTGACAAACCAGATGAAGAAATTGAGCAATTCTACAGCCAAATTAAACAAATTCTCCGGAGCACAAAAAAACGAAGCTACAATTATTAACAAGAATCTACAGGTCGAGCAAGTCTCGTAAATTTCACGATTGCGAGCCACGCTTCACGCAACCGTGTTTGCGTACTTGTGTTTCGAGTTGCGTGGTCGTGCGGAGTTATATTTACCAAATTTAAATGTAATCGTTTCTGTTTCTTATTAATATACTATTCTCAATATGGCTACTGGGTGTAAAAGATAAATCTTATTCTATCTGTTCTTCATGGGTTTTAGATAATTTTAGTTGTATTTCTTTGTAATTTTGTGTTGTACAAAGATTAATTTAACATTTTCTCTGGAAGTATTAATTTAGAAAGATAATATGCTTCATTGGTGTTGTGTTTTGAAGTGTGAAATGCAAAGTAATTGTGATAAAGTTCACTTTTAAACTGAACTAAATAAGGTATCTGAGAGACAACAATGGTTAAATGCAATACAATGTACAGGTTTTACTAGCGAAATGAAAATTTTCCTGTCCTGTCTGCTGTAATCATTTTATATCTGGTAAGTTACAATTACAACAGTAACGATTTTTGAAGATGTTAACATTTTAATCTTATAGGAAAATAGGAAAACCAGCCGACTTAATCGATAATAACAATCTCCAGATTGGGTTTCTTCAATAAATATGGGCTATAAACACAATGAAATAAGTTCCCCAAAATCTAAAATGGAGTGGTATCAAAGGAGAATTAAAGGAAAAAATATTCATATTGAAATTATTTATAAGGCACTGGACTGTCTTAAATTCTACAATAATACTAGGTGGGTAAATGATTTTAGACATTTTTCATTAAGAGTAGATTAAGATTAAGTAGATTTTCATTCAGTAGATTTAAGACTTGTTTACACGGGTAGAGTAATGATGCAAGTACTTGATAGAGTAGAGTAACTCTACCTGTAAAAATGCTCAGCACAGTAGAATAGCTTGTAGAGTGTATAGTTGGAGTTAAAGTAGAGTGACTAGCAACCTATGGCAAAGTAACTACTCTATGACCACCACTACTGCCAAAATGTCTACTCGGCTGCACACTCTACCCATGGAACACGCTCAATTATGGCAGAATAGAGTAGGTAGGAGAGAACATGGAGGCGCTGTCATTCTGGCTGGAATTGTGTTTTGTGTAAATAGTGAAAATGAAGTTCACCGAAGATGAAACTTTAAAACTTGTAGAGCTATAATACGGCGAATACCAGTGTTTATGGAATTTAGGTAGTGTATACTACAGAAATAAAAGTTTGCAGCAAGCTGCGGAGGATGAAATCGTCGAAAGAATGGCAAAGGAGGCTTTGGAGTAAACGAGCTTAAGCAAAAAATTAAGAATTTAAGGTGCACTTATAATCAAGAGTGTTTAAAAATACAAAAATCGGTTTCACTATACTAGCATCAGTACTATACTTGTACTCTCCTCATGTGAATGGTATCAAGCCATTTTTGGTAGAGTACTACCGCTACTCTACTCTCCTCAAAACTCTACCCATGTAAACAAGTCTTTAGAAACAGTGGAAAATGAGGTAGCTAGTAGAGTAGTAGTAGAGTAAAATATACTGGTTTAGCAAATTACAATGTTTTAAGTTAATACAGTACAAGACAAGATTGCCACTGTAATTTTGAATATTTTTTCGAGGTATTTGGCACACGTATTCGTAAAATAATAAAGAATGGCGGTACAGAGCCCAATTTGAAAAATATATTAATATGTGGAAATTACTCTGTAATTATACAATATTTAAAAAACGAGCCTGTACCGCCATTAAGAAGAACAAAAAAATACACTTTCTTCAAATAAACTTTTTTATCCGATGCCTAGATTTTGTGTAATTTTGGAACTACTAATGAAATAAAAAATTTTAGTAGTTCCAAAATAACACAAAATCGGATAAAAAAGTTGTATTTGCAGAAAGTGTATTTTTTTGTTCTTCTTAATGGCGGTACAAGCTCGTTTTTTATATTGTATTTAATTACAAAGTAATTTCCACATATTAATATATTTTTCAAATTGGGCTCTGTACCACCATTCTTTATTATATTAAGAATATGTGTGCCAAATATCTCGAAAAAATATTCAAAATTACAGCCGCAATCTTGGAACACCTTTTCGCTACCTGTTGATCGATACTGTTTCCTCTTAAGATAGTTTTAATAGTTATTTATGATATAAGTATTAAAAGTACAATTTTAAGACGCGCATGTGAAAGTTATCTTGAAAAAATAATTTTATTAATGTTTTGACTTCCACATCAGATGTCATTGTCAAAATACAAAATATTCATTATTATTAGGTTTATTCTAGCAAACAGTCAAACTAGTCAAAAACCGTCAGCAAACAGTTGGTCGGTAAAAGAACATAATACAGTCACCAGTGCGATCCCCTCTACTCGCGCTGGTCCACTATTCGCTGATGATTTCAAACTGTTTGAAACTGATGCTAAAACAAACCTATTATTATTATGCATATCATTATCTGTAAATAATATTTCTTCTGATTGTTAATTGTAAAGGATAGAAAAATTACCATTTATTTTATTTTTTTTTAGAATCAGCTGAGAGAAGTGGTCTACAAAAAACCAGGAAGGAAACGGAATATGTGGCTATGAAAGGCAAAAGAAAGGTTTACAAAGCAAATGTGACACATTTTTTTGAAATATTTAGGAATATCAGTAAATTGCATTAAAAAATGTATGAAAAGATTTTGTTCAATAAAAATGTTTATATTTATCAAGGATGTATTATTTGGTATGGCCACATATCGTCAGTGATGTAATAATACATCCTATCTGTTTTTTTTCATGAGTTTTGTAAGAGAGACTAAAAACTTGTCTTAGGGTCACCTCCTGTTTTCATATGATATTTGTTTTGTAGTAAATTAAACTATCTATGAACTACAAAACAAGTCAAAACTTACATATGAACACAGGAGGTGACCTTAAAACATGTTTTTCCATCTCTCATACAAAACTCATGAAAAAACAGATAGGAGGTATTGTCACATCAGCAAGGATGTACAGTGATGAGTGCCCTAATAACCGGCAAAATATGGGCAACATATTTAGTTGTGAGATAAAAAGAAATGAAACTAGTCGAGCTGGGAAATTTAGGGAAATTAACCTTTAAATTTACGTTATATTTATCCCACCTTTACACATATCAGAGGAGTATGTCAACTAAAACTGTCACTGTGACAGTGGTAGTTTCCAAACTCGTCTGATACGTCTGAAGGTGGTACACAATCAATAAAATCTAAATGTATAAGTTAATATCGCTAAATTTCCCAGCTCGACTAGTTTCATGTCTTTTTATCTCACTACTTAATACATCTTTTGTGCTATTTTGCCGGTTATTAGAGCGCTCATCACTGTATTTCTGGTATATCCAGGGAATGTCTACAAAATATATTTTGAATGTCCAGAGAACATTCGTGGACATTTATGGAATGTTCCAATAAGACATTCAGGTAATGTTTAAAATGCTGACACAGGATTTTCCTGGGATGTTCAGGGAACATGTTTTCGGGGATATTCTAGGAATTTTTCAATGTCTGTGTACCTTCTATGGACCTATATGGAATATTTTGGTGTTATTACCGCCGCACTCCACTTGCGATTTGTAATCAGGAAGATTGAACACATTGTTTCAAATACAAGTCAATCCATTTGTGACTAAATAATCATGGATTGACTTCTATTTGAAAGAATGTGTTCAATCTTCACAACTACAAATCGCAAGTGGAGTCTGGCGCTTAGGGCTACTTCCTCTTTGGTATTATGTATTATACTACGAAAATCAGGAACTTTCCTTCTAAATATATGTATGCATCTTGGCCATCAAACATATTCTTCAAAACATTTTTTTAAGGGGTTACATAGGTCTTGTGGGTAAAAAAAGTGACTTTTTAAAAAAAATATATCTCGAAAACTAAAATTTATTTTTATTTATAATTGGAACATGTAAAAGTATAGTACTTAAGGTAGTATCAAAAAAAGTTTCAGCCAAAAATATTCATTTTTGTAGAGTTTAAGTTTTTTTTGCGTTGGCAGCATAACTAAGTCCAGTCTCATCTGAAATCAAAAAGTTTCTTGTAGTTTATACCTCTGGCTAGAATATGAACGAAGGAATTAAAAAAAATGAAATTTGAAGATTTTACATAAGTTTAAACACATTTTTGACCCCAATTTTTCTCATTTTTAAAGTAGTTTTTTTTTATAAAACAAAAATGACCTCATCTAATAAAAAATCCTTTGTTCATTCACTAGCCAGAGGTATAAACTACAAGAAACTTTGATTTCAGATGAGACTGGACTTGTTATGCTGCTCACTGCAAAAAAGGGCTGTTGTCGAAAAATTGCAGTCAACTCTACAAAAATGAATATTTTTGGCTGAAATTTTTTTGAGAGTACTATACTTTTACATGTTTCAATTATAAATAAAAAAAATTTTTAGTTTCCAAGATATAATTTTTTTAAAAAGTCACTTTTTTTACCTGCAAGACAACAACTTGTTGATTTCAAATTGTAACAGTTGTTTTGCAAAGTATGCTGCCCTCTTGTATTTTGTGTGTTATCTTCATCATACAATTACTTCATCTAAAAATTTTCTGCGAAAAAAAAATAAAACAAAAGTTTAACCACAGAATCAAGTTACACAAATTTTCAAACACCTCACACAGCGTCTCAAGTACGATTGCGCGAATTGGTAAATATAACTCCGCA
This sequence comes from Diabrotica virgifera virgifera, assembly GCF_917563875.1. NCBI lineage: Eukaryota > Metazoa > Arthropoda > Insecta > Coleoptera > Chrysomelidae > Diabrotica > Diabrotica virgifera. Next base: position 183,341,937 of record NC_065445.1, on the reverse strand, counting down.
CGACCACGCAACTCGAAACACAAGTACGCAAACACGGTTGCGTGAAGCGTGGCTCGCAATCGTGAAATTTACGAGACTTGCTCGACCTGTAGATTCTTGTCAATTATTATGGGAGACTTCAACTCAAAAGTTGGTGCTGAAATCACACAAGATATAACCGGAAAGTATGGACTTGGAGAAAGGAACGCAAAAGGGCAAAGACTAATACAGTTCTGCCAAGAAGAGAAATGTATTATAGCAAATACTTTGTCTCAGCAACCTAAAAGATGACTATATACCTGGAAATCTCCAGCTGATCAAGAGGGAAAGATAGTCAGAAATCAAATTGACTACATTATCATTAATAGAAGGTTTAGAAACAGTATTACATCTGCAAAAACATATCCAAGTGCAGACGCAGCAACTAACCATATTTTGCTCTGTGCTGGATGCAAACTAAAACTAAAAAGAATAAAAGCCCCCACAACGCAGGAGAAACGTAATACTCGACTCCTAAGAAATGCCGTAATAGCAGACGAGTTCGGAAATAAGATAAATCGTGAGATTAAAAAACAGTTAGAAAGATCTGAACAAGAAAATATCGGTCAAAATCTAGATATCATGAATTCCGCCATGGTCACCACAGCAAACCAAGTTTTGAAACCAGAAAAAGGCCCAATAAAGAAAAAGGATTGGATGACCGATAAAATACTAGACCTGATTCAACAAAGAAGAAATTGGAAAAACAAAGACAAGATTCGGTATAGAGAGATATATCGACAAATTAGATACGAGGTTAAGCGAGCAAAAGAGGACTGGATGGAACAAAGATGTCGTGAAATGGAAGAACTACAAAGAAAACATGACGAGTTTAATATACATAAAAAGCTTAAAGAAATTACCTACACTCAGAGAAAAAGAACTCCTCACTTTATGAGAAACTCCAAAGGTAAAATAATTCTCGACTTGGATTAAAAAAAGGAAGAATGGACTAACTATATAAAAGAGCTCTTCCTGGATAAGAGGCCACCACTTAACACCACAAAGTATACGAATACTGGTCCTAGTATTTTAAAAGCGGAAGTAGAGAAAGCCATCAAACAGAGCAAAAATGGGAAATCTCCAGGCCCTGACCAAATACCATCACACTGGCTCAAACTTCTGGATGACGACAATGTGTCACAACTAACAAACATTTATAACCATATATACGAGACTGGAATGATGCCACAGATATGGTTAGAGTCTACATTTATTCCACTCCCAAAAAAACCTAATACATCATCATGTAACGACTTTAGACTAATTAGTCTCATGAGCCACTCTCTCAAGCTACTTCTTAAGATAATCTTAATAGAATCAAGCAGAAATGTGAAGAGACAATGGGAAACAAACAAATCGGTTTCAGAGAAGGACTGGGAACAAGGGAAGCTTTGTTCTCAATGTTAACATTACTTCAACGATCATGGGAAGTACAGAAACCAATTTACGTCTGCTTTATAGATTTTGAGAAGGCGTTTGATAGAGTTCGACATGATAGGTTGTTTGAATATCTAGAAATGATTAGAATCGATGATAAAGATCTGAGACTTTTACAACATCTATATTGGAATCAAGAAGCTTCTATTCTGGTAGACGGCAAAGAAACGGACAAAATTTGCATTCAAATAGGTGTCAGACAGGGTTGTGTGTTATCCCCAACTTTGTTTAATGTATACTCAGAAATAATTTTTAATGAAGCCTTGGAAGGACAATGTGGAGTTCGAATCGGGGGAGAAACTATTAACAACATCAGATATGCAGACGACACCGCGATCATGGCTGAAAATATCGAAGATCTTCAACTCCTTATAGATCGAGTTACTAGAGAATGCTCCAATAACGGACTTAACATAAATACAACAAAGACAAAGTTACTTGTGGTTAGTAAACAAGACGTCGGCCCTATGCAACTAATTGTCAGTGATGAATCAATAACAAAAGTTAACCATTTTTAATACCTAGAATTTTGGATAAACGAGACACTAAATCCGGACGAAGAAATTAAAACTCGTATAGAAATTGCAAGAGGAGCATTTATGAAACTTAGATCTATTCTGAGCAACTCTCAGCTTAACTTATAACTAAGAATCAAGTTCCTAAAATGTTATGTGTATCCTGTATTACTATATGGATGTGAAACCTGGATCATGAAGGTTAACATGATGAACAAATTAGAAGCCTTTGAGATGTGGTCGTATCGTAGAATGCTCAGAATATCTTGGGTTCAACGCATTTCAAACAGAGAAGTCTTAAACAGAGTAGGCCAAGGCGAAAGTGACTTAATGAAGATGATAAAAAAGAGAAAACTTGAATATCTGGGGCATATAATGAGAGGTAGCAGATACAGTATGCTGCAGTTAATACTCAATGGAAAGATCGACGGAAAAAGAGGAATTGGTCGAAAGAAATATTCATGGCTCCGAAACCTTCGTCAATAGACTGGCTAATTAGCAGATCAATTGTTACATGCCGCACAAGATCGAGAACGATATCGGCAAATTGTTATGGAAGCTACCCACGCCTAAATTTGGGTACGGTACTTAAAGAAGAAGAAGAAGCTTCCATGACAATTTGCCGATATCGTTCTCGATCTTGCACGGCATGTTTCAGTTAATCTGCTGATAAGCCAGTCCATTGACGATTAACTGCAACATACTGTATCAGACAAACATTTTATCAATAAAAATGTATGTAATATTATATTTGAGAGATAATGGGTATTTGTGTAATTTGAACTCATTAGCGATATGGACAAAATTAAGATAATCTGGATGACATATTTTAAGGAAGTATTAAACAAAGGGGCACAACCACCATTACAGAGGCAGCAGCAGGCACGGCAGGAGTTACAACAACAAGAGCTGGGGGAAGATGGAGAAGAAAATGAATTAACTAGACCCCCAACGCTAGAGGAGGTCTAAACGGCAATCCACATACAAAAAAGCCATAAAGCACCGGGAATAGATACAATACCGGCAGAACTACTCAAACAAGGAGGAAGGAATTTGACACAACAGATGTATCAGCTAATAGGAGAGATATGGATAGACTAAGAAATCTCCCAACAATGGAAGAAAAGTATAATCTGCCCTATCCATAAAAAAGGAGACAAACTGTTGTGTCAGAATTATAGAGGCATCTCTTTACTTTCTTCGGGATACAAAATATTCACAAACATCCTTAATCGAAGACTTCAACCTCTCACGGAAAAAATCATCGGCGAATATCAAGCAGGGTTTAGGCAAAATAGATCTACCATTGACCAACTATTTACAGTTAAACAAATACTAGCCAAAGCATGAGAATATGACATGGACGATTACAATCTCTTTGTAGATTTTAAACAAGCCTATAATTCAATAGATAGAACAATTCTACCTAATATATTGGAAGAATTTGGCATACCATCAAAATTAATACGACTAGTGCAAATGACAATGACAGAAACAGAAGCACAAGTATGTATTCAAGGACAGATCACTGATGCGTTTACGATAACGCAAGGACTGAAACAAGGCGACGGACTGGCTCCAACGCTTTTTAATCTTGTTCTTGAATATGTAATTAGACGGTTGACGGTAAGCGGAAATAACATACTTACAAACAAATCTACCCAATTAGCAGCATACGCGGATTATATAAACATAATGAGCAGAACAATGAATGCAGCGGAAGAAACCTACGTTGAGTTGAAACAGAGGGCAGAAGCAGTAGGGCTAGCAATAAATACAAATAAAACAAAACTACTCATACAAACCAGATCAAATAGACCGGCACAACATCACTTTATTGACGATATAGAACATGTGAATAGATTCACGTACCTAGGAATGGATCTGGTTGCAAGCAATGAAGAAGAACCGGAAATAAATAAAAGGCTTGTGCTGGTAAATAAAGCCTATTTCGCGATGGGCCACATATTCAAATCGCGAGACGTACACCGGAAAACAAAACTCCGGGTATATAAAACAATAATCAGGCCCATAGTAAGTTATGGCTGCGAAACATGGGTGGCGACACAGAAATCTGTCAATGCATTAGATGTGTTTGAAAGAAAAGTATTGCGTAGGATACTGGGCCCAATAAGTGAAAATAACAACTGGCGAATTAGGTATAATAGAGAAATATACGAGCAATACAGCGAACCAACTCTAGCACAACACGCTCTAAACTGCAGAGATTACGGTGGGCAGGGCACGTGGTCCGCATGCATGAGAATAGAATCCCCAGAAAATTGCTGAATGCAAGAATGCAGGGAAGAAGACCTGTTGGAAGACCTAAAAAGAGATGGGAAGACGAAGTCGATGAGGATGCCAGGAACTTCCTGGGAACGCGTTCATGGAAAAGAACAGCGGTAAATCGAAATGATTAGAGAAGCTTATTGAAGGAGGCCAAGGCTCGATTTGGGCTGTAGTGCCATTGGATGGATGGATGTGTAATTTGAACTACATATACGGTAGTAAAAATGACTCATGGCACACGACGTTCATTAGCGTGTTATCGGAAAAAACAAGCACCTGTAGTATCCTTTATTTACTTCAAACTGTCTTAGCATTGTTTAAAAAGACTAAAAGACTATTAAAAAATTATTTTTTAAACAATTGTCTTAGATTTCACTGTTATTAAATAACATAACATCGTTGCGATTGAGACCGTATTGTATGTAGTAACAGTCATATTGTTCGCTTCCGTTCTGTAATCGTTCGTAAATCTATTCAGATTTTTTGTTGCGTGTTTTTTGTCTACTTAATGGCAACAAAACGTAAAAATGTTGTAGTGAAAATGGAAAAGAAACTAGAAGCATTATAGGTAGAAATGACAAAGGCGTAATTGATACGTAATTTAGATGTGTACTGTGCATATATATATTTCATGTTATTTCAATTTTAACGGAGTTTATCTGTAAGTATACCGTATTTTATTAATTTTTACCATTTTCTCCGGCTAACCCGGATTTTCGATAACCCGGGTCAGCCGCGGTCCCGATTAATCCTAGTTAACGAGGTTCCACGGTTCCACGAGGTTGTGCAGATAACAGTTTAACAATAAAACACTGAAAACATTCGTTTTCTATACTTCCACAAAATTTATTACAACTATGTGACTACAGCTGTTTCGGCAGAGTGCCTTTCTCAAGTGATATAGTTTACTATGGTTTTGCCTTTTTAAAGTCTTTAACTGAAGAGGTTGATGAGTGGGGAGCTGTTTGTCTCGAGTTGGTCATTCAGAATCATAATCCGTCTGCTATAACTTTTCCCATGGGGTACGATTCATTTTCAATCAAATTAAGTCAAAACATAAATTGAAACGAACGTCGATGTGTATATACATTTTGTATACTGTATACTATACAGTGCTAGTCAAAAGGCCGTACCACCCTCGTGTCTTTCGAACGGTTATACCTACAATAGGGAAATTTGGAGGGAGGAAATAAACGGACGTGTGCTTCTTAACTAGTCATGATAGGTGACGTAATAGTGACAGATGACGTTACAGAGCCACTGTGACCGATAATTTTAAATGGGACCTTATGGCAAGTGGTACCTCGTTTGAAAGGTATTCAAAATTCCTATTTAATCATACTATTTTTTTTGGGATTTAGTTGATTTTGATTTTGGTGAATAAATTAAATGAATATAATATTTTAGTTTTGCATTTAATTAATAAAAATTCAAATGTCCGCCTATGGTTTTTTTGTCAAAAAGGTTGACGTTTTTCAATTCTCTAGTAGTTTTTACGTTAACGTCAAGCTTTTTGACAAGTAATTATATGCGGAATTTTGAATTTTTGTTAATTAGATGCGAAACTACAATTTTATATTTATTTCATTTATTCATCAAAATTAGCTTAAATTCAAACAAAGTTAGTATGACTGAATAGATATTTTGAATACCTTTCAAACGAGGTATCACTTGCCATAAGGTCCCATTTAAAATCATCGGTCACAGTGTCTCTGTAACGTCATCTGTCACTATTACGTCACCTGTCATGATCAGTTAAGAAGCTTACGTCTGTTTATTTCCTTTCTCCAAAATTCACTATTATAGGTATAATCGTTCAAAAGATACGAGGGGGGGTACGGACTTTTGACTAGCACTGTATACTACACACATCGGTGTACGTTTCACTTTCTGTTTTGACATAATTTGATTGAAAATGAATCGTACCGCATGGGAAAAGTTATAGCGGACGGACTATATATCTGTATTTTGTAACATGACATAATATTTACAAAAGCAGACAAAGGTAACACTACTATTGCTATAGATAAAAGAGACTATAATAATAAAACAATAGAATTTTTAAATAACCAAAATAGTATAACACTTAACAAAGACCCCACAGAAATATACCGAAAACAAATTGAACTAGCTATTGAAAATTCAAAATCCACATTAAGTCCAACAGAACAGAAATACCTTAATATTATGAACCCACAACCTCCTAAATTATACTCTTTTATTAAACTACACAAACCTGACCACCCAATAAGGCCTGTAGTTCCTTTTTATACAGCCACATCATATAAACTTTCAAAAAAACTGTCAGATATTATTACAGATTACACTAAATTTTCACTAGTAATACCACTAGAGGTCAAATTATTTCCGGAAATTTTTTTGAGATCATGAATATTTTGAAAATTTTCCGAGTCGCAGACAAGGGAAATTTTCTAAAAATATTCATGATCAAAAAAAAATTTCCGGATATTAATTTGACTTCGCGTGGTATTCGGTAAGAAAATTCCACACCAAATTTGCATTTGAAAATCCAAAGCTGCATGAACAAATTAATAGCGAGCCATAGCTTTGTCAGCAATTATTTAGGCTTTCAAATTCGTAATTTCTACTCATTGTAGTTGCATGGGAATACCATTTCAAGATAGAAAATAGTATATTCTTCAATTTTACATAAGTTTTGAGTAACTACAAGTGATAGAAAATGAATCAAAACTAAATTATGTAAACAAATAAAAACCAGTCTGTCAAAAATGTTCTGTTATTGTAAACGTCAAAAAATTTCCACTATAATTCGCTGTTGGGTACCCCACGAGCAAAAAATTTCCGATAAAATACCTCCGTTGCCATGGTGATCTGTCAAAATAACGTATTTTGATTGGTTCAAAATTACAGGTGTGGAATTTTCACCTAAATTCACCGTAAAAAATACACTAGAACTAGTTAATAAAATACAACATTTTCAGAACCCCGTTAGAGGGCGTTCTATCCATACTGCGATATAAATTATTTTAATTTATATCGACAATCTACGGTCGGAATGGTAAAAATCTGTCTTCCTTAGAGCCTCCTTAACAACAGGTAGACCTAGAAATAGTACTATCGGGGGATGGAGGAAGACCGATTTTAATCAAAACGAAACCGTAGATTTTCTTATTTTTTAACATTTTCAATTGCCCATCAACTCCAGACTGATCTCATTTGACGTAAAACATCTTTTTCCTAGTGTTCCTCCTACAGAAACTTTTTTCAGTTAAAAAACTTTTAGACCATAATAGTACAAATCCGATCAATGCATCTGAAATTTTACACCTTCTTGAAATTTGCATAAATCGAGACTATTTTGAATTCAATAATCAAATATACACAAACAACAGTGCAGGACTTATTATGGGTAATCCTCTAAGCCCATTGCTATCAGATACATTTATGAACCAGCTTGAAACAACAATTTCTAAACATCCCGTATTTAAACATTTCTTATATTGGTGGAGATACGTGGATGACATACTATTATGCTTTACAGGAACTAACAGGCAACTTGACCAATTTCTATCATACAATAATTCACTTCATAGTAATATTGAGTTTACAATAGAAACCGAACAGAATTAGTCCATAAACTTTCTAGATGTAAAAATTACCAGACTACACAACAAACACGAGTTCTCCGTATATCATAAACCTACCCATACTGACACAACTATACACAATTCTGCATCCCATCCTACACAACACAAATTAGCAGCCTACCATAGCATGATACATAGACTGACTGAAATTCCCATGTCAAAAAATAACTTCGAGATAGAACTGAACATCATTAAACAAATAGCAGTAAACAATGGCTATAACGAACAAACAATTAACAAAATTTTAAACCAAAAACTCCATAAGAAAGCCCTGAAATTAGTCTATCCACCACCACAGAAAGAATCCAATACCTTCTGCTCTATCACATACACTGGCAAGATAACAACAAAAATAGCCAGATACATAAAAAAGAAAGGAATAACACTAGCTTTCAGAACTAACAACAACTTAAGCAAATATATTAAGAACAATAAGAGCCGAAAGAGAAAACAACTACAGAGTGGTGTTTACAAACTAACTTGTGGTGACTGTCCGAAAACTTACATCGGTCAAACTGGCAGAACCTTTAACAAATAGATAGCAGAACACAAAAGGGCTTTCAACAATAGAAAAACAGACACTTCTACATACGCACTTCACCTTCTAGATCATAATTATTCTTTTAATGAACCGTTTAACATTCTGCATATTCAAAATAAAGGCCTTAATCTATCTTTATTAGAATCTATGGAAATTAATAAATTAAAAAATACAGACATAATTCTGAATGACCAACTCGAGACAAACAGCTCACCACTCCTCAATCTCTTCAGTTAAAGACTTTAAAAAGGCAAACACATAGTAAACTATATCACTTACACATAGTAAACTATATCACTTGAGAAAGGCACTCTGCCGAAACAACTGTAGTCACATAGTTGTAATAAATTTTGTGGAAGTATAGAAAACAAACGTTTTCAGTGTTGTATTGTTAGATAAAATGAACTTACATCAAGTAACGGTCGAATCCATCAATTAGATAACAATTTTTTTTCGAAAGAGTCAGAGTTATTTGATCATTTGTTGTAATTAAAAATAATTATTTATTTACAATGTTTATTTGTAGAAAATGACCCGCATTTTGTTAGACATTTAATGAATGTAGTAAGCAAAGCATTGAATTATCGGTAGTGGCACACACATACAGCTTCAACAAAATAAGTCGTTTTCAAACATAAAATAAAGAAACCGAGTTAGAGAGTCGTCGTTGGTTCGTGAGGAGAGCATTATCCGATACAATGGCTCTTCGTGTGTGGCGAAATCAAAATAACTTTTACTAGGAAACGCTCCCACTCGTTATCATTTACTGCTGTCGTTGTGTTGTTTGTTGCTACAACTACAACTTAATAGTATATTTTCCTTTTATCGACTATTTCTACACCGCCATTTTTTTATTCAACATTCCTAATTTGATGTTTTGGGCATAATAAGACAAAGAGAGCTGGGCGAGAATTTTCTTAAGTCTGCAAGTAGTTACATGTTTTCTAATTTACTACAATTTCTTATAAACCTTGTTTCTGCAAATTAATAAAGTATATTTTTAGTTACTAGTTACCTTTTATAGTTTATTGTTAAAAATGTACACAAACCGAATTAAAAAATAAAACAAAACACATATGTTAAGTTAAAATCACTTGTAATCTAATGATATTTAATAAACTTAGAAGATGATCAAAAAGGTTTCTGTACGGGAGGGTCGTGTATGGATGTAATATTTATCACAAAACATTACAGCGAAAGGATTAGAATACAATATACGGAAAATGACGGAAAATATGTAATATATCTCTTTTTAATAAAGAGATCTCTGTGGGTATTATAAAAACAATTGAAAACGTCTATCAAAACAATAAGGTGGAAGTCAGGACAGATGGAAAACTTACGGAACCTATAGATATTGGCAAGAGAATAAAACATGAGGTTTCACCAAGCGCTGTTATTGAATCTACTCATGGAGAAACCAGGTATGATAAGAATAATATGCAACGCCCTACTGAAGAAACAAGAGTTTCTTAGAGACTTAAAGGAAGCGAACCCAGTTCTGCTCCTAAAACCCGGGAAACCCCCCGATTCAACATCCTCTTATCGGCCAATATGCCTCCTAGACTGCCTTGGCAAGTTCTATGAGACACTTATCAAGAAAAGGCTGGAAGGCGTTTTGGAACATGAGAGAGTACTATCAAACCAGCAAGGTGGGTTATGCTGCGGCCTGTATAAGGGACATGACTAGAGTAAGCAAAAAAAATGTGGGTGGTCCTTGTTCTGTTGGACATTAAAAACGCTTTCAACTCAGCAAGCTGGGGCCTCATTATAGACAGAATATTATAATGTGAAACCGTATGCATATCCAAGAAAAAGAAGATGAAAATGACCGCGGGAGTACCCCAGGGATCAGTCCTGGAACCCTCGCTATGGAATATATTATATAATGGGGTACTAGAAGTAAACAAGGAGTGAGGAGTAAGGGCGATTGCATACGCGGACGACACCTGGCTTTACTAGTCAAAAACGATTGGGTTATAATAGAAAAAGTAAACCGAGCAATAAAGAGAACCGCGGAATGGACAGAGGAAAATGATTTAAAACTAGCAGTAGAGAAAACGGAAGCGATAATCTTGAGGGGACCGAGATACAGAGAAAACATATTATTTGACTACAAAGACTTCGTAATAAGACCCCAGAAAACAGTTAAATACTTAGGAATAACTTCTAATGACAAAATGAAATTCGGACCACACATACAAGAGGCATGTCGGAAGGCGAAAGAAAGGAAGGCAAATTATTGCCAAATATAGGGGGTCTTGGATCACAAAAACGAATTGTAATGTTGCAATCAATCATGTCCATCTTACTATACGGGGCCCCAGTGTGGCACGAGGTTCTAGAGATGGCCAAATGCAGAGACATGCTTCTTAGAATACAGCGGAAACCTCTGATCAGGGTGTGCAGCGCGTACAGAACCGTTTCAACCATTGCCCTACAGGTGGTGGCTGGGTCTCTACCGGTGCACGTCCTGGCCAGAGAAAGGGTGCGAATGTATCAGAGGGGCAACGGGGCAATTGATTCAGGAACACAAGAAAGAAAGAGGAGCTTGGAGATGTGGCAGAGAGAATGGGCAACCGAAGTCGGAAAGGCTGCCTGGACGAGATATCTGATTCCGGATATAGTGAGGTGGTGCGAGTGCCGACATCGGCGCGTCAACTACTACTTCACACAGTTCTTGACGGGGAATGGATCATTCAGTAACGATACCTACCGTAACAGCGGATATAAGGAAAACAGCGGACGATCTATGTGTGCTCTGCATATCATGCGGGGCGAACTGAGCTGCAGCTGGGTCTGGCGTCTCCTCTAGGTGAGCCACAAGAGCTCATGGATAGAGTTATCAGGAGCAAGAGAGACTTCGACTTGGTCATTGCTTTTGTCACAGAAACCATGAAACATAAAGAAGAAAAAGAGAGACGACTATAGGCGGGATAACCCATATTATTTATTTATTTATTAACAAAAAAATCGTTTGTGCTCTGGATGGTAGCCAGCGGGGGGAGGAACCTATACACCCTAACCACGCTGACTGCCTATTTTATTTTATTTTATCCATTTTACTTTTTACCTGATTGTACCTTTTTACTTATTATTTTATCGGATTTTATTTATTAATCTATTTAATTTTATTTTTTAACTCTTACCGTTCTTTAAACATTTATTTTCACTTTCCGTTTTTTCCTGTTTATGTTCTTTATCTTTTCTTTTTCTTCTGAGTTTCTCTCGCTTTTATTTTCCCTTCCCTCATACTCTCTGCTCTTTACCTTTTTCTTCTTCTTTTTGATGTTATATTTGTCTGTATCGTTGTGGGGCAGTCAGTGGGGAAGGACCTTTTACATCCGACCTACACAGACTACCCCATCTTAATATCAGAATGAATGGGTGGATGAGTAAGGGTGTGTAGATGAAAGTAAGGAATAATTGGAGTCGAATGAAAGGAAATATGAATGGGTGGATGAGAAAGCGTGCATAGATGAAATAATTAATGACTGGAGTTGCTCGTAACTGCCAGCTAACATTCTTTGGTTGGTTCCATCCTGGGTTGGGGGGCACCCTAGCTGCCCTAGCCGCGCACGTGGGGGCGGCCGGGCGGCCAACTAATCCATGGAATACATGCTGGGAGTGCCAGAGGGGAGCTACGAGTAAGGTCGACGGGTCAGATATGCTGGCTAAGAGAGGTTCCAGACTAGTCGGCTGGAGGAAAAGGGCTGGGTTTAATCGGTAGGCGGCCCGTCAAGATGCAGATATGACGGACTGAATTCGACACACCTGGGACACCTTTCCAGACGGTCTTAAGAAGCTACCCACCTGAAAAAAATAACACTGTATGGCTTAATCGACACATTAACTGTGAGATGAAATTAAAAATCTATAAGGCCAGTGTAAGACCAATAATGACGTCCGCATCAGAATCAAAACCCAACACATGCAGAATACAGAGAATGCTGGAAAATACAGAAATTCGAATAAGAAGTGATGAGATCAGACCAAAACGTAATGTACAGTACAGGGTATAAACTAGTAGACAGTAAATGGAAAAGTGAAAAAAAATGGAACAATCACATCAGTAGAATGGCGGACACAGCAGTCATTAAAATATCAACGGACAAATCATCAAGTGATAGCAGAAGTATCGACCGACCGCGTTGATTGAAGACGTGGCGACGAACAAGCAAAATTCATTATTTGAAGTGAGAAGAAGAAGAAGTAAGGGAGTAATATATAATTACAACCGAGACTCTCAACTGAGATCTGACTCTGAAATAATTAAGAATAAATAGGGGACAAATCTATTTAAATATACCCCGTTTGAAAAGTATTGATAATTTTTTTATGCTACAGCTGATATGCATGGATACAGCTGTTGGGGTGGACATATTATGTTTAAAAAATTCTTCTACAATACTGATACGACGAGAATGTATCGATATTTATAACTTTTCTTCTTTGAACATTTCTGTTTAAAGGCAATTATTGTAATCTTCTGCCAGAATAATTATTATTATGCTTTCATACATTTCCAAATCGGTAATATAAAGAAAAATAAGATAAAACTAAAATACTCTGGGCTAATTAGCAAAATACAAGGAAAAGTTATTTACCAACAATTTTATTGCTGGCATCGAATCCTATGATTGTATATATTAATAATATAGATATGCAAAGTCCGCAGATGGTGTGCTACTTTTTTTATAAACAAAATGGCGCCCGAAAATCGTGTTTTTTTCAATTTTTGCTCTATAACTCCAAATATTTTAACTTTAGACCAAAAACCACTAAATAAAAATTCACCGTTATTAAACTCTGCATAGAGACATGTTTTTCACGATTTACTTCGACGAAAATTTTCCCCGGAAAATGCGGGTTTTTCCAACAAAATCTTTAATTTTGAACTAAAATTTTAGATATGTAATTGTTTATCAATAATTAAATAACTTGGTAACATCAAAGCTCTTTTCGTATAGATTATAATTCCAGAAGCCTATGAAAATTTAATGAATAGTTTAGCAACAATTGAATTGTTAATTAAAAATTTACGGTCGCTATAATAACCACAATAAAAACTATCGATATTACGAGTGAAAAGTGCCAAAAATAGCAAAATTCCAATCAAAAATCAGGTTGGAGAAAATGTAATCTCAACGTTCAAAATCGGTATACGTTAAAAAAATGCATTTTCTCAAACTTGCTTTTGTTTTGTTATAATAGGTTAATTTATTTATAAAAAAGAAAACTACATATTTTTCCAGTTGTAGACTTTTTTTAGATAAACTTTTTACTAGTGTACCTTTAACGTTAAAAACACAAATATTCTCAGTTGAAAGCTGTATAATTATTTAAACAATTTTTATTTAAACAAATTAAAAATGTTGTTATAATAAATGAATTAATTTTTTTATAACAAAACAAAAGCAACTTTGACATTTAATAATGCGTTAGTTAGATGGCTCTACTCGAGTTACTTGAGAACAAAAAAAGAATGAAGAAAGTTGCTCCCTGGGAAGCCGAGAATATGCATTTTTTAACGTATACCGACTTTGAACTTGGAGATAACATTTTCTCCAACCTAATTTTTGATTGGAATTTTGCTAATTTTGGCAATTTTCACTCGTAATATCGATAGTTTTTATTATAATAATATATGTCATGAATATTTTAAAAATATGAAAATTGGTGTGAAGAAAGAAGATAAAAATAAAAAGGTGATGGTTTGAAAATTATGATTCTATTCTTTATATTTTTGCTGTAAATGCCGGTCAACTTTGACCGGTTGTATCTCAGGAATCACTCATCACAATTAAACGTTTTTTCTTTTAAAAGAAGCGTCCTGCCGCTTTTTTTCCAATTCCGTTTTTATGATTTAATTTTATTTAATATATCCCGAGATGTTCTATTTGTTTAAAAGCCAAAAAATTGTTTATACTTTTAAAATATTCCTGAGGCCGCTTAAATAGTCCAATTTTAATTATATAAATTACATTAGATAGGTACAGTGTTTTTTTATAAAAAAATCATAGTTAGTCTCATGTATCATAATTATTGTGGTTATTATAGCGACCAAAATTTTTAATTTACAACTCAATTGTTGCTAAACTGTTCTTTCAATTTCCATCGGCTTCTGGAACTATAATCTATACAAAAAGAGCTTTTATATTACCAAGTTATTTAATTATTGATGAACAATTACTTATCTAAAACTTTAGTTGAAAATTAAAGATTTTGTTGGAAAAACCCGCATTTTCCGGGGAAAAGTTTCGTCGAAGTAAATCGGGAAAAACACGTCTCTGTGAAGAATTTAATTGCCGTGAATTTTTATTTGGGTTTTTTTGGTGTAAAGTTAAAATCTTTGGAGTTATGGTGCAAAATTTTTAAAAAATACGATTTTCGGGCGCCATTTTGTTTATAAAAAAGTAGCACACTATCTGCGGACTTTACATACCTATATTATTAACATATACAATCATAATATTCGATTCCAGCAATAAAATTGCTGGTAAATAACTTTTTCCCAAAATGGCCTATTCTCCGATAATCTGCCCAGACTAAAATAATATAAATCGGTTACACTAAAATTTGGATCAGCAAAGGATTTTCGTAAGGTGTGTAGAAAACGATAAAGAAAAATGAGACCAAAGCAAGAACCAAAACGAAGAAAAAATTCTGAAATAAATTTAGTGATATGGAAAAGGTTTGATTCCATTTTACTTCCGATGTACGATGTACTTACTTCATATAAGTTTTTTTTTGTTTATACGGATTCGGTTCTACACATTTACTAAATTTTCAATATATAATCCAATTTCCTTCTAATGTAAATCAATCCGTTTTTTTTTTTAAATTTTTCAAAGCAATTTCTAGATCTCTTTCGAGATCTGCATGTGTACCTATCTCTAGATTTTAGTTCATTAGGCATAATGTTTACAGCTCTAATTACAATTTTCCGGTAACAAGGACCAATATGATTGGCCAATATAATTAAAAGTGCGAAAAAATTTGCCGAGCTGGGAAACCAGGTGTCGCTTTTCCGAACTTGCACGGTCCCAATAAGCACATAGTAGAGGCTCTGTACTGTAATCAAATCTGAACCATCTCTTCTTTTCATTTGTTTTATACTTTATTCATTTTTGTGGATATTAAAGGAAATAATTCGCTAAAATTATTATCACGGTGAATGACATGACGCGAAATGCAATTTTCTGAGTCTGATCTAATGAGCAAAGCGAGCGAGGCGAGTAACAGGCGAGTTCGATAAAGAGTCTTTACTGACGTGGTGCTACAAAATTTTATCGCCAATAATTTGATATTGGTTTTAACACTACCTTATAATTTACAATTTAAGAATTATCTAAATTACCAGAGAACGGCAGTTCTCGCCAGTGGCGCACAACCCCCCTGCACGCGACACTATATTATATACACGAAATTTTCGATTTTCTAAATCTGACTGAATTGTAAATTGGGCTAACTTCCATCTTAAAGTTCAGGAAAACACTCACCCATTCATATGCCAACCATCCATTTTGGTCCAAGGGTGTGGATTTTACGGCCCTTCCTAATTAATGTTCGTTTTTCGTTCTCGTCCCCAAAACTCCCAAAAACTTCTAAAATTTAAGTCCGACCTTTGCGGCTTCTAATAGTACTGATCTTTACCTTTCCAACGCATGTCTAAAATCGGTTATACCATTCAAATGTTATCGAGCTCAGAAGTATGACTCAATTTTTATTTAAAAAAGGGAAAATGTTTGTATGTATGTATGTATGTATGTATGTATGTATGTATGTAGGTATGTATGTATGTATGTAGGTATGTATGTATGTATGTATGTATGTATGTATGTATGTATGTATGTATGTATGTATGTATGTATGTATGTGGAACAGTAATCTGAATTTTTTTTCTGCGTTTGAAGAGGGGGTCAGGGCCGATTCAGAACCGGTGTAGTTTGTGACTTTTGACCACCCATAAGCCAGCTGTAGGACTTGGTAGGTACAAAACGCATATTTTTGGGGGTATATATTTTCGGTTCAAGAAGCGAGAGTAGAACTGCAGATATCAGACATACACACGGCTCAGTATAGCCAAAAAACTGAAAAACTAAACTTTGAAAATTTTAGGTTTTCGACAATTACTTAAAATTTCAACCTACGAATTGTGCCAATAACTGAGCGTTTGTATAAGGGCTCTAGACAAATCTAACGGTGTATATCTCATATCCAGGGAAACTCGAATTTTTAAGTTAAAGGCTTCATAAGTATAATCAAATCTATTTTCTATGGGAATAGACGGTTTTTCAAGCTCAATAATTCCGGTAATAGCTTCGGTTATCATACTTGACCTTAGATGCATCAGATACTGCTTGTCAATACGTTTCAAAGTCATGTTTAGTGTTCAAAATCGGTTAAGCCGTTTAGAAGTTATTAAGCTACAAAAGTATAATCCAATTAACGATTATTCCCGAAATGGTTTATGTAGTTGTAGTGGTTACGACGCTAAATTTAATCTGACAACGGGCAATCGAGTTCATTTACCGGCCATCCCAATAATCTAGTGTACATTCGATGGACACTAGATCATTTGGAAGATAATGCGACAAAGGCGAACATTTATAAAGCTTAACGTGTAATCGAGAAATATTGCATTCAACTTCATACATTTAATTTATAAATAACTTTGAAAAACTCCTGATACAAGAATAAAAAACCGCTAAACGCCGTAAAAATGAGTGGCGCATACAATATTTCAGCTACAAAAAAGCTGATATGAATATTACGTGGTGAGAAATAGTTTTTTCATTTGGATGCAAAACAAAATTCTAGTTTTATTTTAAAAGATTGTTCCATAATATTTGCTAAATTTGAAGTAAACGCGCCACAAAAGAGTTTCAAAATTCAAACTGTATCAAAGTTACTCTTTTGTAGCGCGTTTTACTTCAAATTGCGCAAATAATTTGGAAAAATCTTTAAAATAAAACTCAAATTTTGTTTTGCATTAAAATGAAAATACATTTTCGTGCCACGTAATATTCATATCAGCTTTTTTGTAGCTGGAATATTGTATGCGCCACTCATTTTTACGGCGTTTATCGGTTTTTATTCTTTTTTTAAATATACTAAAAATTTATAGACAGTGGTGACAGAGGGCATTTGCATGATTGCCGCTTTCGATTTTTAATCGATAGTTATCAATATTGAATAATTACTAAATCGGTAAAGTTTCAATTTAGTTTATATGAATATAAGTACAAAATACTACAGAATTTCACTTTTCGACATAAATTTAATTAACAATGTCGTAAATTTTGTACAATATTTTTAATAATTAAAGTAAATAAATTGTAAGTTACCTCAAATAAATAATCGATTACTGCCATTGACAACTTACATTTAATCTCGATTAATCGCGGCATGTAAAGTAAAATTATTCTTTCAGTACAATAAAGTGTTACTTTACTGCCGCAAATGAGGGCAAATGACTACAATAATGAATACTTTTGGTGACGGTTGACGATAAAAATTATAACCTAAAGCTATTAACTAGAAAATGAAGACTTTAAGTATTTAACAGTGGCGTAACAAACTATGAAAAGCAAAATTACATAAATTAAAGAAAAACAAAAAGAGTGTTCTGTTTTACTTTTACTAGGAAACGCTCCCACTTGTTATCATTTACTGCTGTCGTTGTGTTGTTTGTTGCTGCAACTATGTAGAACTTAATAGTATATTTTCCTTTTATCGACTATTTCTACACCGCCATTTTTTTATACAACATCCCTGATTTGATGTTTTGGGCATAATAAGACAAAAAGAGCTGGGCGAAAATTTTCTTAAGTCTGCAAGTAGTTATTTGTTTTCTAATTTAATATAATTCCAAGTAAACCTTGTCTTTAAAATATTAATTAAATTTAACTTTATTTCTCTGCTTTTTTCTAGGTTTTACTTCTTATTCTAGCGTTGAAATCCCTCAGTAATATAATAGTAATTTTTCATTTTTTCATTAGTGCTTGGTTTACAGTTTTTTATCCTTAGCAATATTTAAATTTTCTAATACATATACATATAATGTTTAAAACTATCTCTGCTTTATACAAGCTTTGTCTAAGACTTGTAACGACAATGTTTTTTTCGTTTTTGTATATTTAAAACATATGTAAGAATTAAAATAATACATATATAGTACCATTTAGAATACACTTTATGTATATGTAACACAGCCGTTTTTGCAGATATTTTAAAAGATCTGCAGATGTTAGTAAATCTAGTCAGTGAAGCTAGTTATTGGAGAGAAAGAGAGAACATTTTAAAGACAAAGTGGATGACAGTTGGATAGATTAATATAGATCAAAGTCTGCTTTGTCTTAATGGAGAAAATAAGATACATAGAACTTGTCAAACATTTTAAATACCTTGGAGTTGGTTGAATCTAAATTGTAACTCTAATGAAGGGATAATAAACAGAACCAAAATATCACGTAATGCTCTTATGCCCTGGAAACCAATTTTATGTAACAGAAACCTGTCGATGCATATTCACAAGAAAGTCCTGAAATGTTATGTGTGGTCTATCCTATTATGTGGTTGTAAGACATGGACATTAAAAACCATAACGCTTAACAAATTATAAGCGTTCGAATTGTGGTGCTATCGACACATCCGAAAAATATAGTGAGTTTCGCACACTGCACACTTCCAATGAAGACGTTCTTAAAATGATGAATTCAGAACGTCTGCTTATAAATATCACAAGAAGGAAAACAACAAAATATTTGACAGTAAGTTGTTGTTCCATCCTTTTCGTGATGAAACGGGGGTTCGGCGGTTCCGTATTGTGGAACCCCTCTCTTGCCGAATATTATAGATAATACAGAGAATTTTTGAAAACGTCTATCAAAATAATTAGATGCAATATTGATAGCTTTAAATGTAGATAGCCTTTAAAGACTAGTTCACAGATTTAATACAAGACCAAAAAAATTGAACAAGATTATTTTTCAATTAAAAAAACTAGAACGGCCCACTCGTTCTCATTTATTGCTGTCGTTGTTTAGTACTACAACTTAAAAGAATATCTTCTTTTTATCGTCTATTTCTACACCACCATTTTTTATACAGCATTTCTAATTTGACGTTTTGGGCATAATAAGACAAAGAGAGCTGGGCGAGAATTTTCTTAAATCTACAAGTAATGTGTTATTTTTTTTAATTTATTGAAATAGGCACGGAAACGGCAGGACATATTTGGTACCAAACAAGTGTTGATTTGAGAGAGCTAAACCCCAAACTATGTATGATATTTTATTGTACCGAAACATGCGGCGTTGGAATGCTACATAACAGTGCTAAGTAGGTCTACTCTACTACGTCTACTTGTTTCACGTATTGTTTATTAATTTTCATTTGTACGAAATGCATTTTTTATACAATACCAATACCTACTATTTACCAAGTTTATACAAAATAACATATTTAACCAAAAAATTTTCATTTGTTGAATATGTGAAAACAAAACATAATTTCGTAATATATTCTATCTTAAAAAAATGTTATGATACGTATACATTTTTTGCAATGCACAATAATATTTTAATGTTCTATTAAGGGTCGATTTCTCATACGTGCGTTAATCTATTGTTCAGTTGACTGAGGTTCACTGGTAAACTTCGGTTTTGCTTGGAATGCATTTCTCATTGTCAGTGCACGTTCTACAGCTTTTGAGAAATGCCAATAGATGGCAAAAAGTAAAAACTATCGCTATTTTGTACGACCTTTTTTATGCTGTTTTTGAATAAAGTTAAATTTAAGTATATATAGTCAAATAGTCATTTTAATAATTATAAATAAATGTAATAAAAACAAAAATAATTTTATCGTTTATCGTTAGGCTTAATATAATAAAATAGGTTATATTTATATTATGGCAGCGTTTCGTGTTAATACAACGCATGCGTAATCCATGAAATCATCTGAACTGGGTTCTGAAATATTTGAACGGCCGAATTCCAGCGTTCAAGTTGAACGTAGTGTAAACTGCCATCGGTTGAACGTGAATTAAGAAAGACGATTTTGACTTTAAACTGACGTTCACTAAAAGTTCAGGTTAAACTGGAGTTGAACTCGATATGAGAAATTGGCCCTAAGAGGCAACAGTAGCGGCGGAAAATGCGGTCCAAGATTGCGGTTGTAATTTTGAATATTTTGTCGAGATATTTGGTACACATATACGTAATATAATAAAGAATGGCGCTACATATAACTAAATAAAATATTAAAAGGAGCCTGTACCGCCATTAAGAAGAACAAAAAAATACACTTTCTTCAAATAAACTTTTTTATCTATTGCCTAGATTTTGAGTCACATTGGACCTACTAAAAATCGATTTTCTTACCAAAAGTAAGCAATATTTTTCGCACGTTTAATTCAGTACCATTTGGTCAGACGGTGCTAACTGCAATTTTAGTCATTTTGTGTTTAGTGTACACAAATAATCAAAACAACATTCTTTATCGTTTAGGCAGACGCTGCTAAATGCACAACGGATATAATTTGATTGGCAGCATTGGTTATTCAATTATAAGTGCACATTTTTTTGTTTATGCGTGAGCATATTATCACAAGTATTGTTATCACACAATGATCAAAATAAATTTTTCATTTTTTATGGTCAAATAGTGATAAGTGGTACAAGTCACTTGTGCATAAGTTACAAGTTAGTATTTTTGTGGAATCAAATTGTATTAATTCATTGTTAAATGCATTCAATAACATGAAACAAATATTTTGTATTAGAGAAATCAGCCTATATCAGCCTAAATTTTAGAAAACGAGTAATAAATTATTGTTATGCATTTTCTATTCTTGTGTATGTTGTGGAGACATGGACTCTTATTAAACAATGTAATAATAAATTGGAACCATTTGAAATGTGGACATATCGAAGATTGCTGAGAATCTCCTGGGCAGACAGAATAACCAATGAAAAGTACTAAGAAAAATAGAGCACAACAGGGAGATACTGGATTCCACCAAAATAAAAAAACCACAGTATCTGGATCATATGACACGTGGTGACAGTTATGAATTCTTTAAATTAATAATGCAGGGAAAGATTCAAGGAATGCGCAGCATAGGTAGAAGAAAAATATCTTGGTGTGTATGCAGCTCAACTGAACTCTTTTGAGCTGTAGTGTCAAAAGTTAGAATAGCAGTGATGATTGCCAACCTTCATCGCAGATGAAGACATAGTGAAGACATAAAGATGACATACAGAAAAAGAGGAAGAAGAAATTCCACAAAAAAGTCAAATAATTCCAGAATGGGGAGATAATAAGTGGTAATTAACAATGATCATTTGGTCAAAACATGATAATTTGCAATTTTTTCAAATTTATTTTTTATTTTCAAACTCTTGTTCCACTTTTTCGAGCCGTAAAATAAATTGTAACATATCACATAGATTCACATATCTATTTATTCTGAAAATTGCTAATTCCTAGGCAAATACATAAACCTTAAACACAAACTCCCATAAACGGTTTATTGTCTCTTCTATAAAGTAGTAATCATGGACATAATATCATCTGATCAAATGGTACAGAATTATATTGGCCAATTATATTTGTCCTGGTTACTGAATAATTGTCAAGGCCATAGCCCAAAAAAAAAATAATAAGGAGAAAAAATAAGATTCAAGTTATGTTATTAAAACGTAAACAATTGTATGTAGTAAATAAAATTAGTTATTAAAATGCAGTACTGCAAGCAACATACAGTTAATTAAATTTACCTTTATATAATAATTGCATATCACATCAATATTGTGGAGCAATATATAATTTTTCTTCTTCAATGACAGTAGGTATGAAATATACGTAAATTTGACAATTTCAATTGACAATATGAATTATTTAGGAAAGTTGCAATATTTCTCCGCTATTCGCGCACGATCGTTTCTCGTATCCCCTCCAAGTACTTGCACACCGCGAATACAAGCTGTCCAGGCTTGTGAAGGATGTGTATGAGGGCGATCACCAAAGTGAGGCGATGTGTCAAACATTAGTTAGTTAAAAATGTAATTTGCATTACAATTAATAGGAAACTTGCACATTTTTGTTCTATTACATAAAAATGTTCAGTTTCGTTTAATAATAACATTTCCAAAATTTCTTGCCTCAAAAGCTCATAATATCTTAGCAATACAAATTTAAAATCTTCTGTGTATTTAATTAATACATGTTGAAAGGACATTAGACATTTAACTTCATTCTCAAGGTCTTCATGTATGTGAAACTAATTTTAATGTCAGTATTTAATATCTGTTTTCTGCTTAATAGTGTTCTTAAATTAAATCAAATATATTTTTAACAAAAATGGAATAGAATTTTGGTATATTTTGGTAGATGTACATTACAGATTGAATGCTATTTACCTATGCAATATTTTTCTGCAACTGTTTTTACTATGAAATTAAAATAAACTAATTATAATAATAAAGTTTTATGTTCATAACGGTTAAGTCATCAGACTTCCCTTTAGGAAAACGCTCTTCGGTCATATTATAAAAAATATCTTAACAAAAACATTCAAATATTATGAAATACATAGTTCACAGCAACTATCTAAAGATTTATAAAACTGAGATACACCATAAAATGACTACAATAAATAAACGAACAACAAATGTAACAAATTATTGCCGCGGACCTTGAACATTTGTAACTTTATGACGTCACGACCAATGCGGGCGCGTTTTGGACTGGCTGCTATAATTTGAATTTTCTCTCGATTTTGATAGGTTTTAGCATTTATAGCATATTAAGTATGTCCCTGTAAGTTGTATCCATATGGAAAACTTTTTTATTATTAATTTTACGAAAAAAAGGTATTCTTCATAAAAAGCTCTGCTTGGTCCAAAACCTAACGTTTAACCATCAAATATCAAATTTTTTGAATATTATACGAGGTATGTCAAAAAGTTTGAATTTCACTCAAAAGTAAAGTAGCTTTATTTTTCAGAATATTGAAAATTGCTATTATGAAAAGTTGTTTGGAATTAAAAACTATATTCTAGTACGCAATTACATCCTTCTAATTGACAAAAAATTTTTTTGAAACATTTTGGATAACTAACATTATTTTTAGTTATTTCAATTCAGATAACTCTTTTATTATTAATTTTACGAAAAAAAGTGATTTTTAATAAAAAGTTCTGCCTGGTCTAAAACCTAAAATACAACCATCTTATGTCAAAATTTTATCAATTTTATACGAGGTATGTCAAAAATATGAATTTTGCTCAAAAGTAAAATACGTTTATTTTTCACAATATCGAAAATTGTTATTATGAAAAGTTATTTAGAATTAAAAACTATGTTTCAGTATGTAATTACATCCTTTTAATTGAAATATTCTGAATTTTAAAGGTACTTTACTTTTGATCTAAATTTATCTTTTTGACATACCTCGTATAAAATTGATAAAATTTGATATAAGATAGTTGTATTTTAGGTTTTAGACCATCCATAACTTTTTATTAAGAATCACTTTTTTCGTAAAATTAATAATAAAAGAGTTACCAGAATTGGAATAACTGAAAATAATGTTAGTTATCCATAATTTTTCAAAAAAAAAATTTTCAATTAGAAGGATGTAATTGCATATTAGAATACAGTTTTTAATTCCAAACAACTTTTCATAATAACAATTTTCAATATTGTGAAAAATAAAGCTACTTTACTCTTGAGTGTAATTCAAACTTTTTGATATACCTCGTATAATATACAAAAAAAATTGATATTTGATGGTTAAATCTTAGGTTTTGGACCATGCCAGAGCTTTTTATGAAGAATAACTTTTTTCCGTAAAATTAATAATAAAAAAGTTTTCCATATGGATACAACTTACAGGGACATACTGTATTAAAATTTGAAATTGTATGCAACTTACCTATTGTGACTTAACCCCATTAGTCCTGTCGCCAGGGAGGGTACAACGGCCTTCTTAATTCAGATGGACTTACCCAAGTTTTTTTTATGTATTTTGACCCGTAGAACACGAATTTTTTGGGTAACAGTTGATCCGGATGTCGATAAGATTGTTATAAACAAAGAAGTTGAGGAATTACATAACAGCGATTTCTCGCAAAACAAAACATTTTTTTGTATTTTTTGGGTCATTCTAACCAAAAAATGTTCCTACAAGTTTTTTCGTAGGATGCATAGTTTTCGAGATAAACGCGGTTGAACTTTCAAAAAATCGAAAAATTGCAATTTTTGAACCCGAATAACGTTTGAATAAAAAATAAAATAGCAATTCTGCTTACCACCTTTAAAAGTTTAAGTAAAATTATGTCTGTTTTGAATATTTGCATTGCTAAAAATTTATTTTTTGATTGTTAAAAAAAGCTGTAAACACATAGTGTTTCCCGTGTCTAATACATGCGTTTTAATGCATGCTACTTAGAAATAGCCCCGCTTGCACTTTTACCTCCTCTACGTACTCGTTCGATTTTAAATGAGAAATCATTGAAACATCACTCAAGCACTAGGTGTTTATAGCTTTGTTTTAACAATAACATAATACATTTTTAGCAATACAAATAATTAAAACCGATATAATTTGACTTGAACTTTCAAATGCGGTAAGCAGAATTGCTATTTTATTTTTTAATCAAAAGTTTTTCGGGTTCAAAAATTCCAATTTTTCGATTTTTTGAAAGTTCAACCGCGTTTATCTCGAAAACTATGCATCATACGAAAAAATTTGTAGGAACATTTTTTGGTTAGAATGGCCCAAAAAATACAAAAAAATGTTTTGTTTTGCGAGAAATCGCTGTTATGTGATTCCTCAACTTCTTGGTTTATAACAATCTTATCGACATCCGGATCAACTGTTACCCAAAAAATTCGTGTTCTACAGGTCAAAATACATAAAAAAAACTTGGGTAAGTCCAGCTGAATACAGGAGGCCGTTGTACCCCCCCTGGCGACAGGACTACATATAAAAATACTATTTAAAGCATAAAGTACCGTTTTCATAAAAACACTCAGAATGGTACTTCCAGTATCATCAATGCGTTTTCACATAAGATGTTTTAAAATATGTACATATATGCGACTTATTATGGATGCATAGTGAACATATCTAAAAAATAATTAGTTGGCTTCAGACGGTCATTAAAAATTATGTCTGTGATTTTAAACTATTGCTTTCCGTGGGCAATAACCATGCAATAATACAAGCTTTTGAATATGTAAAATTTTAAGGTTATAATTTGATTAAACGTTTGTTTTTCAGAATGTGACATAAACGGCATATATTTGAAATGCAAAAGATAAAAAGATAATTCTAATTAGTGAATTTAGGTTATGTGTCTTACCCATATTAATGTTTAGACATTTATTATCTTTACATTATAAATTTAATTTGAATAATCAGCTGTAGATTTCGTAGTTTCCCAGATTATTTCATTCATAGGAGATTCTGACCAATAGAAAGCTACAGAAATCTGAATTAAATCGATTATTTTTTTCACCTGTCAAATTCTGACGTTTTTGCTTTTTCAGCCAATCACCACGCGTCGTTCTAGCCAATCATTAAGTGTAATACTGATAAAACAGCCTCTTCCTTGATAAAACAGTCTCTTCCCTGATAAAACTTAAGGTACCCTAAATTTCACATAATACGTACATACCTAAATACATACATAAAAAATAAATTGGTTCATTTTTAAATCATAAAATAATTTATCTATAACCTACTTAAGACATTGATCCTAGTTGTCTTAAAATTATTTCACAGATGCCCGTATTTACTAATAATACATATTGGTTCACAAAATAATCTTTTCAAATACCACTCGTCCTCTAAATTTTGCTTGATAAATTTTTTCGTTTTCATACTTAAACTTCTTTATTTAGGGTAAAATCACTCAAACAAACCGAAATGGATAAAATCACTCGTCCTTCGGACTCGTGATTTTATCATTCGGTTTGTTTTCGTAATTTTACCAAATAAAGAAGTTTTCGTGAAAACAAAAAAAAATATCGATAAAATTTAGAGGACTCGTGGTATTACCTTTGATAATTTTTGATAATCTCCCGTCGTTAAGTAGGGGAGACTGGGTAACAGTGAGACATGTATAAACAAAATTTCTTCAGGATTGTACTCTCACATGTGTTCATTACACAAGAGAAAGTCAAATTTGAAAATAGCTCGGTTTGTTTAGTTTGTATTCGACACATAAGGTCAAGTTGTCATTTGTCTCAGTGTTACCCATGCATGGGTAACAGTGAGACAGTATAATATTTATAGGAAAGAAAACATAAAAAACATTTAAAATACAAAATATATATTTATATGAAAAATAAAACAAATAAAAAAACAAATTCAAGTTACAAAGTACTTATTTATTAAAAAAATAGGGATCGGAAATAACGTACATTTATTAAATTGAAATTTGTCTCTAATGAAAAAAAAAATTGCAGTTTAGTGTGACGTTAACAAACTGGCCTTGGCAATATCATCTTAATGCCTTTTACTACAAATTTTAGAAAAAAAAAATACAAAATGTAATTTTTTATAACATCTGCGTAACAGTGAGACATGTCTCAATGTACCCCGTCTCACTGTTACCCATTTGCCATAAAATTTAAAAAATATTATTTTTGTTATTATAAAACTTAGTTTGCATTGATAAACTGTGGCATCATGTTTACTAATCTACACACAATGTCATAGTAATACTAGAAAAATCTTAATAATTAACATGCTTTTATAAAAAATTCTCAAAATCCCTGTATTATTTTACTTAGTGCTCACCAAACACACTTTATCACGATAAATCCTAAACTGAAACTGCTCGGCCGCCGAACATATTAGTAATCAGCAACCAGTAAATACAGCAAGCATGCATAAGTAATAATATCTCCACGTGGCGAAAAGGGAGGAAGATATTTCAAGTGTCTCACTGTTACCCATGTCTCACTGTTACCCAGTCTCCCCTATATTACGTCAGATGCCCTTCGTTGCTACGAAAAAATACATTCAGTGACATTAATGACAGTTAATGTTTTAAAAATTATAAAAGTGATGACTTTCAATCGTCAAATATTTATGAAAACTGTGTGTTTAATGGTACTTACATAAATAAATTACAATAAATTTTTGGTTTTGAACAGTTTTATTCATGAAATAATCGCAACAAATTGCACTCGACCTCTGAAATTAATATAGAATTTTTGCTCTCGCGACACTTTGACATAATTTCACTCGCCTTCGGCTCGTGAAATTAAAACTGTCAAAGTGTCACTCGGGAAAAATTCAATAATTTCAGAGCTCTTGTGCAATTACTACTGATTATTTCATTCATAGGAGATTCTGACCAATAGAAAGCTACAGAAATCTGAATTAAATCGATAATTTTTGATAATCTCCCGTCGTTAAGTATATTACGTCAGATGCCCTTCGTTGCTTCGAAAAAATACATTCAGTGACATTAATGACAATTAATGTTTTAAAAATTATAAAAGTGATGACTTTCAATCGTCAAATATTTATAAAAACTGTGTGTTTAATGGTACTTACATAAATAAATTACAATAAAATTTTGGTTTTGAACAGTTTTATTCATGAAATAATCGCAACAAATTGCACTCGACCTCTGAAATTAATATATAATTTTTGCTCTCGTGACACTTTGACATAATTTCACTCGCCTTCAGCTCGTGAAATTAAAACTGTCAAAGTGTCACTCGGGAAAAATTCAATAATTTCAGAGCTCTTGTGCAATTACTACTGATAATTTCTTTTAATATAAAATAGTCAGAGATATGGCTAGAGTGAAATAATACCAATACAGTTGAGTCAATGATTATTTACATATGTGTCATCATTTAAAGCATAATATACGAAATAAGTCGAAAATCTATTCCACTCAATAGCAAGTGACAGAAAGTGGATACTGCTCCAATCACGGAATATATTAAAAAATTTGACGTTATCAAAAAAATAGAATGTAAAATGATGGTTATGCTTTAAAATTTTGGTGCAGAATTACAGTTACATTTGAAGTAGCTTAATCAATTCTTTTAATATCATTAATGTAATTAAATATTTGTTATATTATAAATATTTGACAATAAAATATTTCCTTTTCGTTATCTATTTAACTTTTACGAAAACTTGAACAAAACCATTTCTTAACTGTGAATGAGGTTAACTTTGTATGTACATAAATTAATGGACAAATAGAATACACTTACCATAAAATATCGAATTCCAATTTAAAATTAATTGTAAAAGCAACAGTTTGTATAATATAAATAACTTCTAAATGCAAAAACAGGACACAAAAACAGCAAAATCCAACAAATTGACAGTGGCAAACAAACCAGAAACGTCAAACAAATTGTACTTAAAATCTGAAAACGCCCCAAGATTTTTTTTGTACCTACCTCTTTTCGATGTACTGAGTCTAGAGCGTTCATAAAAATAACATGTGTTTTTACATAATAACAGGCGGTAGCTGGTTTGTCTTTAGTTTCATGCGTGGAAGACAATGATGCTAGATAAAAAGTATACTACAATCCCAATAAAAATGCACTAAATAGAAATAAACAAACCAAGACAAGTTCAATGTTCGAGGAGCACTCCCAAATCACGATTTGGGGGTGCTCCTCGTGCTTGTTTATTTCTAATGCATCTTTATTGTGATTGTAGTGTAGACAGTTTTCTCTCAGATTAGCGAATCGACTATATGTGTTTTATTTCACCAGATATTAATGACGCACGGGCAAAGAACCCTGGACTCAAGTGTATAATACAGCAACTGGTTGGTGTAAATCTACTAGCGCATATTAGTCCATTTACTCACAGTTTTTGCTCTAAAATTTAAAGAATTGCTTGGATTGACATGAAATTTGGCATACACATAGCCAACATGTCAAAGAAAATATATACAGAGTGGTTCATCTTATTCGCCTCGGTCTCTGTACAAAAAACCACTTGATATTTAAAAAAAAATTCTTCACAGAAATATACAGGACCTTTAATACTACAATCTTAAAATAATGTGAATTATACAGGATGCTCCAAAAAAGAGTGGTATATCAAAGTTATATTTTTTCTTACAGAATGCCCTATATCTGATGACATTACTGAATTGACCTTAAAAAATAAGCTATACTTTCATAAGGGTTCCCTATACATAGATACACGGTGTTTTGATTTATTTCGATTTTTATGAAAATATAAGGTTTTAGAAAAAAATAAATATCTACGAATCTAAGAATCAGTAACAAATTCTTTCTTGGATCTTAATAATAGACTATTTAGCATACTTAAACAGATGCTTACTGCAACAAAATTTCTTACAGGGTGGTCAAAATATGAGATTGTTCTATTAACAAATTCAAGCTGTAATAACTTACTTATTTTAAATAGAACACCCTGTATCTTACCAGTCTATCGCGTAGAAAATTTACTTAGCTTTCAATTCTTATTAAAGTTTCCTATACCTACCTCCCTTCATTTTTCAAATATTTAAAGATTTCCTAATTTGTAAGCTTTAAAAATTAAAATTAAGTACCTATGTCGTGGTTATGTAAAACACATCACCAATACCGGCAATATACTTAAATATCTTGGTCAAGATACTTTCGTTAATAAAATTCACATTTTTATCATTTAATCACACAGGGTGTTCTTATTTTAAATGACATACTCGATATTCTATTCTTTATAATGGAAGATATTTAAAATCTCTTTAATTCCATGTAAACATTCTCAATACACATGTTATTCTGTAAATACCCATTTTTACATATTTTTGTATAATAGGTTCGTTTTTGTCATAGTAGTCATTGCATTTAATTGTTTGTAATTGCGATTCAAAGATTCAAACAAAAAGTGGTGTTCTTATATTTACTTAATAACCGTCGGTTTAAGATATGGAAAATACATATACGGAATGAAATATAATTTAAATATCTTCCAGAATATGGTATCTAGTATAGGGTATGCAGTTTAATATAAACATATTATTCAATGTCACATGTAGGCCAAAATCAACTAAAATAATACAACACTCTGTGTGATTACATGATAACAATGAAAATTTTATTAATAACAGTATCTTGTCTAAGTACTTGCCGATGTTGGTGATGCGTTGTACATAACCACGACATGGGTACATAATTTTAATTTTTAAATCTTACAAATTAGGAAATCTTTAAATATTTAAAAAATAAAGGGAGATAGGTATAGCAAACCCTAATAAGAATTGAAAGCTAAATAAATTTTCTACGCGACAGACTAGTAAAATACAGGGTGTTCCATTTAAAATAAGTAAGTTATTACAGCAGAAATTTGTTAATAGAACAATCTAATATTTTGACCACCCTGTAGAAAGATAGGTATAGGAAAACCTAATATAAATTGAAAGATAAGTAAATTTTATACGCGATAGACTAGTAAGCTACAGAGTGTTCTATTTAAAATAAGCAGGTTATTACAGCTTGAATTTGTTAATAGAACAATCTCATATTTTGACCACCCTGTAAGAAACTTTTTTGCAATAAACATCTGTTTAAGTATGCTAAATAGTCTATTATTAAGATCCAAGAAAGAATTTGTTACTGATTCTTGGATTCGTAGATATATTTTTTTATAAAACCTTACATTTTTATAAAAATCGAAATAAATCAAAACACCCTGTATTTAAGTATAGGGAACCCTTATGAAAGTATAGTTTATTTTTTAAGGTCAATTCAATAATGTCATCAGATATAGGGCATTCCATAAGAAAAAATATAACTTTGATATACCACTCTTTTTTGGAGCACCCTGTATAATTCACATTATTTTTAGATTGTAGTATCGATGGCGCTGTATATTTCTATGAAAAACTTTTTTTTTAAATATTAAGTGGTTTTCCGTACAGAAACCGAGGCGAATAAGATGAACCACCCTGTATAGGTATTATATTATAGGGTGTCCCAAAAGTAGCAGAACGGTCGAATACTTCGCGAATAAACATCCGATCGAAAAACTGAAAAATACGTCTTCAATTATTTTCAAGAATCCATTGAATGGCACCAAACACGACCCCCACTCCACCCGCTGGAGGTGGGGTGGGGGGTAAGTTTAAAATCTCAAATAGATACCCCCAGTTTTTATTGCTGATTTGGATATTCTACATAAAACTAAGCAACTTTTATTCGTGACATTTTTTCGAATTGTGGATAGATGGCGCTGTAATCGGAAGAAACAATTTATCATGATACCATAGGAAAATTATAAAAAAGGTCTAATGTCTCGCGAAATACACTTCCAAATAAAAAACCAAAAAACACTTTTTTGATATTTTTTAAAAACCTATCGAATGACACTAAACACGACCCTCTACTCCATACCCTGGAGGTGGAGTGGGATGTAACTCTAAAATCTTAAATAGGAACCCCCATTTTTTATTGCAGAATTGGATTGCTCAAGAATATTAAGTAACATTTATTTGAAACATTTTTTAGAATTGTCCGAGAAGATTAGGTCCTAAAACCAAAAAAATAAGTTAACACGTTGACGAACAGTGCGTCAAATGTATAAGCAAGTGTTGTGACACTATACATATTATGTATTTGGAAAGTAGAATAGGGAAAATACAACGTCTATAGATGTTGTGTCACATTACATCAATCGAAATTAGACGTACTATAGACGTTCTGTCCGTCAACGTGTTAAGTTTAGTTTTCCATTTTAGCGGGGACATTTCTTAACTTAATTTTCCATTTCCCACAATCGTTTTTTCTGGCTATAGCACCACCTATCCATAATTCGAAAAAATGTCTCGAATGTAAGTTACTTATTTTTACGTACAGACCGGGCAGTATCGTCGCCCCCGCTAGCGCAATTATTCCGACTCGATTTTTTTGAACAAACTTACTCAAAAAGAGGTCCTTATAACTAGGGAGCGGATTTTATGCTAAATGCATATTGCATGCATATTTCGCATATTTGAGAACTTTACTAAATTTTGCATATTTTTAAAGAAACATGCATATTTTGTGCATATTTAAAAACATTTAAGTCAAAAAAAAATTTTAATTCGACACAAAATATTTCAAATTGAAAAAATAATTTTATTAACGTTTCGAAGCCATTTTCATTTTCAAAGTATTTTGTATTTTGACAACGAAACCCGATTTGGGCTTCGAAACGTTAATAAAATTATTTTTTCAATTTAATTGTGGCTTATTTTCCACTAAATAGTTAATCATAAAAATGCCACAAGGAAATAGCTTCAGAACAACACAAAATATTTCCCCGCACAGGCTGTCTGTCGTATCTATTAATTCAAGAACTACCTGAAAAGAGACGGCTCATTCACTGCCTTTTAATTTTTTCTTAGGAAATACCCGATCTTTACACAAAGTATTTATAGTGCTTAGTACGCCATTATAAAATGATTGTAGGATTTTAAAATGATGAAGAATGGTTTACCGGGAAAGTGATTCTTTTAAATCCCCTATTGTTGTGATAATTTACACCTTTAACCATAGTTTTACAATTGTCTAACGGAAATTGAAATATTCATGCTTTAGATCAGATCCCGTCTTTAAACGGCTTTAAAACTTTGGAGGACATAATATGCGAAATTTTTAATGGAAATTTTGAAATTTATTTTGGTGCAGAATTTTCGGCTTTAACAAGTTATTTTAAATATGCCCCAATTACTTCTGTTCATATTGAAAGGAATTTTTCAAGTTATAAAAATATTTTATCTGATCAAAGAAAATGTTTCCTCGTAAAAAATTTGGAAAAACACATTGAAGTAAATTATAATCGAAGATACATATAGTGATATTGTTGTTTTATTTTAAATAGATAACTATTGGTATTAGTTTTTGTAAAAAATGTGAATAAATTGCATATATAAAAAATAATGATTTTACTTGAAAGATAATGAATAAGATTGCCACCCCCCTCCTATAAAAGAACCCCCTAGAATAGAATAAAAAAGAAAACTTGTGGTTTCTCGAAATGCGCATTTTTTGACTTTTTGTGCATATCTTGCGCATATTTCGTAATTTTTTACTGCATATATATGCGCATATTTCATCAAAATTAATCGCATATAAATCCGCTCCCTACTTATAACATATCCACAGGGTGCCGGGCGGTGCCGTGATCGAAAAATTTTTTAAACAATTTTTTTAAACAAATTAACAAAAATAATTTTTTTATTTCCAAAATTTTTTTTTAGATAATTTGGGTCATTTTGAGCAAAAAAATATCTTGTCATTTTTCTCTAAAATTGACTGTTGTCGAGTTATACGCGATTAAAAATTTGAAAAATGCGAAAATGACCATTTTCAAGGCTTCATAACTCGATCAAAAATGATTATTATGACATTCAAAAAGTGACAAAATCAAGATTCAAATACCTTCTTCAGCGTTCTGAAGAGATTTTTGTCATTATTTGATTACAAAGCTGTTATTTTTAGTTATTAACAATTAGCGGTATAGTCCAACTGTATCGTCGCCCCCGTTAGCGGAACTATTTCGATTCGATTTTTTTGCACAAACTTACTCAAAAAGAGGTCTTTATAACATATCCACAGGGTGCCGGGCGGTGCCGTGGTCGAAAAATTTTTTAAACAATTTTTTTTAAACAAATTCACAAAAATAATTTTTTTATTTCCCACAATTTTTTTTTAGATAATTTGGATCATTGTGAGTAATAAAGGTCTTTGGTCATTTTTCCCTAAATTTGACTGTTGTCGAGTTATACGCGATTAAAAATTTGAAAAATGCGAAAATGGCCATTTTCAAGGCTTCATAACTCGATCAAAAATGATTATTATGAAATTCAAAAAAAGACAAAATCAAGATTCAAATACCTTCTTCAGCGTCCTGAATTGATTTTTGTCATTATTTGATACAAAGCTGTTATTTTTAGTTATTAACAATTAGCGGTATAGTCCAACTGTATCGTCGCCCCCATTAGCGGAACTATTTCGATTAGATTTTTTTGCCCAAACTTACTCAAAAGGGGGTCCTCATAACATATCCAAAGGGTGCCTTGCGGTGCCGTGGTCGAAAAATTTTTTAAACAATTTTTTTTAAACAAATTCACAAAAATAATTTTTGCATTTCCAACAATTTTTTTTTGATAACTTGGGTCATTCTGAGCAAAAAAGGTCTCTTGTAATTTTTCCCTAAAATTGATTGTTGTCGAGTTATATGCGATTAAAAATTTGAAAAATGCGAAAATGGCCATTTCAAGGCTTCATAACTCGATTAAAAATTATTATTATGAAATTCAAAAAGTGACAAAATCAAGATTCAAATATCTTCTTCAACGTCTTGAAGAGATTTTTGGCACTATTTTATTACAAAGCTGTTACTTTTAGTTAATAACAATTAGCGCTATAGTCCAACTGTATCTTCACCCCGTTAGCGGAACTATTTCGATTAGATTTTTTTTGCACAAACTTACTCAAAAAGAGGTCCATATAACATATCCACAGGGTGCCGGCCGGTGCCGTGGTCTAAAAATTGTTTAAACAATTTTTCGACCACCGGCCGGCACTCTGTGGATATGTTATAAGGACCTATTTTTGAGTAAGTTTGAGTAATAATGACAAAAATCTCTTCAGGACGCTAACGAAGGTATTTCAATCTTGATTTTGCCACTTTTTGAATTTCATAATAATCATTTTTAATCGAGTTATGAAGCCTTGAAATGGCCATTTTCGCATTTTTCAAATTTTTAATCGCATATAACTCGACAACAATCAATTTTAGAGAAAAATTACAAGAGACCTTTTTTGCTCAGAATGACCCCAATTACCTAAAAAAATTGTTGGAAATGCAAAAATTATTTTTGTGAATTTGTTTAAAAAAAATTGTTTAAAAAATTTTTCGACCACGGCACCGCAAGGCACCCTTTGGATATGTTATGAGGACCCCTTTTTGAGTAAGTTTGTGCAAAAAAATCTGATCGAAATTGTTCCGCTAACGGGGGCGACGATACAGTTAGTCTATAGCGCTAATTGTTAATAACTAAAAATAACAGCTTTTTAATCAAATAATGACAAAAATCTCTTCAGAACGCTGAAGAAGGTATTTGAATCTTGATTTTGTCTTTTTTTGAATTTCATAATAATCATTTTTGATCGAGTTATGAAGCCTTGAAAATGGCCATTTTCGCATTTTTCAAATTTTTAATCGCGTATAACTCGACAACAGTCAAGTTTAGGGAAAAATGACCAAAGACCTTTATTACTCACAATGATAGAAATTATCTAAAAAAAATTGTGGGAAATAAAAAAATTATTTTTGTGAATTTGTTTAAAAAAAAAATTGTTTAAAAAATTTTTCGACCACGGCACCGCCTGGCACCCTGTGGATATGTTATAAAGACCTCTTTTTGAGTAAGTTTGTGCAAAAAAATCGAATCGAAATAGTTCCGCTAACGGGGGCGACGATACAGTTAGACTATACCGCTAATTGTTAATAACTAAAAATAACAGCTTTGTAATCAAATAATGACAAAAATCTCTTCAGAACGCTGAAGAAGGTATTTGAATCTTGATTTTGTCACTTTTTGAATTTCATAATAATCATTTTTGATCGAGTTATGAAGCCTTGAAAATGGCCATGTTCGCATTTTTCAAATTTTTACTCGCGTATAACTCGACAACAGTCAATTTTAGAGAAAAATGACAAGAGACCTTTTTTGCTCAAAATGACCCAAATTATCTAAAAAAAAATTGTGGGAAATGAAAAAATTATTTTTGTGAATTTGTTTAAAAAAAATTGTTTAAAAAATTTGTGCAAAGTTTGTGCAAAAAAATCTAATCGAAATAGTTCCGCTAACGGGGGCGACGATGCAGTTTGACTATACCGCTAATTGTTAATAACTAAAAATAACAGCTTTGTATCAAATAATGACAAAAATCTCTTCAGGACGCTGAAGAAGGTATTTGAATCTTGATCTTGTCACTTTTTTTATTTCATAATAATAATTTTTAATCGAGTTATGAAGCCTTGAAAATGGCCATTTTCGCATTTTTCAAATTTTTAATCGCGTATAACTCGACAACAGTCAAGTTTAGGGAAAAATGAACAAAGATCTTTTTTACTCACAATGATCCAAATTATCTAAAAAAAATTGTGGGATATGAAAAAATTATTTTTGTGAATTTGTTTAAAAAAAATTGTTTAAAAAATTTTTCGACCGCGGCACCGACCGGCACCCTGTGGATATGTTATAAAGACCTCTTTTTGAGTAAGTTTGTGCAAAAAAATCTAATCGAAATAGTTCCGCTAACGGGGGCGACGATACAGTTTGACTATACCGCTAATTGTTAATAACTAAAAATAACAGCTTTGTAATAAAATGGTGACAAAAATCTCTTCAGAACGTTGAAGAAGGTATTTTGATCTTGATTTTGTCACTTTTTTAATTTCATAATAATCATTTTTAATCGAGTTATGAAGCCTTGAAAATGGCAATTTTCGCATTTTTCAAATTTTTAATCGCGTATAATGCGACAACAGTCAATTTTAGAGAAAAATGACAGGAGACCTTTTTTGCTCAGAATAACCCAAATTATCTAAAAAAAAAATTGGTGGAAATAAAAAATTATTTTTGTGAATTTGTTTAAAATTTTTTTTTTAAATGTTTCGACCACGGCACCGCCCGGCACCCTGTGGATATGTTATAAGGACCTCTTTTTGAGTAAGTTTGTGCAAAAAAATCGAATCGGAATAATTGCGCTAGCGGGGGCGACGATACTGCCCGGTCTAGTAAGGAATCCAAATCTGCAATAAAAAATTGGGGACTCTTATTAAAGATTTTAACGTAACCGCCCTCCTCACCTCCAGCGGTGGTCGTATTTGATGTCATTCGATAAATTTTTAAAAAATATTGAAAACGTATTTTTTAGTTTTTTGATCTGATGATCATTTCGCGAAATATCGCCGGGTTCATATTTAAAATTTTAAAGTTACCCCCACCCTCTCCGTGGAGGGCCGTATTTAGTATCATTCTATAGATTTTTGAAAAATATTGAACACGTATTTTTCAGTTTTTCGATATGACGTTCATTTCACGAAATATTCGCTTTTTTTTGTGAAACTTTGTGGCTTACTCATTTCCTTACACCCCGCTCAAATGGCCATATTTTTTAAATCCACACTGTTCTGCATGTACTTAACTTACCTTATCTTAATTTGACGATTTTGAGTTTTTCTAAAAATAAATTTATTTTGGACCCATTCTTAACGAACTCCCTCTATTAAGAGTCCGTATATGGTAGAGGTACATTTACAGGGTACAAAAATCCCCTCTTGGGCTCCCCTACCATTACTTAAATGTTAAAAATAATGAAATTTCAATGCAGCTAATTAAGTAAACTTTATAAAATTCTACTACAATATGAAAAACCATTTACCCAATTTAATTGCTATTTATGACCATTTACGTTTGACTCTCATTACAAATCGTAGAGATTAGTATTACATTGTGTACACAACGTAGTACCATTTGCACCAATCACACTTGATTTGTTTTTTTTTTCACAATATTTTTATGTCCAGCATTGTTTTACTGTTGTTTTGTTGTTACCAGACGTAGTTGGCTTATGTTATGGTTGCCTACTTTATTACTCTAGCTACACAGATCGCTAGCTGTAGTAAAAAAAGTGTCGACTTATTTGGTTTTTACTGACATCTTCAAAAAAACGAGTATTGATTCCTCTTCCACTTCGGAAGTCGTTATCGAAATGCAAAATATTATTAAATTAAACAAATTTTGTTTATTTTGCATAGTAAAAAATTTTTCTAATAATTTAATTTGAATCTGACTCATTAATGTTGACAATTCAGACATAATATATTAGGTATACATTTTAAACTAGTCGACTTTAAAATGATATTGTCAATATTTATGAGTTGCGTTCCTGGGACGACGTTATTGGAAGGTAGTTCACTCGATTACATTAAATTAAGTTTAACTCAAAAATATCCGTCAGAGAAATCATAACATGTGATTTGTCTTTAAACATACAACCACATGCAACGATGAGAGTAAAATCTCATGTTACTGATTAAAAGGTAAATCACGAGGAAAAAATATATTTGTAATAATGTTTTTAACCATCAAACTTTTGGTGAATAAAAAACTCAATTGTGTTTCTCTCTGTAAGAAAAAGGAACTTTATTATTTTATGTACAATATTAACGATTTACAAAAACGTTACCTGTAAGAAAAAGAAACAACATTTAAAGCTTATATTCTAGATTTTAGTTTATAATGCTCAGCAGGTAACAAATATTTCAATCATCGAAATTAATTAATTGTCACTGTCAAAACACCTCACACGTCATAAGTCAACATAAAAATAAAAAGAAGAACTTAATGTTTTGACAGTGGCGTAACAAAATGAGAATATAAATAAATATTAAAAGAAAAGCTATTAAAGAAAAACAATAGTTTTTCTTTACATCTCCCCCCCTTGGAGAGTTTCAAAACAAAAATTTAACTTTCACTAAATATTTTCTTTCAATACTGGAGTAAGTTTAGTTATATGGAAGAGGTTTGATTCTGTTTTCCTATGCCCAGTATCAACTTCGTAAATTGAATTGGAAATCTTCTTTAGTATTTTGTATGGTCCAATCCTTAATTCGTCCAACTTTTTTCTATTTAGACGGTTACCGTTCTCCACATATACTAAATCCCCAATGTTCAAATCAATTTCCTTCCTATGTCGATCGAACTGCTTTTTATTATAATCATGTGATTTTTTTGTATTTTTCAAGGCAACTGTTCTATCTATTTCGAGATCTGCATCTGTGACTTTAGGTTTTAGTTCGTTTGGTAGGATGCTTACACTTTCTCCTTCTACTAAATATTTTGGTGAAAATTTTGTGATGGTATGTTCAGTTTCATTATATTTTTCTATACATTTTTGAGCAATTGTTGTCCATGCTGTTTTCCTGTCACCTTCATTTATTTTGCATCTGATTTTATTAACCAATATTTGGTTTAACCTTTCATTGATACCATTTGAAAATGGTGCATCAACGGCAGTAAATATCATTTTTATGTTATTGACCCTTAGGAAATTTTTGAATTCTTTTGAGTTGATGCCAGGATATTGATCAGTCATCACAGTTTTAATTTTGTGATCTTCTGTTACCTTTTTAATTAACTTTATGAAGTCATCAGAGTTTTGTGTTTTTGATGTCAAACAATAGGCATATCTTGAGAAATGGTCTACTAGGAGATGAAGATATTTTTTTGTTGAACGAGATCCTCCAAAACCACCAATCGTGTCAATCGAGACAATTTCAAATGGATATGTCGCTGGTCCTAATTGTGACATTAAACCATAGTCAGGTTTCCTTCTTGATTTATTTTTAATGCAGATATCACAGTTCTCACATATTTTCTTAATGTTAGTAGTCATATTGTTGGCTGTATAAAATGGTGATATTTTATTTAACATCTGGTTTGTTCCTAAATGACAGTAAGTATTGTGTACACTTTTTATCAATGTTTTACTTAAATCTTCAGATAAAATAATTTTGTCTTTTCTGTTTGACTTTTTATAATAAATATTATTCTTGAAACTGTATTTAGTCTTATTATTTTGTAGATCAATATTTGAGAGTTGGTCAATTTTTATATCTTCCAGATTAATCAAGTTTACTACTTTTAATACTTCATCTGTATTTTCTTGAGATTCTAAAACTGGATTTCTGCTTAAACTGTCTGCTTCTTGGTTATATTTTCCTGGATTATACTTTACTTTAAAATTATATTGAGATAAGTAAAATGTCAAGTCTCCCAATTCTTCATCTGTTCTAGCTTTTATGTTTAAATTTTCTAAAGGTTTGTGATCTGAATATACTATAAACTCTTTTCCAATGAGCAGATGTTGCCAATATTTTATAGCTTCCTTTATCGCTAGACATTCTAAATATATTGCCTTCTTTTTCTTTTGACTTTCCATTAATTTTTTGGAAAAATATGCCACAGGCTTGCTACATCCGTTTTTATCAATTTGTTTTAATACAGCTCCTACTCCTTTTATGCTGGCATCTGTATATATATTAATTGGTAAATCAGGGTTGAAAATACTTAATATTGGTTCCGAACAAAGTAATGACTTTATTCTATCGAAAGATTCTTGACATTCCTTAGACCAAATAAAGTCAACATCTTTTCTCAATAAGTTGTGCAGCGGGTCTAAAATGATTGCAATATCTTGGACAAACTTATGATAATAATTGATTTTTCCCAAAAATTGACGTACATTCTTTCTAGTTTGTGGAACAGGGAAATTTTTCACAGCAATCAAGTAGTCTTTTACAGGTCTTATGGAATTATTTTCTATTATGTGTCCTAAGTATTTTACTGATTTTTCTGCAAAGGTACATTTCGAAAATTTTAGTCTAAAACCTTCATTTAATATTGCATCAAATAACTTGGACAAGTGTAATATATGTTCGTCAAAGGTTTTTGAAAAAATTAGGATATCATCTATATAATTGACTGTGAAATCTGAAAGTTTATATTTTCTTATAATGCTGCTTAAAATACGTTGAAAAATTGCTGGAGCCGTTTTCAAACCAAATGGGAGGCAAGTCCACTGGAAATGGCCTTCTTGTGTCACAAATGCTGTTTTTTCTTTATCTTGTACTCTCATTGGAATTGACCAGAATGCTGAATTTATGTCTAAAGTAGAAAAGTACTTACAATTGCTAGTTTTTACCATTAAGTCCTCGATCAATGAAAAAGGTTGCGATTGGGGAACAACGATTTTATTTAGTTCCCTAAAATCTATGCAGAGTCTGGTCTTTCTGTCCTCTCCTTTTTTGAATGCTAGTGTCACTGGAGCCGCAAATGGACTATATGACTCTTCAATTAAATTATTCTTCAAAAGTTCTGCTATCTGACTTTCTATCTCTTTTCTATCTTCAATGGTACATCTATATGGACGTTTGGAGCAGTATTTATCTACAACTAAGTCAATATGAGCTTCATACTCTCTTATAGTACCTACATCATATTTGTCTTTAGCAAATGCTGATTTATATTTATTAATCAATTGTTCAATTTCTGATTGCTGATTTAAATCTAAATGATTAATTGCTATTTCAAAATTGTCAGTATTTATACTCTCATTAAAATTTATTTCATATTTGAATATATCATTAATCTTTTCTTTAGATGCATTTAAATATATGTTACCTGGAAAGTCAGGAATGCTTACTTTATCAATAGTTGACACATTTTCAATTTCTTTAGAGCTGTTGCATTGTGTGATCCTTAGATCCTCATTTTGAATTAATCTAAAACTTTTAATACAATCTAACCCAATTAAAAAATCATAATTGAAATTTTCATCATCTACAATAAGTACATCCATTTTTTTTTTCAATGTCATAGATTTTTATCTTAAGTGTTACTATACCATTTGTTTTTTTCACACCATTAATTGTCCTCAAGTTTACTATTTGAAGGTCACCTCTATTATGTGCCTTTATCTGTAATAAGTTTGCATTAATCAATGATATATTTGATCCTGAGTCATATACTCCATAGATCTCTAAAGTGTCATTTAATAGTAACTTGATTCTAATTAGTGGTGGAATTAACAGTTTTTTGGATTTGTTTCGTTTAATTCTAATTCTAGTTTATGGTTGTTGACAGTTCTTACCTCTTGATTTTTCGGGACTTCACTTTTGCTTTTGTACCAGCAACTTGATTCCAGATGATAACGTAAACCTTTTCCTTCTTTTTCACAAATTTTGCAGGCTTCTTTTTTCTTAAAGTATGGTATTTCTTTTTTTTCTGAAGTCTTCATTTTTATTAAGTGTTCTAGACCTCTAATTTCATTGAAGAGATCTTCCGTTTCTTTCAAAGTGTCTCTATCAATTCTATCAGCAATATAATTTGGGAGTCCAATAGCTATCAAATCAATCATAATTTTTTTATTCAATGACTTGTTTATTTGTAGTAAGAGTCTTTCCTTTTTAAGAGCATATTCTAATAAAGAACCATTCATGTATTTGAACTCAAACGCATACCTCACTGGAGTCCACCCTTTGTCTGCATAGGTATCACAAAATTTGTTTTTCCATTCATCCCAATCAGAATTTATTGAATATTTTATAAGCATTGACTTGTACCAATCCACACATGATCCTTCTAAAAATAGTCTTAGAATTTCAATTTTTTCAGTATTTTTATCTATTTGCAATCTTGTGCACTCATTTTCAAATGTTTCCATCCATTGTAAAACATTCACATTTTTTCCTGTAAATTTTTCTATCACAAATTGTTCTGATACTTTTTTTTTATTAAAGGATTCAATACATTGTGTTTCATTTGACTTTGATACCCTCTCTAAGATCTGTTCTAACGTATCTAATGAGATACCAGGTGTAGATGTTAAAGATTCTCTCCCTTGAATGCTTTGTTGTTCTAAGAGAAAATCGTTGAATTGTATATTCCCATATTCGTCCATATAAACTTTCAAAATATCTTCATCTGCGATCCAAACTTTTCTTGTAGTGCCCCGTTTTGTTAGAACCCGTTTTACTTTCTCAAAAGCTGCTGTCGTCTGGATTTTTTTATGATAGGAAATATTTTGCATATCATTAGGTATTGAAAAAATTTCATTTTCCTCAGTCTCAATTGAGGTGATCGTGATGATATTTGTTTTTGTATCAGTCTGCAATGATTTAACGGTAAATTCAAATCTCAGTTTTGCCATTTTATAATGGAAAATTATTATATTTCTATCAGCAAAAATGTTGTTTTGTAATAATGTTTTTAACCATCAAACTTTTGGTGAATAAAAAACTCAATTGTGTTTCTCTCTGTAAGAAAAAGGAACTTTATTATTTTATGTACAATATTAACGATTTACAAAAACGTTACCTGTAAGAAAAAGAAACAACATTTAAAGCTTATATTCTAGATTTTAGTTTATAATGCTCAGCAGGTAACAAATATTTCAATCATCGAAATTAATTAATTGTCACTGTCAAAACA
The DNA here is from genome assembly GCF_917563875.1 of Diabrotica virgifera virgifera. NCBI lineage: Eukaryota > Metazoa > Arthropoda > Insecta > Coleoptera > Chrysomelidae > Diabrotica > Diabrotica virgifera. The sequence goes on along the minus strand of NC_065445.1, from coordinate 183,298,436 downwards.
CCTCACACGTCATAAGTCAACATAAAAATAAAAAGAAGAACTTAATGTTTTGACAGTGGCGTAACAAAATGAGAATATAAATAAATATTAAAAGAAAAGCTATTAAAGAAAAACAATAGTTTTTCTTTACATATTTTTTATAAATGTGCCATTATTATTTGCAAGTGGTTGTATAATATTTAATAAAAAATTTGATAGTTCACTACAAGGAGAATTCATGGTACTACAAATGGGTCAAAGTGTTATATTCGCTTTATGAATTTTTGGTACTCCATAAAAATGTGCTGTGTTACTACACTGTAATGAGGTGTACCTAACTAGTTTTCTTTGATATTATTTTAAATTATTTTTTTCTACAACCGTGTTAAAAATGCAATTTTTAGCACTCCATAGGATTGTTAAAAATGCTACTTTAAAGCACTAGTGCTTTAACATTTTTAAGGCACTGCAGTTAAAAGTGAATTGTCAAATTGTGAAACGTCAAAATATTAATATTTAATTTATTAACATTAATATTAATAGTACAACTTGCGCAATTTGAAAAAGGTGATTTAAAAGGTTTTTTAAAATTTAATTTAAACTGTATTATTGCATTTTTAACACGTTTGTAGAAAAAACAAGTTTATGTAACGATATAATATTTTCGCTAAGAATTTTTAGACATTCCCCTCGAGTGTAGACAACCAGTTCTACCTTTTACGGGTCATAGGTTTCATGGTTTCAGCAATTAACAAAAATATTGTATTTTATAAATTTATAGAAAAAATATTGTATGATATACGTGTTAAAAAGTACATAATAATAATAATAAGACGTTTATTGTTCCAACAAAAAATATATACATTTACAAAAAAAAACAGATTTGAAATGTGGCAGGAACAATGCGTTTTGGTATCAGCATCTGTATTTTACAAGAAAATACAGGGCTATTAAACGCCAACTATGTAAATAGAAACATGTTCTTACATTGTAATAATAATTAACCTAATAATTTAACCTAAACAGAAAGAAAAAATCTAATTCTAAATTGACGTAGAAGGAAGAAGAAGAAAAAAGGAAGGGAAAAGTACAAGAAAGGAAAATATGAAAAAGAGAAAAAAAAAAAAGAAACGAAAAGAAGAAAGAAAAGAGCTGCTTAAACATTTTTTACTGATGATTTAATAGTAGAGCTTTAATTTTCTTTTTGAAAGTAATAGGAGATAAATTACAATTAAAAATTTTATATTTATTAATAAGTGATAAGAAAATATTTTCTTAAAGATTTGCTTATTATGCTGGGAAATTCTAAGTAAGGTTGTAGGTGTCAAGTTTCTTCGGTGCATTTCATTACTTAAGTTTAATTTATTATACAGATACTTGGGTATTTTTGTTTTAATTATCTTGTATGTAAAGTTTAGCGAGTGTAAAGTTCGCCTGTTGAACATGTTTAACCAACCAAGATCAAGAAGTTTATGAGAAACCCTCTGACGTCTGCGTATTCCAAAAATAAATCTAAGACAAGAATTTTGTACTTTTTGTACCCTTTTTTTATTAACAAAACTTAAAAATGGTCCATATATAGATGATTACAGTGATTAAAGTGAGAAAGAATCAACGACTCACAAAGTATAGCTTTTGTTTTGATATTAAGAAAATGCCTGTGGGGGTATAAAGCTTTTAGCATGGAGTAAGCCTTTTTTAAACACAAATTAATGTGTGTTAAAATTTAATTTGGTATCCATAGTAAGTCCTAAATTTTTGGCGGATGCTTGAAAAATAATAGTGTTGTTATCTATACAAGGTACAATATTCGTTGACAGATGATCACGTTGATTTTCAGAACAGAACCACATGGCTACCGATTTAGAGGGATTTATTTTAAGTAGGTGTATTTATAGCTAGTTAAAATTTCCTTAAGGTCAGAATTAATTCTTGAATTGGCTAACTGCGCCTCATGAGGAGCGAACGAATATTTTAGTTGTGTATCGTCGCAGTATTGATGATAGTCACAATGTTTTAAGGACTTTATAATATTAAAAGTATAAATTTTAAAGAGCAAAGGTCCTAAGATACTTCCCTGAGGAACCCCTGACAAAACGTTACATATATTTGATCGCTTATCGTCAATTACCACAGTTTGAGTACGCAGAGTTAAATACGATGTTATTAAATTCAATGAAGCTTCATCGAAGCCTATATGTTTTAAAATTGATATTAAAATTTTATGATTGATCATTTCAAAGGCTTTCGAATAGTCTTTCGAAGAGAATTAAAACTGTTGCGTACTTTCTATCATCTGCGGATACTGTATTGTCAATTATATCAGAAATCGCTGTCTCACAACTATAACCTGTCCTAAATCCTGATTGTTTAGCAGGAATAATATTTTTTTTTCAAAAAATTGCTCATATGCTTTTCAATAATTTTTTCGATTATTTTCGAGAACGTGGGTAGGATAGATATACATCGCAGATGGTTAAATTCAGTTGGATTATTTACTTTAGGCAAAGGAATAAGTTTTGTTCTTTTCCAAGACGCGGGAAAGTAAAACTCAGTAATACAGCTATTAACAATATTCGTAATAAAAGGAACATTTTTAAGGCACCCATGTGAATTGGACAATTCGCTTCGTTCATTCTGCAAATTTTCACATGCGTGCCTTAAAATTGTACTTTAACACTTATGTCATAAATATTTTCTACAAACGTGTTAAAAATGCAACTTTTAGCACTCCATAGGAGCGTTAAAAATGTTACTTTAAAGCACTAGTGCTTTAAAATTTTTAAGACACTGCAGTCAAAATTGAAATATCAAAATTTAAAAACAAACGTCAAAATATTTTTTTATATTTCATTTATTAACATTATTATTAACGCAATTTGAAAAAGGTTTTTTAGGTTTTTTAAATTTTAATTTAAAGTGCATTATAGCATTTTTAACACGTTTGTAGAAAAAAAAACTATTAAAATTTGTTAGAATATACAACAATAAAAGTAGATGTTATTCTATAATTATTGTTATAATTTACGTATTGACAGTATAGGCAGTTTTGATGTAATGTCAAGAAAAATATAAAAATGGAATGTCAGTCAAGTTCAAGTAAAAGTTTTTGTAGGTATTGTCCTCTAATTGAGAACGAATAAATTAATATTGTTGATATATAAGACGTTTGTAGAAAAAATATTGTATGATGTACGTGTTAAAATGAAATTTTTAAGGCACTCATGTGAATTGCAGAATTCGCTTCGCTCATTCTGCAAACCTTCACATGCGTGCCTTAAAATTGTATTTTTAACACTTATATCATAAATTAATAACTATTGAACTTAGGGATGGCGGGTTTTGACAAAAACACCGGTTTTCAGTTATACCGGTTTTTTTGCCTACGGTTTAACCTGGCGGTTATAACCGGCCAAAAAAACCGGTTTTTCAAAAAACCGGTTTTCGGTTTTTTTAACCCAATAGGTTACAATGTTACATTTACAATGCACTTTAGTTTACGATACTCCACTCGACTCTATACTCGATATCAATATGATCAAAATTAGTACTATCGAAAGAACATCAATATCAATATAAATAAACACAATTTTTAATAAAACCATTTTATTCTATAAATTATTATATTTATTTATTATTTTATTATTATTATATATTTATTGATTAGTATTAAATATAATATAGCGTAAGATTAATATATACATATTGCAATAATATACAATTTAACCCAACCATTTCAACATAAAAAATATCCCAGACTCTTAAAATGGGATTAAAAAAAATAATATCAACATAAATATTTTACTTAAAAATAAATTGGATAATGCAATTTATCTTTTATTTTTACTACCATTAAAAAAAATTATCATGTATTTCTTTTAACACGTTTGTATATTTTTGTATAATCGGTACATTTTGACTCATTTAATACTTCCTGTATGGTTGTATCGTTTTGAAAACCTAGGGAAATCCTTAGAGATTCGTATTCGTAATCGGTAATTCGTTTTTCATAGTCAGAACATTATTTTTGGTGATCAGAAAAAGTTATTCACCCACTTTCAATGTCAAGAGTCAAGTGTGAAAAATAGATGATGTTTGCGTCTACTTCAACCAGATCACTTCTTATGTAAATATTATGATTAAAAATACCTTCTCAACGAAATATAATAATAAAACTTATTTCTTTCTGGCTGATGTGAGTGTGCACTTTCAGTTTGCTTCTGTATTTATAAAAGAAAACTTGAATTATGGTTTTGTTTGGAACAATTACTTGAGAATAATAATTATGATTGAGATCCAAAATTATACCTAACCTAATCATAATCACCGTAAAAACCTAATAACCGGTTTTTACTTTAAAAAGAAAAAACCGGTATAAAAAAACCGGTTTTCGGTTAAAACCGGTAGGTTTTTCCCATCCCTATATTCAACTTGAATAAAGTTCTATATATCTTGTTTTCCAATGTCTTCATTGGTCCTTTGTTAATTTGTTTCTTTTATCTGCTGATAGGATAGTTATGGAGTCATAAGTTTTTAACGCTTTTATTTCTTCATTTCCAATTCAAGTTTCCATAGTTTTCTATTTTGTTCTATTTCTTGATTTGATAAACAGTGGGATATTTTCTCCACTGAGTTAATTATGTCTAATTTCAGAATAGATGGATAAATAACAGCCAAGTATAGACCTTTTGACAGTACCTACCAATTTTCCGTTGCATTTAATTGTGTATTTGATAGATTGACAAAAAAATGTTGATAATAATAATATGTTATTATTTCTATTACCAGAGAACGCCAGTTCTCGCCAGTGGCGCACACCTACACCCCCTACACGCGACACTATATATACACGAAATTTTCGATTTCTAAATCTGACTGAATTGAAAATTGGGCCAACTCCCCTCTTAAAGTTCAGGAAAAGACTCACCCATTCATATGTCAACTATCCATTTTGGTCCAAGGGTGTGGATTTTACGGCCCTTCCTATTTAGGTTATGATTTTTTGTGGCGGAATTCTTGAGTTGGGATTGATTTCATGTAATCGAATGAACTATCTTTTAGTAAAGTCGTCCCAGGAACGCAACTCATCAATATTGGCAATATCATTTTAAAGTCGTCTACTTTAAAATGTATAATACGTGTCTGAATTGCCGATATAAATGAGTCAGATTAAATAAATTATTAGAAGAATTTTTTACTAAGCAACAACATTTTTGTTTATTTAGTATTATTTTGTATTTTGACAACGACACCCGACTTGGGCGTCGAAACGTTAATAAAATCATTTTTAGGTAAAATTGTGGCTTATTTCCCATTTGAATATACTTGATTATAAAATGCCACAAGAAAATAGCTTCAGAACAACATTCCTATTTAGGGTCTGTTTTTCGTTTTCGTCCCTAAAACTCCCAAAAACTTCGAAAATTTAACTCTGGCCTTTGCGGCTTCTAATAGAAGCGATCATTACCTTTCCAAAGCATGTCTAATTTTGAAAATCGGTTGTACCGTTCAAAAGTTACCGAGCTGAGAAATATGAGTAAATTTTTATTTAAAAAAAGGGAAAATGTTTGTGGATATGTGTGAGGAAAAGTTAAACCGTTCTGAATTTTTTTTTCTGTGTTTGAAGAGAGCGTGAGGGCCGATTCAGAACCGGTGTAGTTTGTGAGTTTTGACTACCCATAAGCCAGCTATAGGACTTGGTAGGTACAAAACGGCATATTCCTTGGCGGCATATATCTTCGATTCAAGAAGAGATTGGAGAACAGTAAATACACCAAATCAATAGCGTTGAGTTAAGCTTTCAAATGTTGTCTAATCTCTCAGGATCAGGCGTACACACGGCTCAGTATCTATAGCCGAAAAACTGAAAAACTAAACTTTGAAATTTTGGTTTTTCGACAATTGCTCAAAATTTCAACCTACGAATTACGCCAATAACTAAGCGTTTGTAGAAGAACTCTAAACGAATCTAACGGTGTATACCTTATATCCGGGAAAATTCGAATTTTTATGTTATAGGCTTCATAAATATGATCAAATCTATTTCTTATGGCAATAACGGTTTTTCAAGCTCAATGATTCCTGTAATAGCTTCAGTTATCATACTTGAAGTTAGATGCATAAGATACTCATGTTTAGTGAACAAAATCGGTTAAGCCATTTAGAAGTTATTAAGCTACAAAAGTATAATCCAATTAACGATTATTCCCTAAATGGTTTATGTAGTTGTAGTGGTTACGACGCTAATTTGATCTGGCAACGGGCAATCCGAGTTCATTTACCTGCCATCCCAATATTTTTTTTCAATCTATTTCAAATAGAAAAAAAAAACCTGATGTACATTCGATGGACACTAGATCATTTGGGAGATAATGCGACAAAGGCGACCATTTATAAAGCTTAACGTGTAATCGAGAAACATTGCATTCAACTTTATACATTTAATTTATAAATAACTTTAAAAAACTCCTGATAAAAGAATAAAAAACCGCTAAACGCCGTAAAAATGAGTGCCGCATACAATATTCCAGCTACAAAAGATCTGATATGAATATTACGTGGCGCGAAAATGTATTTTCATTTTGATGTAAAACAAATTTCTAGTTTTATTTTAAAAGATTTTTTCATAATATTTGCTAAACTTGAAGTGAACGAGCCACAAAAGAGTTTCAAAATTCAAACTGTATCAAAGTTACTCTTTCGTGGAGCGTTTTAGTTCAAATTGGCAAATATTATGAAAAAATCTCTTAACATAAAACTAGAATTTTGTTTTGCATCAAAATGAAAATACATTTTCGCGCCACGTAATATTCATATCAGAGCTTTTGTAGCTGGAATATTGTATGCGCCACTCATTGTTACGGCGTTTAGCGGTTTTTTATTCTTGTTTAGGTTATCAAAAGTATGTACGTAGGTATAGTTTATCTCAAATCCTTTTTTCAGTGCGTGCTTAATTTTGACGTCATATTAGATTTAAGATTGTCGCGAATCACTGCATGATATTTTAGTTAAATCTGAGAGTTGTCAGAATATTTATATTTATGTTCATTTAAATATCAATATTTATATAAATATTTGCCAGAATATTAATGTCTAAAATAGTTTAAGGAAAAAATAAATAAATATAGAATACAATTTTACTATACAATGTCCGAATATACCAATGACATAAAATATGTATATTTACGTCGTTGACAAATTTCTAACCTAGAATTAGAATTTTCATTTGATTCGTTAATATTGTGAAAGAACTATCACGATAGGTTACTTTTGTTTCCAATTATCTTTATTCGCATCATGAATTGGTTATCTATTTAGAGTATCGTAAGTGTCAACCAATTGAACCAATTATACATGTATACGTATAAATCGCTTTAATATGGAAATACTCTTCAACGAATACATAATTTTCGAAGTTCTATGTATAATAATCACGGACGTACGTTTTTTTTTCTGTCACTTCGAGTTAATACGTTAAAGCGAATTTGACAAACTATGACGCACTGAAAAAACGGTTTGGGATAAAATGTATATTATTTTGTTCTAAAAGAATGGTATAGTTATTAACGTAACAAGGGTATTATAAGGACGCTTGATTATTTCTTTAATACCCGTGGTGCCTTCAGCGTTTAATGTCCGACTAAATTATTCTTTATATGCAAAAAATTTATATGAATTTTGAATTAATTAGTTTTCAAATAAGTATATTTACTAGTAATAGTCGTAACGTAATTGTGGTAACCATAGTTTTAATTAGGTTGTTATTTGTCAAGTTGACAGTATTTAACTAGTTATTTAAATTTGATACCCTAGGGCGTTATTTTTCAAATTAAATCCCTAGCGCATTATATCATACTTGACTGACTTAGAAATCATATCATTATTATCAAATAATATACCAGTCGGACATAAAATTTATTTAAATATATATAATATTTATTATATAAAATATTTCGACAAGGCGAAGAGCTCGGAGTCGTTGTGAATAGGTAGTTATTTTCCTAACTAGTGCGGAAAGTAATACTTTCACGAACGAGACTACCGTTGACCCGAACGACGCGATACCGGAGTTCGGGTAAGCAGTCGAGTGCGGGGAAGACACTTTCCGCATGAGTTAGGAACAATATTTTTTCTAGGGCCGTACATTTTAAAAAAGCCACAAAAAATAGAGTTATATCAATTTTTATTTAGAAGTGAAAATACACAAATTAATTCTTTGGAATAGTTGTCAAAACCAAACTTTCAATATAATGGATTACCACGACGACGATATTGGTCTCCATGACGACGATTTAAAACAATTGTAATTTTCTACTGATCTGACTTTTAAATATTATGTCAAAATAATTTTATTTAATCGAATTCGCTAATTTCATTAAAACATGAACACAATAAGATAAATTTGAAATAAATTAGTAAATAATACCTAAATATTAGTTTTAGTTTATTGCATGTATTATAATATATTATAATGCCATATTACAAGGTATTTTACTTTCCCGCACGCTGTGCGAGAAAATCGCACACCATGCGGGAAAGTGCAACTTTCGGAAACGAAATGCGTGCGTGAAAGTGGCTCTTTTAGAACGGCCGTAGAAAATGGTTATTTTCCTAACTAGTGCGGAAAGTGATACTTTCACGCACTAGACTGCCGTTGACCCGAACAACGCGATAGCGGAGTTCGAGCAAGCAGTCGAGTGCGGGGAAGACATTTTCCGCGTGAGTTAGGACCAATATTTTTTCTAGGACCGTACGTTTGGAAGAAAGCCACAAAAAATAGAGTTATATTAATTTTTATTTAGAAGTGAAAATACACAAATTAATTCTTTGGCACGGTTGTCAAAACCAAACTTTCAATATAATGGATTACCACGACGACGATATTGGTCTCCATGACGGCGATTCAAAACAATTGTAATTTTTTACTTATCTGACTTTTAAATATTATGTCAAAATGATTTCATTTCATCGAATTATCGCGCTAATTTCATTAAAACATGAACACAATAAGATAAATTTGAAATAAATTAGTAAATAATATCTAAATATTAGTATATTGCATGTATTATAATATATTATAATGCCATATTAAAAGGTATTTTACTTTTCCGCACGCCGTGCGGGAAAATTTACTTTCACGCACGCCGTGCGGGAAATGCAACTTTCGGAAACGAAATGCGTGCGTGAAAGTGGCTCTTTTAGTACGGCCGTAGAAAAAAATATTTCCACGAGATTATTTGCATAATCACTTGCATAAGATACCCCAGAATAAGGTTCCAGAGGTCGCCCATGTGAAAAGGGGTAATTTTTTTTAAACATATTGTAAAAATAATTTTTTCTACGGCCGTGCTAAAAGAGCCACTTTCCCGCGCGCATTTCCTTTCCGAAAGTTGCACTTTCCCGCACGGCGTGCGTGAAAGTAAATTTTCTCGCATTGTGGCATTATAATATATAGGGAGCGGATTTTATGCTAAATGCATATTGCATGCATATTTCGCATATTTAAGAACTTTACTAAATTTTGCATATTTTTAAAAAAAACATGCATATGTTGTGCCTATTAAAAACATTTAAGTCAAAAAAAAATTTTTTAATTCGATAAAATATTTCCCCGCACACGCTGTTCTAGTAATTCGAGAACTACCTGAAGAAAGATGGCTCATTCACTGCCTTTTCATTTTTTCTTAGAAAATACCCGATCTTTACACAAAGTACTTATTTATAGTACGCCGTTATAAAATGATTGTAGGATGTTAAAATAGGTTTGTTCCAACTCGATACAAAACCGTTCTTGAACGGTTCGTGAACCGCACAGTAACGAAAAATGTGTTACTGCGCATAATTATTCGTTATTGCGCATGCGCGTAACGATTCAAGAATGGTTTTGTATCGAGTTCGAACAAACCTAATGATGAAGGATGGTTTACCGGGAAATCCGAATTTTATTTACTTTTATTATATTTAGCAGGTACCTACAATTCTGGTGATTCTTTTAAATACCCTATTGTTAAGAGAATTTACACATTTAACCATAGACCATAGTTTTACGGTTTCCTAATAGTCCAAGTAATGAAGCTTGAAATAGGACAAAACCTCGCAATTTTTACAGAATGGATCGATTTGCTTGAAAATTTGAGAATAAGTAGTGGATAGTTCAAGGATCAAAATCTATATGATGCCGAAAGGCGCTTTTACCATGGGGGTAGTTACCACACCAAAGATAAAATCGACAAACTAAATAAAAGTGGTATTTACAAACTGTCTTGTGGGGATTGTAACATGACTTATGTGGGCAGGACTATGAGGACCCTATCTCAGAGGATCAAAGAACATCTCAACAATCCAGAAAAATCAAGTTTTGGTTATCATGTTAAATTTAGCAACCATTCCTTCTCTCCTTCCGAAAACAGTACAATTTTACATAACATCCCAATCAAAAACTATAGACAAATGAACCTTTTAGAAGATCTAGAGATAACTAAAGAAATGAAACTTAATCCTGATTTTTGCTTGAATACACAAATCAATCTTAATTACAACTATAAACCTTTGTTCAGACTCTTGTGGGAGACTCTGGAGGAAGAAGTTTGACCTCATGCAATCAAAAAAAAAATAATTTTTAAATTTTTTAATTCTTTACTAAAGCATCATTTAAAACAATATTTGTAATAAATCATTTGGCAGCTTATTCTTTAAAAATCACATTTCACAAAATTCATTGTTAATTTATTTCCCATCTTCCTAAAAAACTTCACCATCAAGTTTCTTTACATCATGTATTAATTGAGTGGGGTCATTCCAAAGTGAGTCTTATCCATTTTTTATAAAAATTAAGTTGGCACTGAATATCGCTGTACCATTGATTTGGACATACTATTATAACAAAAAATACTGTTGCAAATCGCTTCTTGTTCTACATAAAACAAGTCTAAATATTGCGCATCTTTCCAAAATGCACGTTATCCACGAGCAGTGTCATTTCAAAGCGAGCCTTATCCTTTCAGCCAATGGCTGCCTCCGATTTTTAGCCACGTGATCGTTTTGATCTGCAAAGGAATGTCTTAAAGGTGTGCAATCTTGGCATTTTAAAATATCCCACTGTAAGCGAATCGTTGTAGAAAAAAAGAATAAAGGAGATGTTACAGTAAGAGGAGAAGAATATTACAGTAGTGACCTTTGTCAATCCTTGTCTCTCTGGAAACGTGGAAAAATTATTTCAAAAATGGTACTGTATGATTTGCCAAAGGGAGTTCAAGTTAAAAATGCCAAAATTAAAGATATTGATATTTTATTAAAAAGTCACTTTGGTTCGGAATGGAAAAACAATCCCAAGTGTTCGTTTTTAAAAACTTTATGAAAGAAGTTAATGTTGCTCCAAATAACATCACTGAGCCTAACACCGAGGAAGAAATAGAGAGAGATTACTGCGAAAGTTATTTTCCAGAACCTGCTGAATTAAGAGTTTAATAACTAAAAAATGTGTTTAGTGTTTTTGTTTTTTAGCCTATGTGACCATAACATTATTGTTATTTTAGCCAAAATCTGTTTTAGGTATAAGATTATTGTTTCGAATAAAAATATTCGTTCACACTACTTCCTTTGTCTACATTATTGTTATTCCAAAAAGCGTCTTATCCACTGCGTTGTTTCAAAGTGCGTCTTATCCAAATTATAATTAGGGTTTTTGAGCTACTGACGCAAAAACGATTTGAAAAACCTTAACGTATACTAATGTTATGAATTATTAATGAACACTAAAAAGTTTCATACAAAAAGAACCATCTGATAATAAAAAAATGGTTTTTTCTAATTCTTCAACATTTTTCTCGAAGGGATAAGATTTACTTTGGAATGACCCTACTCAATTTTCAAAACCGATTCGAGTTTGTTTTGTGGAAGATAACTTGTCAATTGGTTTATCCTAGACCTTAAGTCTCTTTTCAATATGTATTTCATTATTTTTTAAAAACCAGATTTATGTAACTACAGACTTTGTTGAAAAGTTGTTCAATCCAATTGCTAAAAATGTCATATGTCAACTGTCACTTTATATGAGAAAATGTGAAGACACCTTAACGAGCACACCCTGTCTACATCGACCGTCATTAAACATCCTCCATGCGAGGCGACCATTCTGCTATCTGACACCGCAGTATTCAAATGGTAAGGTCTTTTTGACCTTACCATGATCAAATATTCGTTTTATATATAATGTAATTTTCGTGTGAAATTCCTTTGTGCTCGTTCTTGATGTTTAACTTTTCTGGATACAAAAATAACCAACAGCAAATTGAACAATTTTTTAAACAGACAGACAAGGTTTTTTCCAACCAATAATAAACTACATAAGAAACAGAAGTATTTCATATCATAAATGGAACCCATCTCTCTTCATAGTGGTATTTTGACCTTTTTGACGTAAGTTAAACTTTGAATTCTAAGATCAATTATTCATTAGAGATCTTTTATTGTAGCATAGCTCCGAAGATGGCTTTATAAGCCGAAAGCGCTCAGCCAAGAATTATTAATTTTACACACTTCAAAAGTACACTTCTCCCCCTTTTACCTGTTGTCATAAGTGTGTATAGAACTATTTCAGTCTTTACATTTGACAATTACAATGGTTTGGTTTTGACAACCTTGTCAAAGAATTATTTTGTGTATTTTCACTCCTAAATAAAAATTGATATAACTTTATTTTTTGTGGCTTTTTTCCAAACGTACGGCCCTAGAAAAAATATTGTTCCTAACTCAGGCGGAAAGTGTCTTCCCCGCACTCGACTGCTTGCTCGAACTCCGCTATCGCGTCGTCCAGGTCAAAGGCAGTCTCTTCGTGAAAGTGTCATTTTCCGCACTAGTTAGGAAAATAACTATTTTAGGTCCGTGCAAGCTTTCTTAGTTGAACAAGAAAGTCTATTGTAATTTTATTGTAAAGTTAATCGTTTTCGAGTTATAGACAATTTTTTTATTTATTTAAAATATTTTGCAATCTGTTGAGTGTCAACAGTAAACAAAGGTAATGACATTGACTAAGGATAAGAAGGATTTTACCCACTGGTAAAATCAAGGTACAATAATTGATAAAGTTGTATGGGAAATAATTACAGGTTATAACTACTAACTAGGTAGTTCACAAGTTTACTCTAAATAGTAAGTCCAGTGGTTTGAACCTCTTTAATCTACGCTGTTCTTGAGAATTGTCTGAGGTTAAGTGCAAACTGGTTTATATGACCCTTTAACTTGGCAATATATGCAGCCGCTACGTTTTTTTGATGATTTCCTGTACCATATCCATTTTAAGGTCTCGGTGAATAATTCTGTTGTTGATCTCTGATGTACCATTTCACATTGGTGATGCTTCTGAAGGTTTTTGATTGGAAGCATTGGATGATTTCTATGTTGGAGTGACTGGCTGTTTCCGATAGCTCCAACCCATATAATATCCAGATTGGCGTAAGTATTGCCTTATAGAGCAGCAATTTGTTATCCAGAGATAGTTTTGATGAACGGCTCATTAACCAATACATGTATCTGAATTGGAGACACAGTTGCTTTCTCTTTCTTTAAAGTTAAAGGAGCACAGGTTCCTCTTCGTGTTGTAAATGTAACATGAATAGATTTTCCTTCATTTACTTTAATCTTCCATTCCAAAAACCAATCTTGTATTCTGTCTAGATACGCTTGGAGGAGATGCGAGGCATAAATAGGGTCAGTATGTGAGGCTAGGATTGCAGTATCGTCTGCAAGTGTTCCTAGCATCATTTCTTCTGTAGGTGGTCTCTCCTCTAGTGGTTCCTGAAGAGTTGGAGGTATATATGCGGTAAACAAGAGAAGTTAGGTCCCAGCACGCTACTCTGTGGTAAACCAGCTTTGATAGAATAGATTTTGGAAGTTGTATCTTCATATTTAATAAAATAACGCCAACTTGACAAATATAACTCAAGAACAAGGTAAAAGCTGTGCGGCAATGTCCTTTTTAGCTTATATAGGAGGCATTCATGCGACACCTTGTCAAATGCTCACCTAACGTCAAGAAATGCCGCCGAACAGTACTTGTTGACCTCAAAATCAGCATTTATATGGTTTACCACTCTGTGAACTTGTTGGATTGTTGAGTTATGGGACCGAAATCCAAACCAGTGGTCTGGAATTAGATGTTAAATATATTATAACTTATTAAAAATATATTTTTGAGCACTACAAATCGTCATTTTTCTTTCTTTTTTCGGTTTTACATTGTTTATAACTCGAAAACCATCAACGTAAGAGAAAAATTGTAAAAGACCTTTTTTTGTTTAGAATGATCCAACAAATCTAAAATAATATCTATCCGGGCCGAATTTTTTTACTGTAAAAAAAGGTTTTTTTAATAATTATTAATTAATTATAGTCAGAACAAAATTAGATCGGGCAGCTCTTGTTTTTTATAGTCGTTAACATACTAAATTAGGGAAAGCAATGACTAAAATAGGGATACCACCTAACCTAACACAAGCAATCAAAAACATGTACAGTGGAAATGAAGTAAATATAAAAATCGGAAATAAGGTAGTTGCTAACTTCAAAACAACAAAAGGATTACTACAGGGATGCCCAACGTCACCGACTCTATTTAAAATATTTTTAGAACACGCACTAACAACTTGGAAGACAAAGTGTAGGTGTATGGGAATACCGATAAGGGACGATTATCTCTACACATTGTGTTTCGCAGACGATCAGGTGGTGATGGCTCAAGATGAAGAGGATATCAGTTACATGGTAAGAAAACTAAAAGAGGAATACAAAAAGGTGGGCCGGGAAATAAATATGAAGAAAATGGAATACTTAGTAATATCGGAAGAAGACGTAAAAAACTTAGAAGTAGAAGAACAAGTTGAAATAAAAGGAACAAAGAATTTTAAATATTTGGGCTTTATAATGTCGAAAAGCGGAACAACAGAAGCAGAAATAAAAAGTAGATTGGGACAAACAAGATCTTGCATCAGACAACTCAATAATGTAATCTGGAATAAAAACATCAAGGGAAAAACAAAAAGAATGATATACCAAACAATAGTAAGAAGCATCATGATATATGCCGCAGAAATTTGGGTCATAAACAAAAAAACCCAAAAAAGCATTCTGGCAACCGAAATGGAATACTGGAGAAGATGCTGTGGTCTCACCAGAAGAGACAGAATAACAAATGAGGAGATAAGGAGAAGAATGCAAGTGGAAAAAGATGCCCTGCAATATATAGACGAGAGAAGACTGAAATGGTAAGGCCACGTACGCAGAGCAGAAAACACTTGGATAAACAAGGTTGCAGAATGGAGCCCAAGAGGAACGAGAAAAAGAGGACGACCTAGAAGATCTTGGAAAAATGAAGTCGACGAAGCCATGTCTAAGAAAGGACTGGAAGACGGAGACTGGGAAGATCGAAAAAAATGGAAGTCCTGGCTGACGGAAGGGAAACGGCATTAGCTGTAGACAACCCTTTATATATATATATATATATATATATATATATATATATATATATATATATATATATATATATATATATATATATATATATACATACTAAATTAAATATCCAATTATTTTTACCCATTAAACATATCGGTGCAGATCGACCTTATATCGTTTCTGAGACTATAACATTGTTGACTAATATGTACCATGAAAATAGATAAATAAAAAAAGGCAGATCGAGCTTAGAATAATACACAGTTTAATTTCGTGAAGTGAAAAAGTAGTAGATATGTCAAAGTGCGTAAGAAGTATTTATTTCTTTAGCTAAGCGTTTTCGACAAAATTGTCAATAGAAAAAAGTACCACTACTGAAGGATATATGCGTGAACATCTTAATATCTATCTGCATTACAATATTTATAATTATGTATGATTTTGCAGAATATTATTTGTCCTCCGTAAAACCCCTAACAGAAGAAATTGGCACACAAACGTTGCAAACACATTAAAAACTTTTTTATGGCGTGGGTGTATCATCCAACCATTACGGCCTAGGAGAGATAGCTGACTGCAGATATCAAGAGTCATACAAGTGTGTACAAATTTATCAGTTTTTCAACTAAAGATTTATTTATTTCTTCATTTGAGGTTTAATTATCAAAAAAACTAAAATAACCAGTTATTTTTTCTCTAAATAACGATGTCCAGCTCTCGATAAAAACGCCAAACAATTACACAAGCCAGTCTCGAATTTATGGCAAAACCATAACATTTTATTCGTACAATTAGTTGTTAACTAACGCTACTCCTACGTACTTAATCAGTTGCAGTTACATAGTAACCAGCTAAAAGTAATTTTATTTAATTTTATTATTTACCAAAAAAATAGACATACACATTGGCCTTCTTACGTAACAGCAATAATTAACTAACTCTGTTCTTACAAACAATTCTGCAATACGAATATTCATGTGCTATTTTATCTAAAGTTAAAATAAATACAGACATCATTAAACGGTTACTGTTGGATTAGATGTATTGGGAAATAATGTATTAATCGTTAAAATTCCGGAGATTTTTTCCTATACATTTTATTTGGGGTCGTTGATCAGCTATTTAATTGCATGCAGTTATATACTATTAAAATGTTACTTAATAGTATAGTGCATAGATACTACATAAATACATACATATTAATATCTATTTTATAATATAGACAGAGTATACTATATAATACATACATATAATATAACAGCATTTTGGAATAGTGACATAAGACAAATATTCAATAAAAAGAAGTAACATGGAATAAGGTAAAAACAATGGCACAAACTGAAAAAACTTTAGTAAAGGACCCCGCAGAAACCTTATGGGAAATGGCTCTCTGTCAAATGCTCTGAAACTTTGGGTTCTGGTAGTCCTTGATGTGTAGAACAAAAGACGCAAAGGCGCGTAGCTCCAAAAAATCATGGTTTTAAGATATAAGCCTCTGAGGTTATAGGTACAGTGAGGACGTTTGAGTTGGAATAAATTCATTTTCTCGAGAATGGGCAACTCTGGAGATAAGTTACGAATCAGGTTGATTTGTATTTTTAAATTATAATTTTTTGGCATACATATCATACTAGTGACGTCATCTATCTCTGCGTGATGACGCAATCGATAATTTTTTTGAATAAGAATAGGGGTCCTGTGATAGCCCATTTGAAAGGTTATTCAATTCTCTATTCACTAATATAAACATTAACATAATTATTTATAAAGGGGCACAAACATTTTTTTGAATTAAATTAATTGAGACAAAAAGAAGAATGTATATAATTTATCTAATTTGAAATGCATTTTACTGCTGTCAGAAAACAGAAAAAAAAATGCTAATTTGAAAATGAACATTGCTTCCGCGTAAATTAAATGTTCAAACTGGTCTTATCATAGCAGCCAAAGAGTAAAGACGTTAAATTCTAATTAATATCCGCTTACAGTTTTTTGCAAAAGTTAAAAACGCGTTTTGTGAATGTGTTATTTTATCGATAAACATTGGTAAGGTGACTTTATTTAAATACATATAATAGACGACCTCAAAAATAGGCCAGTATTTACTGGCCCCAAATAATTGATATTTTGGCATACAAAATATCAATTTCTACATCATGGCATCCTCATCTACGTCAACTCAACCTAGTTCTACACCAGATCTACACCAATATCTACAACCTAAAAGCTACTCTTCCGCAACCAGACAACCAACCGCTAATGTATTTCCATCACGTAACCAAGCAATTGTGTTCGACGCAATTGACAACACCAAAATTGAAGATTACCTTCACAGTTTAAGCCAAATTATTCGACCAATCAATATTATTTTCTGTTCAAAGCTATCCAACAACAGAATATGCATTTACTTAGCAAATGAAAAATTAGTAGACGATTTTATTACCAACCACGGAAAAATCAAAGTTAATCAACAACTCTTACAAGCACGTCGACTAATCACACCCAGCCAACGAGTAGTAGGTACTCTCAGGCGTATGTCCATCTATTCCACACTCAATCTTAGAATCCGAATTGCAAGCATTTGGTGTCAACTTTTTGTCACCCTTATCATTTCTCCGTATAGGAACTTCCAGTCCTGAGTTCCAGCATATATTAAGCTTCAGGCGACAAACCTATATATCCCCTTTAACCAACCATATCTTACCCGATTCTTTTCTTATCACCCACGAGGAGACATTATATAGAATATGGATATCTTTAGACAACCAGACTTGTACAATATGCAAAAATACCAAGCATTCAGTAAAAGACTGTCCAGCAAAGGCATCTGTATCAGGCGACACCACTTCAATTCCTCACAATACAGAATCCGGTGAGAACTCAATTGAAAATAGTAACAATCAGGCGACTCAAGAAGTAACTAATGGCATCCCACAAAACCAAACCGAACTTAACGATCAAGTTGTGCAAAATGAAACACTAAGCACAGAGCTCCAAACAAACTAAATTGAAACAGATCAAATATCACAAAAACGCACAGTTTCTGAGCGTTCCCCAACTACTTCATCAGAACATGCTTTTCAAGTTCCAAAAAGAAAGAGAAAAAGACTAAATTAAACCAAGGCAATATACCATAAAAGACATTAGAGCAAATGCTGAAACCTACAGAAGAATTATTTGAAGACCAAAATTCCAGTTATCCCTTAAACTATGAACAACTAATAGATTTCTTCGAAAATTGTACAGGCTCCTCCGACCCACTAAGCATTGCAAAAATGTATACCAATGAAATTTCTGAAGTCACAGATCGACTGACAAAAATTTACCCTAAACTAATTGACCGAAAAATTAAAAGTAGATGCACCCGAATAAGAAATAAAATTTTACGACAGATTGATCCAGACTTCCACACCGAACCAGAAAGCGACACCTCTACGGACACATATTAAAATAACAATATCATTCACTAGTTTAATTCAATGGAATCTTAATGGGTATTACACCCATTTAAAAATGTTGCAAATACTAATCTCAAAATGCAGACCAATGATTCTATGTTTACAAGAAACTAATTTTAAAAACAACACTGCACATAAACTAAAAAACTTTAATTGTTTCTTTAAAAATCGACAAAATGCTAAAATAGCCAGTGGAGGAGTAGCCATATACATAAAGGACGACATTAATAGCACAGTAATACCACTAGAAACAAACATTGAGGCAATTGCAGTCAGAATCAAAGACGTAACTAGTTTTTCCTTATGTAACATATACATCCCCCCAATCAAGAACTTAACCAGAACGAAATATCGGATCTTTTAGAACAAATACCTACTCCACGATTAATTGTCGGGAAATTTAACGCACATAGTCCTTTATGGGGTTCAAAAAAATTAACACATCTTGGTAGAAAAATAGAAGTACTTCTGGAAAAACTCAGCCTTAATCTACTTAATGATGGACAAGATACCCGTTTCGACATAAGAACGGGCGAGGGTTCTGCTATCGACTTATCTATATGTGAACCATCAATAACGCATATGCTTTCATGGGATGTATTACCGGAGCCATACGACAGTGACCATTATCCTATTATAATTCATAACGAAGAAGCATCTACAGCTATACCAGAAGCAAAATGGAACTTAAAAAATGCGGATTGGACGAAATTTCAAAATCAAATCAAACGTAACTTGCATGCCATAAATGAAAATAGTAATGTGAACGAAGAGGTAGATTTCATTACAAAACTAATAATAGATTCAGCAGACAAAAAAATTGGAAAAATTAATTTCAACAGTAAATTACATCCAGTTCCTTGGTGGAATCATGAATGTAAACAAGCAATACAACAATCCAAAAAAGCGTTTAATAAATTCAAACGACAAAAAAATGAACAAAACTCTTTAGAATTTAAACGATTAAGAGCTATAGCCAGATTCACTATCAAACAAGCTAAGCGCGAATCTTGGAAGACATATGTTTCAACAATTGACAGTTCTACTCCAATGAAAACTGTATGGAAAAAAGTAAAAAGAATATCTGGTACAAAATCACACAAGTCAATAAATCTGTTAGAGCAAAATAATATAATATATAAATCCCAAAAGGAAATATCAAATATACTGGCATTAGTTTATGAAAAAAATTCAAGCGACGCAAACTATTCAGCAAATTTCTTAAGGAACAAAAGAAATGAAGAAAAATATACCATAGATTATGAAGATCAAAATAATAGTGAAATAAACTTTCCAATATCGATGGATGGATTAGAAGCGGTAATAAAAAACTGTAAGAACTCGTGCCCTGGACCAGATAATATACCCATTATTTTTCTAAAAACCTCACCTACCCATCTAAAGAACACTTACTCAGCATATTCAACTTAATCTTCTCGAAAAGTGTATTTCCAAAATCGTGGTGAAATTCAATAATAATTCCTATTCCTAAGCAAAGTAAATCAAAATCAGATCCCGAAACATATAGGCCAATATCTCTGACTTGTAGTATGGGCAAAATGTTAGAGAAAATAATAAATAAGAGATTAATGTTGTATCTGGAATCAAAAAAATTAATTATACCAGAACAGAGTGGCTTCAGAAAACATCGTTCTACTGTAGACAATCTGATTGACGTAGAATCGGAAATACATAAGGCTTTTGCCATTAAACAACATTGTATCGGTATATTTTTCGACATTAGTAAAGCCTACGATACAGTGTGGAAATTCTCAATATTAAAAACACTTAGCGAATGGAAAATTAGAGGTAATATACTCAAATATATATCAAACTTATTAGAAAATAGACAGTTTCAAGTCAGAGTAGATGGCGTATATTCCTCAACAAGAAATCAAGAAAATGGTATACCACAGGGCTCGAAACTTAGCACAACTGTGTTTCTTATAGCTATGAACTTTATTACCGCAAAAATTAAACATCCTGTAAACGCTAGGTTATATGCAGATGATTTGGTTATACTTTGCAGAGGAAAGAACCCAACAACCATCCATAACCATGTCCAAAAAGCCATAAATCATATTGAAGAATGGTCATTCACAAGCGGACTTCAATTTAATTCATTTAAAACCAAAGCAGTGTGTTTTACGAAAAGTCACCAAATACAACTGAAGAACTTATACTTAAATGGAGGGCAGATTAAATATGTAGACGAAGTTAGATTTCTCGGTATGATATTCGATCAAAAACTAACTTGGAACACACATTAGAACATTTAAAAAAGACATGTCAGCCTGGGATAAAGGCTATAGCGGGATAAGATGGTAAAATCTGCACTCGGCTCGATTCTTACTTGGTATAGGGCAATCGAAAGTACATACCTAAAAACCCCCCTAACCAAAATTTTAGCTCCCTAGGTGGCCCTAGGTGTCCCCTATCGAAAAAAATGTGTCTTTTCGAAAAAAAATTTTTTTGAGCGAATCTTTGCTTTAAAAACTGTGAAAAAATTTGTGAGTCTAGATTTTTATGACCAAAAACATACTCATTTTTTTCAGATTTTTCGGATCAAAATTGAGCTCAGGAAAAATTTTTAAATTGTTCAAAAATTTTTTAGGTTATGTAGATAATTTTTGGCTAGCTGCGAAATAATTTTTTTTAGTGTATTTTTTCCACTCTTTTGAATGGTAAAGATAGATTTGCCATTTTCTCGCCGGAAATTCCTCAAAATTCGAAAAAAACCCATTTTTTAGTGTGTCCCACTCATATTGTTAGCATTTACTGAGCGATCCTTTGATTTAAAAAATCCGAAAATATTTTGAATTAAACATACATTGTTTTGTCCAAAAGCATCCTGATTTTTTGACTAAAATTGAGCTCAGGGAAAATTTTTGAATTTTTCAAAAATTTTTTAGTTTATGTAGATAATTTTTGGCTAGCTGCGAAATAATTTTTTTAGTGTATTTTTTCCACTCTTTTGAATGACGAAGATAGATTTGCCAGTTTCTCGCCGGAAATTCCTCAAAATTCGAAAAAACCCATTTGTTAGTGTCCCCCACTCATATTTTTAGCGTTTACTGAGCGATCCCTTGATTTAAAAAATCCGAAAATATTTTGAATTGAACATACATTGTTTTGCCCAAAAGCATCCTGATTTTTTCAGATTTTTCTGATTAAAATTGAGCCCAGAAAAATTTTTTTAATTTTTCAAAAAATTTTTAGGTTATGTAGATAATTTTTGGCTAGCTGCGAAATAATTTTTTTAGTGTATTTTTTCCACTATTTTGAACGGCGAAGATAGATTTGCCATTTTCTCCCCTCCCCATTTTTGAGCCCATAAACTGCATATCAATAAACAACGATTTTTGCTATTTTGTTTGTTATTATTTCTACTGACATGATCAGGTTTGCCGTTTTCAATCCAAAACATGCTCAAAATACAACAAAAGTTCTTTTTGATATGTTCTCCCATATTCTAAGCACATAATCTAATTTATACGTGACTCTTTTAATACTTTTTACACCAAAATATTTTGGTAAAACAACATTTTTTCAAACGAGTTAATAACCGATGACAAAAATCTGAAACTTTTATTTCATTTTTTAATAGGAAAACAGATGAAATACGATTATTTGATGATCCAGTTCGTAATTTACTTACTTAGTTAGTCCTAAGCCTTTCTACCTTTAGGTGTAAGGCTGGTTCGTAATTTAAATAGACATAATATAACCAATATCTGCGGAATATCTCTCTAGAATGCTATGTATTAAATGGATGATTTAATAATCAACCACACTACATAGTGACGAAGACTCAAACTAGTATTTTAATGTAAATTAGAGCATATAGTTTACTAGGTTGTAATCTTGTAATTATATATTTCATTATTATTAAAAAAAATTTAAACAAAAAAGGTTCAATATGAAAATAAATATATATCTATTAATTTGATCCATAAATTATAATATGTAAATGATAATCACCACTCGAATAAAGGGGGGAGCAAAAACCGTTATTGTCACGCATTAATTTAATTAATGCGTGACAAATATCAAAAAAGAGCGTTTGTTGTATTTTGAGCAGGTTTTGGTCTGAAAATGGCAAACCTGATCATATCAATAGACATAACAAACAAAATATCAAAAATAGTTATTTATTGACATGCAGTTAATTGACATGCAGTTCATGTGCTAAAAATGTGAGGAGAGGAAGACATCAATACAGTTCTTTTTTAATTTTTAGAATTGTAGGGAAGTTCCCGAGAGAAAATGGCAAATCTAGCCGCGTCATTCAAAAGAACGAAAGAAAAAATTTATGAAAATATAATTATTTCGAAGTTTGATAAAAATTACTTACATACCTAAACTTTTACTAACTAACTTTTACGAACCTAAATTTTTTTGAAAAATTCAAAAAATATTCCTGGGCTCAATTTTTCCAAAAAAACTTAAAAAATCAGTATTTTTTGTGCGTAACAATGTATGTTCAAAATTTTTTTCAGATTTTTTAAAGCAAAGGATCGTTCAGTAAATGCTAAAAATATGGGGGGGGGGGGACCACTAAAAAATGGGTTTTTTTCGAATTTTGAGGAATTTCCGGCGAGAAACTGGCATATAATACATCTTCGCCATTCAAAAGAATGGAAAAAAATACACTAAAAACAATTATTTCGCAGCTAGCCAAAAATTATCTACATAAACTAAAAATTTTTTGAAAAATTCAAAAATTTTTCCTGAGCTCAATTTGAATTAAAAAAATCTGAAAAAATCAGGATG
Organism: Diabrotica virgifera virgifera; assembly: GCF_917563875.1. Lineage (NCBI taxonomy): Eukaryota > Metazoa > Arthropoda > Insecta > Coleoptera > Chrysomelidae > Diabrotica > Diabrotica virgifera. Next base: position 183,274,776 of record NC_065445.1, on the reverse strand, counting down.
CTTTTGGACAAAACAATGTATGTTTAATTCAAAATATTTTCGGATTTTTTAAATCAAAGGATCGCTCAGTAAACGCTAAAAATATGAGGGGGACACACTAAAAAAAGGGTTTTTTCGAATTTTGAGGAATTTCCGGCGAGAAACTGGCAAATCTATCTTCACCATTCAAAAGAGTGGAAAAAAATAAACTAAAAAAAATTATTTTGCAGCTAGCTAAAAATTATCTACATAACCTAAAAAATTTTTGAAAAATTCAAAAATTTTTCCTGAGCTCAATTTTAATCAAAAAAATCTGAAGGAATCAGGATGCTTTTGGACAAAACAATGTATGTTTAATTCAAAATATTTTCGGATCTTTTAAATCAAAGGATCGCTCAGTAAACGCTAAAAATATGAGGGAGACACACTAAAAAATGGGTTTTTTTGAATTTTGAGGAATTTTTGGCGAGAAAATGGCAAATATATCTTCGCCATTCAAAAGAGTGGAAAAAAAAATACACTAAAAAAATTATTTCGCAGCTAGCCAAAAATTATCTACATAACCTAAAAAATTTTTCAAAAATTCAAAAATTTTTCCTGAGCTCAATTTTGATCCGAAAAATCTGAAAAAAATCAGTATGTTTTGGTCATAAAAATCTAGACTCACAAATTTTTTCACAGTTTGTAAAGCAAAGGTTGGCTCAAAAAAAATGTTTTTCGAAAAAACACATTTTTTGCGATAGGGGACACCTGCGGCCACGTAGGGAGCTAAAATTTTGGTTAGGGGGGTTTTTAGGTATGTACTTTCGATTACCCTATCCTAAGTAAGAATCGAGCCGAGTGCAGATTTTACCATCTTATCCCGCTATAGCCTTTGTTACGATCACTTGCAAACAAAAAATGGGGCGCCGACTCTTCTACATTACTACATATCTACAAGACCCTAGTACGTTCCAAACTTGACTATGGCTCAATCGTTTACAACTCCTCAAAAAAGACGTACTTAAAAACAATATATGTGATTCAAAATACAGGTCTTCGAATTTCCTTAGGAGCACACCACACAAGTCCAATACAAACTCTATACTGGGAGACTGGAGAGATCCCACTCACGTTTAGAAGACAATATCTAAGTCTTTCTTATGCCGCTGCAGTATCCTCTAATCAAGATAATCCAGTTAGACACAACGTATTCGCTGACCGCTTTAAAAGTTATTTCCAAAACTCAAATCGAACTGATCACCCTTTCTATTACCGTATACAAACTTACTTATTAAAAATAGGTATTCATTTTCCAGACACCTACGATATTTCCGCAATTCAAACCCCTCCTCCTTGGACAATTCGCCTTCCCTCTACTGATACCAGCTTATTGCGGCTAAACAAATCGGAAACGCCTGCAAGTCAAATCAATCAAAAATTTCTTAAACTATTAAGCAAATATGGTAGCTCCTTCAAAGTTTACACCGATGCCTCCAAAAACGAAGACGGAACTGGCGCAGCAATCTACTCGTCAGATTACACAGCAGCTTATAAATTACCTTCATATACAACAACGTTCTCCGCTGAACTGTTTGCTATTCTAAAAGCATTAGCTCTGATAGTTAACAAAAATAAAAAGAGAAAATTATTATTACAGATTCTCTCAGCTCAATATTGGCATTAAAACAACTCTATTCTAATAATCCACTACTACTTTTCATTAAAAAGAACTAAAAGAGGCAGAAAATATGAATAATAAAGTTAATTTTATTTGGGTACCATCTCATACTGGAATCGAAGGTAACGAGGTTGTAGACAAAATAGCAAAGAATGCACCTAATAACCCAAACGCAGAAGATAACATGAAACCCTACACACCGACCTGAAAGCATATTTCAAAGAAAATACTTTTAAAAGATGGCAGGATACATGGAGGGACTCCCCAACCACGTTGTACGAAGTTAACATTAACCACAATCAAATTCCACAATTCAAAAACAGAAGAGAACAAGTAATCTTCACTCGTCTCCGGATTGGCCATACTCGATTAACCCATGACTACATACTCCAACGTGCCGATCAACCTGTGTGTGATTTGTGTAAAAGTGTCCTTACCGTAAAACATTGTTTATTGCAGTGTCCGAAGTATAAAGTGCAACGAAAAAAGTACAAAATACCACCAACATTAAATAGTGCACTCGGAAAAGACAGCGATACAAAAAGCATCTTCACATTCCTCAAAGACTGCAACCTTTTAACAAGAATATATTATTTTACTTTACTTTGTATAGATTTAGGGTTTTTTATAATTTCCTATTGTTATGCTTAAAATCTATTTTTAATTCATAATTTTGTAACACAATCCATACACGCTAATAACCCTGCGTGGTTGATGCGTAATGTAGGAAAAAAAATGTTCAAACTGCTAAGAGGCAGGTGGGTGGCAGCTTTAATATTGAATTTAAGCGAAAAACCATATTTATTTATGAAATAAAATTTTTTTCTGTTTTCTGACAGCAGTAAAATGTATTTCGAATTAAATAAATTATATACATTCTTCTTTTTGTCTTAATTAATTTAATTCAAAAAAATTTTTGGGATCCCTGAATAAATAATTATGTTATTGTTTATATTATTGAATATAGAATTGAATAACCTTTCAAATGGGCTATCACACAACCTCTATTCTTATTTAAAAAAATCATCGATTGCGTCATCACGCACAGATGGATGACGTCACTAGTATGATATATATGCCAAAAAATTGTAATTTAAAAATAAAAATCAACCTGATTCGTAACATACCTTTACAGTCGCCCATTCTCGAGAAAATAAATTTATTCCAACTCAAACGTCCTCACTGTACCTATAACTTCGGAGGCTTATATCTTAAAGCCATGATTTTTTGGAGCAATGCGCCCATTGAGTCTTTTGTTCTACACATCAAGGACTACCAGAACCCAAAGTTTCAGAGCATTTGACAGAGATCCATTCCCCATAAGGTTTCTGCGGGGTCCTTTGTACCGGGTGTCCCAATAAGAATGGCTCTCGGCCATATATCTGGAACCGTTTATAGTACAGCTTTGAGAAAAAAATATTTATAACAAAAGTTGCCTCGGGAAAAGCCTGGAAATTATTTTCATAATTCTAAGTCCACCTCTAGAAGGCGTAATTGAATATCAAAAATTAAAAAATCAAAATTTTACAAAATTTACCTAATTAAAGGGCGCTGAAAATACAATCATCGTATTCTTCACAAAATTCTGCGCATATTTTATTTCACAAGTTTAAGTCTACCTTTGCAAATAAGAGGTGGGGGTGAGTGGGAACCTTCTTATGAAAAAATGGCTGTAAGTCCGGTTCTGCTAAATCGAATTTTGCATATTTGGTCTTGTTGAAAACAGCTGTTTTTCGTCAATGTAAGGGTCTTATTTTCGAAATAGCCTAATAAGTAATATGCAAGCTAGGAGGCGTAATTTAATTATTTTCAGAAATCTAGTTTTCTTTGGAAAATATTAAATACAAAATTAGAACAAATTAGCAACCTAACACCGAAAACCGCATGTCGATACCTTTTTTATATCTCGATATATCTTGAAATGTGTGAATTTTAAACATAGCTGTTACTGTCACCGGTAAACGAGGTTAAGGAAAAGTAGTGTGCTATGGAAAAAACAAATAAACATTTTCCAGATGTAAACGTATACAGGGTGTCCAGAAACTCTACCGAAAAAACGAAGACAGGAGATTCCTCAGATAATTTTAAGACAATTTAACCCAATTCACCTAGTCCGAAAATGCTTCTTAAGTGAGCTAGAACTCTTTGAAGATGGCGTCATGAAATTAGTTTTTCTTAAATACCTCCAGAACGCTTCTATTTAGAAAAACGAAAATTGGTATGCATATTTACTTTTCAGAGATGAATCGATTCCATCCATTGCAAATTTCTAGTACCGGTCATAGGCGTGCGTTTTGGGTAGAGCAACGGGTATTTTATCGCATAACTTTTTTGTTCTTAACTTTTATGCATTTTTGACACCGTATTATTAAATTGTGAGATATTCTAGTACTAAAAGGTACTCTTGATTTAAGTCGGTAGGACGCACCGTTTTCTAGAAAAATCGATTTTAAAGTTTTTCGTTTTTGGAATTTGAAAAAAAATTGAAAGTACTTTTCAACAAAAAACGAAGTATTTTACCAACATAAAGTAAGAGTAACTTTTAGTACTCGAATACCTCATAATTTAATAATCTAGTGTCAAAAATGCTGAAAAATTCAAGACAAAAAATTTATGCTATAAAATAACTGTTGGCCTACCCAAAACGGACGCCTATGACCAGTACTAGAAATTCGCAATTAATGAAATCGATTTATCTCTAGAATATAAATAAATGTACCAGTTTTCGTCTTTCTAAGCAGTTTTTTTTATTTTTTTTTTAATTCAAAAAGCGAAAAGTTTTCAAATCGATTTTTCTAGAAAACGGTGTGTTCTATCGATTTAAAACAGGAGTACCTTTTAGTACTAAAACACTTCCCAATTTAATAATCCAGTATCAGAAATGCATAAAAGTTAAAGATAAAAAAGTTATGCGATAAAATAACCGTTGCCCTACCCAAAACGGACGCTTATGATCGGTACTAGAAATTTGCAATGGATGGATTAGATTTATATCTTGAAGATAAATACGCGTACCAATTTTTGTTTTTTTAAATAGAAGCGTTCTGGAGGTATTTAAGAAAAACTAATTACAAGACGCCATCTTCAAAGAGCTCTAGCTCCCTTAGGAAGCACTTTCGGACTAAGTAAATTGGGTTAAATTATCTTAAAATTATTTGAAGAATCTCCTGTCTTCGTTTGTCGGTAGAGTTTCTGGACACCCTGTATAATTAATTAAAACAAAAATAAGACAAACAACACTATAAAATATAACAAAGAAATAAAAGCAACTACTTACTTAGTCTTAGTGACTGCCTAAATGTTCAAATTGTTGCCCATCATTTTCGATGCAAGCATTTACTCTTTCAAGAGTAGATTGAACAGCAGCAGATTTAACTGTTTTAGACTTTTATTTATGGGGACGGAATAAAGACCTTGTTTTTGCCGCTAGGCTCATAGTATAAGAGCTGTGAGACATTTTTGAGTAGGTATTTTAGGCAACCTGAAAATTTTTCAGGTGACTCTTCTATGATAGCCTAATACAAAAATGCCGGTCTGGCTGGAGGGTAGCGGTTATTTTCCCCAAAAAATCCCCCCCAAAGTCAAAAAAGGGTAAAAATTGTTATTACAAAAAATATCATTGATATGACTTGAAAGTAAATTTAAATATTCAAATATAAAGAAAATAAACAGGCCAGGCGATTTGAGGGCGATTTTAACTCTGCAAGATACTTGCATGGACGCCCCAGGAGTATTTTCAGGGGGTGCATCTGAACTTCAGAAGATTTCATCTGAATCTGTACATACTATTAACAAGTATAAAATATACAACTATACATGCATAGCTATGTATATTCCTTCCGGACAGGGAGGTGCAATTGTTATTTTGACAGGGTATTTTTTAATTTTAAAAATAAATATTCTACAAAAGACAGTTTTTTTTTGGTGAAATTTTCCAATTGCCATGTGATTAAACAAATTACGCGTGCATATAATTGAAAATCGCTACAAGTAAGCAGCAGTGTGAGAAAGAGCGTATACCGATAGCTATTTGCGTCCTCTGTTGTAGTTCAGTGAGTCCGTTCGCCCGAGAAAATCACGTGACCTGGCGATATCCATGCTGTTGTGCCTCGAAACGTTAGAGTAATTATTATATGTATATATCATAGTTTTTTTAAGTAATTTTTCTTAATTAAAGGAAAATAATAGGTACTATACAATAGATTTTGCAAATATGATAGAAAAAGACCAATTAATTATTATAAATATATAGGTAGAAAATATAAAACTATAAACTAAACTAATTCGGTGTCCGAATCTTGTACTTCTTCTTCACACTCCTCATCTGAGCTTAAATGTTCATTCTGTTCTTCTTCGTCAGACTCCTCTCGAGACTCGGATTCCTCTTCTACATGATCTGTAAATAGTTGTAATATGGATTTAGAATTAATTAAAAATTAATCAGTGATTAATTAATTGAGTTGCTACGTATTCTCTGTCATTTTATACAGGGTCGAAGCCTGGACAATCACGGGCGCATCTGAAGAAAGACTTACTATTGTTGAGATGTGGTGTTATCGAATAATGTAAAAAATATCATGGACACAACACTTAACAAACACGGAAACATTAAGAAAGATGAAAAAGGCAAAAGAAATACTCAACACTATGAAGGAAAGAAAAATGAGCTAAAATAAATATTCATTCTCTTCTCCTTCGTCAGACTCCCCTCGAGACTCAGATTCTTCTACCTGATCTGTAAATAGTTGTAATATGTATTTAGAATTAATAAAAAATTACCAATGCTTAATACTTTTCCTTATGTAACCAATCACATCACGTTTTTTATTTCTTAGTGTAGGTATGACCAAAGTAGCTCATGTTTCTTTCCTTCATAGTGTTGAGTATTTTTTTGCATTTTTCATCTTTATTAATGTTTCCGTGTTTGTTACGTGTGTCCATGACATATTTAACATTATTCGATAACTCCACATCTCAACAACCGCAAGTCTTTCTTCAGATGCGCTCGTGATTGTCCAGGCTTCGACTCCTTATAAAAGGACGGAGAATACGTAGCAACCCAACTAGTTAATCACTATTTAATTTTTAATTAATTCTAAATACATATTAAAACTATTTACAGATCATGTAGGAGAGGAATCTGAGTCTCGAGGGGAGTCTGACGAGGAAGAAGAGAATGAATATTTAAGCTCAGCTGAGGAGTTTGAAGAAGAAGTACAAGATTCGGACACAGAATTAATTTAGTTTATAGTTTTATACTTTTCTACCTCTATATTTATAATAATAAATTTGACTTTTTCTATCATATTTGCAAAATCTATTGTATAGTACGTATTATTTTTCTTTAATTAAGAAAAAGTTACTTAAAAAACTATAATATATTATAATAAATACTCTAACGTTTCTAGGAACAACAACATGGATATCGCCAGGTCACGTGATTTTTCTCGAGGGAACGGACTCGCTCAGCTACAACAGAGGACGCAAACAGCTATCGGTATACGCTCTTTCTCACACTGCTGCTTACCTATAGCGCTTTTCATTTATATGCAATCGTAATTTGTTTGATCACCTGGCAGTTGGAAAATTTCACCAAAAAAACTGTCTTTCTTAGAATGTTTATTTTTAATATTAAAAATACCCTGTCAAAATAACAATTGCACCTCTCTGCCCGGAAGGAATGTACATAGTGTTATGCATGTATAGTTGTGTATTTTATACTCGGTAATAGTATGTACAGATTCAGATGAAATCTTCTGAAGTTCAGATGCATCCCCTGAAAATAATCCTGGGGCGCCCATGCAAGTATCTTGCAGAGTTAAAATCGCCCTCAAATCGCCTGGCCTGTTTATTTTCTTTATATTTGAATATTTAAATTTACTTTAAAGTTACGTCAATGATATTTTTTGTAATATCAATTTTTACCCTTTTGTTTAACTTTGGGAGGGATTTTTCGGGAAAATAACCGCTGCCCTCCAGCCAGACCGGCATTTCTGTATTAGGCTATCATAAAAGAGTCACCTGAAAAATTTTCAGGTTGCCTAAAATACCTACTCAAAAATGTCTCACAGCTCTTGGACCATCACTACTCGAGAAAACATTATCTAGAATCTAGAGAATACGAAACGCCATTCAAAGCATTGCGAAAGCAGAAATTGAGACTGCTGTTTAATCTACTCTTGAAAGAGTAAATGCTTGCATCGAAAATGATGGGCAACAATTTGAACATTTAGGTCGTCACTAAGTCTAAGTAAGTAGTTGCTTTTATTTCTTTGTTATATTTTATAGTGTTGTTTGTCTTATTGTTGTTATAATTAATTATACACCTTTACACCTGAAAAATGTTTCTTTGCTTTTGCCATAGCACACCACTTTTCTTTAACTTCGTTTACCGGTGACATTAACAGTTGTTTAAAATTTACACGTTTCTTAAGATATCTCGAGATAGAAAAAAGATATCGACATGTGGTTTTCGGTATTACGTTGCTAATTTGGTCTAATTTTACTATAGGATTAAAAATGCATACTTGTATTTAATATTTTCCAAAGAAAACTAGATTTCTCAAAATAATTAAATAACGCCTCCTAGCTTGCATATTACTTATTAACCTATTTCGAAAATAACACATTTACATTGACGAAAAAGAGCTGTCTTCAACGAGACCGAGTATGCAAAATTCGATTTAGCAGAACCGGACTTACAGCCATTTTTTCATAAGAAGGTTCCCACTCACCCCCACCTCTTATTTGCAAAGGTGGACTTAAACTTGTGAAATCAAATATGCACAGAATTTTATGAAGAATACGATGATTGGATTTCCAGTGCCCTTTCATTAGGTAAATTTTGTAAAATTTTGATTTTTTTAATTTTTGTTATTCAATTACGCCCTCTAGCGGTGGATCTAGAATTATGAAAATAATTTCGTTTTTTTTATGTTCGTGTTAGGCTCATAGATTCAGTAGTGTTGTGGAGACTATACACAAATCTATTTGCTGACTGGATTCTCCCTTTTATCTCTTCCGTGATATTAATTGTTTTCTGCGGTGATTGTCGCTCCGGAATATTTAAAGCTTTCTACTCTTACAAAGTTTTGTGGGTACATGCACTCAAAAAAATTTAGTTCGTAATATTGATTAACAGTGATTATTGAATAGTATTTCGTTGTACTTACTTACTTACTTAGTAGGCTTAGTCCTAAGCCTTTCTACCTTTAGGTGTAAGGCTTTCGTTGTAACAACAATTTAATTTTTTTGTTTCAACGAACTTTTAGACATTGATCAATGTATTTGGTTATTGTCACAATGATTGAATAATAATTGTGAAAATAACTATAGTACATTAACCAATAACACTCAATTTATTAAGCCAATAAGTTAGTTTCGTATATTTAATAAATAATGGTAATTCTGGCAGCAAAACAGTTTCTTGATTTCGTAGATGATAAGCAATTACCTTGTTTTATCGTGACAACGTACAGATTTCATTAAAACAACAAATGCATGAATCAACTACTACTGCGTTTAATAACCACAATCAATGCGTTCATGGTAAGAATAAACGCAGTTGCTAAAACAATAAATGTTTTGCTTGACCATTTGAAATGTACTTTCCCTTATCGTGATACCCCGAGCTTTTCTGTGTTACCATTGTGAGAGAGTGTCAGGCAACTTTGTGAACTAAATTCATCTAGGGAAAAAATTTTTGTGCATAAGAAAATGCATTTTAAAAGTGCATCTCGAACAGGTGAAAATGAAAAATTTAGAACTCGGGCAATATTGATGGAAATGAGTTGAATTTTTATAATCGGTGGTTTTGGTGATCGCTGAGCACAAATTTCATATCGGCGATGGTCTCCAAGGTACCTGGTGCCCACGGTGGAACTCGTCACCTAGAGTTTTACGTTATAATCGTTAAAAATCAGTCAATATCCATTACTCGGGGGTTTTTTGGTCGCCGGTCACGAATTTAGTGTTGGCGATGGTCTCCAAGATACCTGGTGCCCAGGGTGGAACTCGTCGCCTGGAGTTTTATGTTATAATCATTCAAAATCAGTCAATAACCATTACTCTGAGGGTTTTGGGGGTCGCTGAACAAGAGTTTCATGTGGTCGATAGTCTCCAAGATACCTGGTGCCCAGGGTGGAGCTCGTCGTCTGGAGTATTATGCTATAATAATTATTCCAAATCATTTAAAACCATTACGCGGGAGGTTTTTGGGGGTCGCTGAGCACGAATTTCATGACGGCGATGGTCTCCTGTGTACCTTGTGCACAAAGTGGAACTCGTCGTCTGGAGTTTTATGTTATAATTTTTACAAATTATTTAAAACCATTACTTGGGGAGTTTTGGGGGTCGCTGAACATGAATTTCATGACGGTGATGGTCTCCAAGGTACCTGGTGCCCAGGGTGGAACTCGTCGCCTGGAGTTTTATGGTATAATCATAAAAAATTAGTCAATAACCATTACTATGAAGGTTTTAGGGGTCGCTGGGTACCAATTTCATGTTGGCGATGGTCTTCACGGTAGGTATACAATAATCTAAAAAATACGTGTTAAATTAAATGTTAGTGCACGTATTCATAATCAATTTATTTGTATAATATAATGAAAAAACTAATAAAAAAGTAAAATAAAATAAAAAAATATATTTACTTACTCGAAGTTACACAAATTTCACTCTTCCGCAATTTCGAAAACCAAAATTATAAAACAGCGCAGCTATAGACTGTAGATAATGAAAATTCCTTTAATACCAATCTTAAGCGGCTTGATATTATAATATTATTATTTATTCTGTAATTAACAAAACTAATAAGTATAAAATATATGACTTTTTCAAAACACCAACATACGGTATCACTTTTTAGATGTTTTTTTTATAATTAATTAAAAAATTTTAAAAGAACAGTACTTCATAAAAGTGTAGCTTGGAGGTATTCACATATATACTATGCTTTGTTTTTAAACCGGGAGCCGTAAAATAAAAACACAGATTCACAACCAAGAAAGTCAATAGAAAAATCACCATATACACCTTCTTTTTTGGTTGATCATATCGGCCTTCGACGGTAATCCATCAACATTATATTATACTAATAAGTCGCTAAATAGTTCTAAAAACCACTGATTTTTATATAAAAGCAGACTTGAAATCTAAAAATTAAAATAATAGCGCAGAAAACACAAAAATTCGCTGATATAACTGAATTACCCTTGAAATGCCAATTATGTCAAAATTTCATAAATGTCATTAGTGTCAAAATTTAACGACAACTTCTTTAAAAGCGACAAAATTTTAAAATAATTTTTAAATAGCTAATTTTTTAGGATATAATATAAAAGTCTTTTAAGAAAAATTATTAATGAAAAATATATTTAGCGACCCCCAAAACACCGAAGTAATGGATATTGACTGATCTTGAATGAATATAACATACAACTGCAGGCGACGAGTTCCACCCTAGGCACCAGGTACTTTGGAGACAATCGCCGACATGAAATTCCTACTCAGAGACCCCAAAAACCCCCCGAGTAATGGTTATTGACTGGTTTTGAATGGTTACAACACAAAACTCCAGGCGACGAGTTTCACCCTGGGCATCAGGTAACTTAGAGACCATCGCCGACATGAAATTCGTACTAAGCTTCGTACCCCCAAAACCCCCAGATTAATGATTTTTCACTGATTTTGAATAATTATGACATAAAACTCCAAGCGACGAGTTGCACCCTGGGAACCAGGTACCTTGGAGACCACCGCCAACATTAAATTGTGCTTAGCGACTCCATTAGCAACCCTTGGCACCAGGTGCATTGGGCACCATCGCCGACATGAAATTCGTACTCAGGGACCCTCAAAAGCACCAGGGTAATAGTTTTTGACTAAATTTGAATAATTATAACTAAAAACTCCTGTCGACGAGTTCCACTTTAGGCACCAGGTACCTTGGAGACCATCGCCGACAAAAAATTCGTGGTCAGCGACACCAAAAACCACCAGGTAATGGATATTGACTGATTTTTAATTATTATAACATAAAACTCCAGGCGACGAGTTCCACACTGGGTACCAGGTACCTTGGAGACCGACGCCGACATGAAATTCGTACTCAGCGACCCCCAAAACCCCCAGGGTAATAGTTTTTGGCTGATTTTGGATAATTATAACTAAAAACTCTAGGCGACGAGTTCCACCCTGGTCACCAGGTATCTGGGATGCCATCGCCAACATTAAATTCGTGGCCGGCGACCCCAAAAACCCCTAGACTAATGGATATTGACTGATTTTTAATGACTGTAACATAAAACTCTAGGCGACGAGTTCCACCGTGGGCACCAGGTACCTTGGAGACCATCGCCGATATGAAATTCGTGCTCAGCGATCCCCAAAACCACCGAGTATAAAAATTCATTTCATTTCGGTCAATATTTCCCAAGTTCTAAATTTTTCATTTTCACCTCTTTGAGATGCACTTTTCAAATGCATTTTCTTATGCACAAATTTTTTTGCCCTAGATGAATTTAGTTCACAAAGTTGCCTGACACTCTCTCTAATCGAATGCAAAAAATTCCATGACGATTCATCTTACTGCACAAAATTCCTAGGTTTTGGGCTTTTTAGTTCTTCGTTGCTTCGTCTATTTATAAAATTTTCTACAAAAGGTGTTAGCCTATTTAATAGGATTTTCGATAGGTGTTTTTACGTCGTATTAAGTAGGGAGAGCACTTGATCTTGTCTACTTTTTTATGGATGGGGATTATTACACCTTCGGTCCATTTTGTTGGTATTTGCTCTTAGTTTCGTATAAGTGTTATTAGTTTGTGAAATAGTTTGTGTAAAGTTTCTCGTCCATACTTAAGGAATTCGGTCAGTATTATTATAATATCACTGCTTTTTATTGAATATTTTTCTTATTTCAATATTTCACAATACTGTTGGTCTTCCTCGTTTTCTGTTTTTTGTTGATTTTGCTTCCAAAGACTCGTTCCACCAGATTAATTGTTTCTTCTCAATAAATTTCAGAATAGAAACAACTTTAGCTCTTGTCTTATTTGGGAAATACGTACCTACTCTACTCTATACCTTTTTGTTATATTTCGAACTCTTCTCAAATACTTCATTTATATTGCCTGAATATTTCTTTTATACCTTCGGCACAAAATCCATGTTTCACAACTATAAATTTTATAATTGGGCGGTAGATTGATTTATATACGTTAATTTACTTTTCATTTAAAAGTAATGGACCTTTTTGTAGTTTAGTTTTATCGTATTTTCTGTCCTCTTATTTATCTCAGCTTCTGCGTCTCATTTTTTGTCTGTCGGTACTCCTAGCAGATATATTTGAATTTATTTACTTTTTCTATTTATGTGTTTTTTATTAATATATATTATTTGCAATCAAGTTCTGGCCGAAAACTTAAAAAAGTTTTAGAACTTTACTGCGTCGAAATATTTTGTTAAAAAGATCTCTGATTTCTAAATTAATTTTGAGAAATCAAATTGCTTAATTAGGTGAGTCTGAAGAATTTTTTGAAAGAGTCATAAAAACAGATTTATTCAAATGTATTTTTACGACCTAAGTAATTATTTTATAATAATCAATTTATAAACATAGATATAAATTCTGCAAAATGCTAAAAAATACAAATATTTTATATCATCCCACATCATTATACAGGGTGTCCCAAAAAGATTGGTCATAAATTATACCACAGATTCTGGGGTCAAAAATAGGTTGATTGAACCTTACTTACCTATATACAATAGTGCACACAAAAAAAGTTACAGCCCTTTGGAGTTACAATATGAAAATCGATTTTTTTTTCATATATCGAAAACTCTTAGAGATTTTTTATTGAAAATGGACACGACGCATTCTTATGGCAGCAACATCTTAAAAAAAAATTAAAGTGAAATTTGTGCTTGCCATAAAAATTTTATGGGGGTTTTCTTCCTTTAAACCCCCCCAAACTTTTGTATACGTTCCAATTAAATTATTATTGTGGCACCATTAGTTAAACACAATGTTTTTAAAACTTTTTTGCCTGAGTACTTTTTCGATAAACCAGTGTATATCTAAATATTTTGAATATTTGTTGAATCCACTACATATCTGTATGTGGTTAAGTACGATTATAATAATATACAGACCTGTTATAGGTCTGGATGCCGCGTATGAAAAAAAAAGTTGATTAATAGCAAGCTAAAAATTTGTTAATAGCTTAAGGGTGTCTAATCGGACAAACTTTGATATATGGGAACACTGGAACAGGGGAAGTTTTAACTGTGGAATAGGTTAAAAATTTGGAATGGTCAGAGCACGAAAACGGCACATGTATTTTGTCCGACAGAACAGACTTAAACTCTCCGAACAGAGATTAAACTCTCATGCAAAAATCAGACTGCTATTTATCACCAAATGGGCGTTTTATTGAGTGGAACATGTAGAATATGTCAAATGACAGGAATTATAACAGGTGATAAATATCAGTCTGATTTTTGCATGAGAGTTTAATCTCTGTTCGGAGAGTTTAAGTCTATTCTGTCGGACAAAATAAATGTGCCGTTTTCGTGGTATGACCGTTCCAAATTTTTAACCTGTTCCACAATTAAAACTGCCCCTGTTCCAGTATTCCCATATATCAAAGTTTATCCGACTAGACACCCTTAAGCTATTAACAAATTTTCAGCTTGCTATTAATCAAATTTTTTTTCATACGCGGGATCCAGACCTATTAATAATCTGAAAATTTATTTATAATTTACATTTTTAGGTATATTTTGAAAAAGAAGCCACATCTCGATAAAAGGTGACTTGTCAAAAAAAGACTAAGAGGCAAAAAAGTTTTAAAAACACTGTGTTTAACTGATGGTATCACGATAATAGTTTAATTGGAACGTACACAAATATTTGGGGGGTTTAAAGGAACAAAACCCCCATAAAATTTTTATGTAAATATATTAAAAAAGAAGCAGCATCTCGATAAAAACTGGCTTATCGAAAAAATACTAAGAGGCAAAAAAGTTTTAAAAACGTTGTGTCTAACTAATGCTACCACAATAATGAATTAATTGGAACGTACACAAAAGTTTGGGGGGTTTAAGGGAATAAAACCTCCATAAAATTTTTATGGGGTGGACAAACTTCACTACAATTTTGTTTTAAGATGATCCTGCCATAAGAATGATACATATATATTTTCAATAAGAAATCTCTAATAGTTTTCGATATATTGAAAGAAATCCATTTTCATTTTGTAACTTCAAAGGGCTGTAACTTTTTTATGAGCATATTTGTACTAAGGTAACTTAGGTTCAATCAAACTATTTTTGACCCCAGAATGTGTGGTATAATTTATGACCAATCTTTTCGGGACACCCTGTGTAATAGACCTACTCCAATTTTAGTTTTTACGTGATTGTTAGAATTTATTTCCTATATTGGTTCTTATCTGCTTTCTATCATAATACCTGATTTTCCGCAAAATTTGTCTCAGTGCACAATATGACTGTGACATCCTATTTTCGATTTAAATTTTTTATATAAATCTTTATATTTAAATTGTATGAAGCCATGGATGAATTACACATCCCGATAAACTTATACGATTGGTTAAGGCTAAAATGGGTAAAGTTGTTTGCAAAGTCGAAATACAGGGCGAGCAACAACTGGCGTGTCTCCTTTTTAACATAGCTCTGGAAAAGGCGGTCACAGATGCCCGAATAGACAACAGGGGAAATATTTTTAATAAATCGTCCCAAACTTTGGCATATGCAGATGATGTAGACCTAGTTGCCCGCACAACACGCAAGCTAGAAAAAATGTATGCCACCCTCTCAAATACCTCAAAAAATATGGGCCTGTAAGTAAATGAGTATAAAACTAAGATGGCGGCATCAACACCCAACAATAGAGCCAGAAACATCGGTCACCAATTCACGATTGATAACTCTACCTTTGAAGTGGTGGACAAATTCACATACTTAGGCTCCCTAATCACCAAGGAGAACGTCATGACGGAAGAAATCAGACTAAGGATAATCCTAGCAAACAAATGCTATTTTTTACTTATGAAGCTATGAGAAGCAGAAAAGGCCCAAAAAACAAAAATAACCATATACACCCTTATACAACCAGTGTTGACATATGGATCGGAGACATGGACCATCTCCAATGCAGATGAAAATTTCTGCTTATATTTGAACAAAGGATCCTGAGAGGAATATTCGGTGGTGTTTGTGAAAATGGTGTTTGGAGGAGCAGATACAACTACGAGATATACCACAGATATAAACACATATTTAGTGGTAAACACGTAGTATCCTTTATAAAAATAGGAAGACTAAGATGGACAAGACATCTAGCAAGATAACAGCAGAACAACTCTCCAAAAAGAATCCTTATGTTAAAACCTGTGGGAAGTAGAAATAGGGGTAGCCCAAAATTCAGATGAAAAAATGGTGTAGATGAGGATGGTAGAAAAATAGGCGCAGCAAACTGACAACAATTGGCAATGGATAAAGCTAAAGCTAACTGGCGTAATAGACTTGGGAAGGTCGAAAGGCTTTTTTATAGGGCTGTAGCACCATTTATGATGATGGTGATGATATAAATCTTTATAATGGATATGCAGACAACGGCGCACTTTTTTCTGTTAGACCTTATGTTTTATCCAGACACAAAATGAAGAGAAGAGTAAGTTTTCACCATCATCAGGAGAACAGGGACACACTCTTCTCGCCTAGCAACCCATCGATGCATTGGTTTATAAAAGACAAAAAACAGATGGACATTGTACAAAGGGGCTAAATACGCCAGTCAGTGGGAGCAAGAATAGGATATTACCTCCGAATTCTATCCTACTGAATGGATTTTAATGAAATTTTGGGCCTAGCCTCTACTTATCTCCTAATTCAAAGTCTACCCTATGCCGATGTGTGCTTTTATCGTGGGGGTGGTTCCCACCCCCTCTTATGGGTGGAAAAATTTTTGGTAATAATTACCACGGAATTCGCTAGATAATCTAATTCTAAGCAAAAACTGTTTTATAATTTTTTTTTGAAAACTCAATACTTTTTGAGATAGGCGTGGTTGAAAATTGGCCTTTTTTTTTGAAACATAATACCTTTTCGAACGGTTTTTTGCGAATATCTTAAGAACTATCCATCTAACTAAAGAAACTATATTAAACATTTTTGTAGGTTATAAAAACAAATAGACACTTGCCTTCATAAATCTTCTAGTTATAATACAAAAAGAGATATGGTAGGTGAAAATTGTTTGTTTTTTTTTGGTACATTCTCAAATTGGTGTATTCAACTTGAAATAACAGAGAAACGGTCAATTTTAGGTATATAATATTACTAATGTCTTTTGTAGTGCTTGAGAAGACCTTCAAAAAGAGCTACATTGGAGGTCCATTACATTAAAACTAAGCGAGATATGCGGAAAACAAAATTGATAACTAAGGTATTTTAAGAAAAAATGAGAAGTAATTTTAACCCCCATCCACCAAAATGTAAATGCATCGTTTTCCTTCTACAATACCTTTTCTTCTTCTTCTTCAGGTGCCATCTCCGCTACGGAGGTTGGCAATCATCATAGCTATTTTAATTTTTGAGGCAGTAGCTCTAAATAGTTGTTTCGAGCTGCATCCAAACCACTCTCTCAGGTTCTTCAACCATGAAATTCGTCTTCTTCCGATGCTTCTTCTGCCATCTATCTTTCCCTGCATTATGAGTCGTAGGATACCATACTTCTCGGCCCGCATCACATGTCCGAGATACTGTAGCTTCTTTTCTTTAATTGTAAGTTCAACTTCCTTTTCTTTACCTATTCTTCTCAGTACTTCATTGTTTGTAACTCTATCTACCCAGGAAACCCTCATAATTTTTCTATAGGTCCACATTTCAAAGGCGTTAAGTCGTCTCATTGTCTCTACATTTAACGTCCATGATTCCACTCCATAGTATAGAACACTGTAGACGTAACATTTTGTTAGGCGTACTTTAAGAGCTAATGTTAAATCTTTGCTACATAGGACCTTTTTCATTTTTATAAAATTAGAACGTGCTTTTTTGATTCTGACTTTTATTTCTGCAGTGTAGTCATTATTTTCTGTTATAAGTGTTCCTAGGTAAGTGTACTTTTTTACTCTTTCGATCTGCTGGCCCTCTACTATCAAGATTTCGTTAGTATTATGGTTGTTTTTACTAATTTTCATAAACTTCGTCTTTTTGATATTGAGAGAGAGTCCGTACTCCCTACTACACCTTACTATTTTACTCATGAGTCTTTGCAGATCTTGTAAACTATCGGCTATTATTACTGTATCATCTGCATATCTGATGTTGTTAACTAAGACTCCATTTACTCTTATGCCGACTGTTTCATCTTCCAGAGTTTCTCGCATTACCTCTTCAGAATAAGCGTTAAATAATAGAGGTGATAGTATGCAGCCTTGCCTGACTCCTCTCTTTATTTCCATTTCTTCAGATGTTTCTTTTTCAATTCTTACTATTGCTCGCTGATTGTAATAGAGGTGTGTTATTAGTCTTAAATCTCTTTCATCTAGGTTTTTATTTTTTAGGATTTCCATGAGTCGATCATGTTTTACTTTATCAAACGCCTTATTGTAGTCTATAAAACAGACGTAAAGAGGATGGTTAACATCTAAACATCTCTGTGTCAGCACGTTGAAGGAGAATAATGCCTCTCTGGTACCCATACCATTGCGGAACCCATATTGAGTGTCACTAATATCCAGCTCCAGTTTAGAGTGTATTCTAGCGTGGATAATTTTCAATAGAATTTTCAAGGTATGTGACATTAAGCTTATGGTTCGGTAGTCACTGCATTTTTTTGCATTCACCTTCTTTGGCAAACACACAAAGGCTGATGTCAATATTTCTCTAGGGATGATTCCAGTAGTATAGATAGCGTTGAACAGTTCTACTATTATGTCCAGGTTTTTCTCGTTGACCAACTTTATCAGCTCGCTAGGCAATTCATCTGGACCAGCAGATTTATTGGTTTTCATAGAGTTTATTGCCTGACTAACCTCTGATTTGGTTATCTCTGGGCCTACATCTCCCGTTTGGCTATCTACGGATGTACTAGCTTCTCTCTGGTCATGAAATAGTTCCTCGATATACTCTTTCCATCGTCGTAGTTTTCGTTTTGTCTCCATTATAATATTTCCATTTTTGTCGAGCAATATATTTGAGGTTCTTCTATTTCCTATTCCGGCTAGTTCTTTGACTTTTTTATGTAGGTTGAAGTTGTCATATGTGTTTTGCAGTTCTTCTATTTCTTTACATTTTTCAGAGAAGTAGGTTTCTTTAGCCTCCCTAATTTTTCTTCTTATTTGGTTTTGAAGCTGTTTATAGCGGGTCTTATTAATGGTTTTGTTTTTTCTTCTTTCAGTGTTATTTCTATGTTCAAAAATATGGACGTGTTTAACATGAATGGTTTTTGACAAAAAAAAAATAAAATTATAGAGCGCATTTTTAAATTTTCTTAAAAATCTTTTTTCTCTATGTAACTTGAAAATGATAAGAGATACAGTAATGAAAAATATAAAGAAAATTTATATCTGAAGGAGTCCTACATTTTTGTGTTGTACCTTGTATCTGTTGTTTTCCCGTATCTCTTATCTTTTTCGAGTTACATGGAGGAAAAAAAGATTTTTAAGAAAATTTAAAAATGCGCTCTATAATTTAATCTTATTTTTTTTCAAAAACCGTCCATTTTAATGCAGTCCAACTTTTTAAACATAGAAATAACACTATAATAAAAAGTATTGTAGAAGGAAAACGATGTATTTAAGTTCTGATGGATGAGGGGTTAAATATACTTCTCATTTCTTCTTAAAATACATTAGTCATCAATTTCTTTGCAGAATATCTCGCTTATTTTGAATGTGATCGACATTTAGTATTGTTAATTTTAAAGAACTTTTCAATCCCTACAAAAGTTATAAGTTTCATTATACACCTAAAATCGACAGTTTCTCTGTTATTTCAAGTTGAATAAACCGATTTGAGCATGCAGCAAAAAAACAAACTCTTCTTACCTACCTACTTTATATTTTAACTAGAAGATTTATGAAGGAACAAATCTCTTTGTTTTTTTATAACCTACAGAAATATTGTATATTTTTTTTCTTAGATGCATAGTTTTTAAGGTATTCGCAAAAATCCGTCCGAAAAGGTGTAGTTTTTCAATGAAAATGGCCAATTTTCGACCACGAATACCTCAAAAAGTATTGAGTTTTCAAAAAATAATTATAGAACAGTTTTTGCATAAAATTAGGTTCTCTAGCCTTTTCCGTGACTATTTTACCCTAAACACTTTTCACCCCCGAGAAGGGGTGGGAACCACCCCCAAGATAAAAACACACATCGGCATAGGGCATAGACTTTCTTTCTTGAGCTGTTGCCTAATTACTGTGAAAATATTAAGTAAATAGATGTGGTAGGATGGAATTCAGAGCCAAATACCCTCATTGACTGCCCTAAAGGCAAAGGTTTAACTAAAAATTCTATAGATTATTTTTTGATGATTTTAACTTCCAATTATATAGTAACATATTTGATCACGTGTTTAATTCTGTCCAATCAGATTAAAATTATACAGAGACTTATCTACTGTAGAAAATTACCGATAGAATTTTTTTAAATAAATTGTTTCTGTTTAATGGCAACCAGTTTCCTAGTTTTGACAACTGTCACATTTAAGAAAATATCCATAATATACGTATTAAAAAATAATATTACGAATATCACACGACAGTAAGAATAAATAAGAAAATAATGCTCCATTTTTACTCAAATTTGTTGTCATTGGGCAATAGCCACTCGAGCCCTGCGGGCTCTCGTGTCTATTGCCAGACAACAAATTTTCGAAAAACTGTCGCATTATTTTCAATTTATTCTCACTCTCTTGTGATATTATATCCGAGAATTATAGTGATTATTTCATTCATAGAGAATATGAACAATTAAAACTGTCAAAGTGTCACTCGGAATACACATCGATATTTTAGAACTCTCGTATAATTACTACTGATTATGTCATTCATTGAGATTGTGACCAATAGAAAGCTACAGAAATAAAATTTACAGCGATTATTTCATTCATATGAGGTTCTGACCAATAGAAAGCTACAGAAATCTAAATTGAATCGATAATTTTTGATAATTTCCCGTCGTCAAGTATATTACGTCAGATGCCCTTCGTTGTTATGAAAAAATACATTCAGTGACGTTAATGACAATTAACGTTTTAAAAATTATAAAAGTGATGACTTTCGACCGTCAAATATTTATAAAAACTGTGTGTTTAATTGCACTAATTTGTACTTACATAAATAAATTACAATAAAATTTTGGTTTTGAACAGTTTTATTCATGAAATAATCGCAACAAATTGCACTCGATCTTTAAAATTAATATAGAATTTTAGAGTTCTTGTGCAATTACTACTGAATATTTTTTGATGATTTTAAGTTCCGATCGTATAGTAAGATATTTGATCACGTGTTTAATTCTGTCCAATCAGATTAAAATTATGCTGAGAATTATCTACTGTAGAAAATTACCGATAGAATTTTTTTAAGTAGATTGTTTCTCTTTAATGGCAACCAGTTTCCTAGTTTTGACAACTGTCACATTTAAGAAATTATCTATAATATACGTATTAAAAAATAATCTTACGAATATCACACGACAGTAAGAATAAATAAGAAAATAATGCTTCATTTTTACTCAAATTTGTTGTCATTGGCAATAGCTACCCCAGCCCTGCGGGCTCTCGTGTATATTGCCAGACAACAAATTTTCGAAAAACTGTCGCATTATTTTCAATTTATTCTCACTCTCTTGTGATATTATATCCGATAATTTTTGATAATTAGTTGAAAAACTAATAAATTTTGTACACACTTGAATGAATAAAGGAAGTGAAGAAAATTCGTATATTAAAGTGTGTAAAGGTATTATATTATCTTTAGCTAAGCGCTTTCGACAAAAATGTCATCTTTCGAGCTAATGCTACAATGAAAATTAATCTAATAAGCAAAAAGATTTTTAAGTACCTACAAAAAGTTTTTTTAACTTACGTCAATGTATAAAAAAGAAGTACCACTACTTAGTGTTGTGCGCATCGTGTTGAACATTGGATTTTAGATGTTAAAATTGCATTACAATACTTACATATTTAGATCTGATGTTTCAATTGATCTGATGTCTTATACAGCAGACACTTTCAAGATCAATGACCCCACACCAAAAAAATTTTCTGGATACGCCACTGGACATCACAGAAATTCCAAAAAGTTTTGATATTCCTCGAAAATCATGGTTAATCATGGTGACTGCCGTCACAAATGGAAGATGATAGTTTGTGCCGAATGCAATTGTAGCTCTGAGGGACAAACCATCTAGTATAATGTATTGCTGAATGCTCTTTGAAGAAATATGATGGAGACCTGCTTAACCTTTTCTGCACACTACCAACGACGTCGGTTAAATATTTAAGTGATTTAGATATTAAATTGTAATATTTTACACTGCGCGTGTATCGCAATCGTTATTTTCCTATAACTAGTGCGGAAGGTGATACTCTCCCGCACGAGACTGCCGTTGACCCGAACGATGCGATAGCGGAGTTCGGGCAAGCAGTCGAGAGCGGGAAAGACACTTTCCGCATGAGTTAGGAACAATATTTTTTCTAGAGCCGTACGTTTGGAAAAAAGCCACAACAAATAAAGTTATATCAATTTTTATTTAGGAGTAAAAATACACAAAATACGTTTTTTGACAAGGTTGTCAAAACCAAACTTTCACTAAAATTGGTTACCATGACGACGATATTGTGTTGCATGATGACGATTCAAAACCATTGTTATGAGGTTTGTTCAAACCCGTCACAGAAACCGTTCTTGAACCGTTACGAGTATGCGCAGTAACGAAAATGTGTTACTGCGCATAATTATTCGTTATTGCGCTTGCGCGTAACGATTCAAGAACGGTTTTGTATCAAGTTGGAACAAACCTATTGTCTACTGATTTGACTTTTTAATATTATATCAAAATAATTTTATTTCAACAAAGTATCGCGTTCATTTCATTAAAACATGAACACACTAAGACAGATTTGAAATAAATTAGTAAATACTATCTGAATATTAATTTATTGCATGTATTATAATACAAGTCGAACCCGCTTATTAGAATACCAGTTATAGGAATATCCCGGTTTAAGAAATAGAACTTTGAGGTTCCGAAACGTTTCTACTAGCCACCAATGATCGGATATTAGAATATCCCGGTTATACGAATACTTTTGCTTGGCACGAAGGCTATTCCAATAAGCGGGTTCGACTGTATATTATAATGCCATATTACAAGGTATTCTACTTTCCCGCACGGCGTGCGAATTTCCGTGCAACTTTCGGAAACGAATGCGTGCGGGAAAGTGGCTATTTTAGCACGGCCGTAGAAAAAATGTGTATCCTAATGAAAATCTGTATCATAATGAAGTTCATTATGATACAGGTAGTGAAATCATAATTGGTATATTAGAGTATGAGAATAGAAAAAATATCATTCGTCTATCTAAAACTTCCTTTTCTTGTAGTGCTTATCCGTTTCGTATTATGGCGACCATCATGGCAGTCTGTACTTTGTACACTGCTGCTCTAAAAAGAATTGTGGTTGTTGTGTTGAACCAAGTGCGTAGATTCTTCAGCCAGGAAATCCTTTGCCTTCCTGGTCTCCGTTTTCCCTCCACTTTTCCTTGCAAGATTAGTTGCAGTAGTCCGTATCTTTCGCTGTTTCTCATGATGTGACCGAGGTATTCGATTTTGGCTGCTTTTATTGTGGTTAACAGCTCATATTCTTTTTGCATTCTCAGCAAAACACCCTCATTAGTAACGTGGTCGGTATAAGATTCCTTCAGGATTCGACGATAAAGCCAGATCTCAAAAACCTCAATTTTCTTGCAGGTGGCGTCTGTGAGAGTCCACGACTCAACTCCGTGCAACAGTATAGAAAAGATATAACATCGCAGTAACCTGACTTTTATGGGCAATGATAAATCATGACATTTGAATAACTTAGCCATTTTTTGAAATGCAGATCTTGGTTTCTCTATCCTACATTTAATTTCTATAGAATGGTCCCAGTTTTCATTGACGTTCGTACCAAGGTAGTTGTATGTTTTTACTCTTTCTATTTGTTGACCGTTCACACTAATTCGTCCAAATTTTAGGTCCTTCTTAGAGATCATCATACATTTTGTTTTCTTAGTGTTAAGTGAAAGCCCGTATCTGAAACTACAAATTATTATATACAGTAAAGTCCAATGTATGAAATAAATTCGTTATTTCGTAAGCCAATACGAAAAATTCAGAAACAGGTCGATTTTCATTTTTAAATTATGATTTTTTGGCATATACATCATACTAGTGACGTCATCCATCTGGGCGTGATGACTTAATCGATCATTTTTTTAAATAAGAATAGGGGTCTTGTGCTGGATCATTGCTATTTAATTCTCTTTTCAGGAACATATTTATTTATACAGGGCGTCCAAAACAATTATTTTTAAATTAAATGAATTGACACAAAAAGAAGAATTATGTACCTAATTTCTTTAATTCAAAATACATTTTACTGCATCCAGAAAACAAAAAAAAACGTTTATTTGATAAATCAATATTGTTTTTCGCTTAAATTCTAGCCACCTACGAACGTGCCTCTTGGCAGTTTGAACATTTAATTTAAGCGAAAAATAAACATTTTTTATGTTTTCTGACAGCAGTTAAATGTATTTTGAAATAAATAAATTACATACATTCTTCTTTTTGAATCAGTTCATTTAATTTAAAAATAATTGTTTTGGCACCCTGTATAAATAATTATGTTAATGTTTATATTACTAAATAGAGATTTGAACAATCTTTTAAATGAGCTAGCACACAACCTCATTCTCATTAAAAAAACATCAATTACGTCGTCACACCCAGATGGATAACGTCGCCAGTATGATATATATGCCCAAAATTCATTATAAACAAGCTGAAAATGCGAACATTATCATAACGAAAACGTTGTTTATTTACGTATTTAAATTCATAATATGGAAAACTACTATTACGAAAACTTGTTAAGAATTAAAAATTCTGTTTCAACTTGCAATTATATCATTCTAATTTAAATGTTGTGAACTATAAAGATACTTTACTCAAAATTCATATTGTTTATATACGTCGTATAAAATTAATAAAATTTTATATGTGATGGTTGTATCATAAATCTTAGAACATGAAGAGCTTTTTATGAAGAATAACTTTTCTTCGTCAAATTAAAAGTACAAGAGTTATAAATGAAAATGATGATTTAAAATAAACCTTATTTTCGTTTTCAGCACCATCAAAACCTTAGGTTAGACGAAAATTAGTCATTCACCACACCGTGGTCAGTATCTTGAGAAATAAGCGTTATTTTAAGAGTGCCACTCGTCTATAAAGTCACATAACTTTTTTCTTATTGTATACTTTGACTTGAAATTTTCCAAAAAACTTCTTAATGAATTATGTTTTATTCCTGTATTAGTGAAAATTATAAACTAAAAAGTTTTTCACTCAACTTTTTTAAGTAAACATGAAACTAACGAAATCTGACGACAAAATGTTTAAAAATTAACAACTCCTCTTTTAATTTGTTTAAACAGTTTGAATAAAGCACATTGTTATTTAAATATTTCAATGAACTTTTAGATGACACAGTAAAATTTTCAAAAGGAAATATTTACAGCGACCAAAGATACAGCGGGGTAAAGTCGAAAAATCATTAAACTTGATTTTTCGCATTTTTCATAAAATTTTATTTTTTAACACGTACCACCAAGTCTAGATAAAAATAAACTTCATATTCAGATTCAGCGGTATTGAAAATATAAAGAATCACCAGAATTGGTCATTCATCTTAAAGTTGATTTTCGTGGTCGGTATAACCGGTGATTGAAATGTTCATAAACGGTATAGGGCTTTTCATCGATTGTCATTTGTTTCGAGTTTCTGTCATATTATATTGTATAATCTGTGTATAATATTAATATACACGGATTATACGACATATGACAGAAGCTCGAAATAAATGACTGTGAATGAAAAGCCCTATAACGTAATTTTAGGAGTTGCTACCGTTCTCCTAAAAATGGAATAGTCTATTTATCATTAAAGGGGAGGCCGTATACTCGTACAAACCTTTGTTGTTAATACATTATTGCTTTCAAAATACACTGAAATTGTATTTTTAAACATCTTAGGTATTTATTTTATATAATAATTAAATTCACTATAAAATGTCATTTATATTTTATTAATAGCTAATTTAAAATTTAGTTTTCATTCCCGAAGTGACAAACTTAAATGTAAATACCAAATATCCTATGCTTTGCTTAACAAGAGTTCAGATTAAAACTAGCCTACTTACTAAGCAACGATTTCAGATGACGTTTAGTGTGTCGGAAGAAAATAAAATGATTGTGACGTCACATTTTAGACTTTGAGGTCGGTTATCTCGAAGATGATTAGAGATATCGAAATGCCGTTTTCAGATTTGAATTCAGAAGACAAAACTACATAAAAGTCCATCGGTAAATCGGCTCTAGATATTACAGGAGCGGCGACGCAATAACACACAGACTTTGCGAATTTATAAACGAAAAGTTTTCGTTCAAAAATAAAAATCTACCTGTTTCGAAATTTTTGTTTAAAGTCGCTGGTTCACGAAATAACCAATATATTCCATACATTTGCCCTATACTGCATGTTAAAGTATGTAATAAATTATTCTTTGATTTAATTTTAGCATTTATCAAAAAAAAAAAAAATTACTTTCTAAAAAATATAACGCTCTAAGTAAAAAATATTTGCTCGACTTATTGATCTCGATAATTTTAGTCTTTGTTAATATTTGTCTGGGTTTATATTCCAGACAGATCAGGACATCAATTTCCTTTGCTTCCCTAACTTAATTTTGATGCTGATTGGATTCTTCTTTCGATAAGCAGTATGAAACGAAACGATGGTAAAAATATAAAAATATAATCTTTTATCTTAGAAATGAGAAAATTTGTTTCCAATATGCTTTAAATAGATTATTAATTGGACTAAACGAAATCTTGTTTGTTGTCTAAATTTAGATATGATTATGTGTTAATTACCCGTGTTGAGCTGCCCCCCCCCCCCCCACTTGCAAAAATCAAAAAACAAATAGCCCTGATTTATGAGCTATCTATGAGCTTTCATATTCCGCAAACTAAAAATTTTGAGCTTGTTCCACTGAACAGGAATTTAATACTTTAGTGGGGGGGGGGGGGGGGCTGAGTCTGAAAAATAGGAATATTGAATCGGTATTTGCGAAAGAATTCTCATCCCCTTCACCCCAAACAACCATTTAATTGATTTAACTTAAGAGAAAAATGCTGAGAATGAGAAAACTTAAAATATATCGTATTGCGGATATAATTCCTATAGCTTATATACTCTAAGAATAAACTATTAAATCACGTGCATTTTGATTATTGAGCTACAACCTCTTCGCAAGAAAATCACCCTATCTTCCCGGCTTAAGAGAAAGTTGTACTTAAAATGCATTAAATTAATTATTTGGCGACTACATATCATTTAATAATTTATAAGCTTCCAAATTACGCGCATTTAGATCAGTAAATTGCAATTTATTTTGTATAGTGCAGTCACTGAAGGTAAAAATCAACGATTACCTTCAATTTCGGTGAACCCTCATCGATTTTCACGAAAATTGGTCAGTGGTTAGAGGATACGTCAAGAAACAAAGGTGACATGGTACCACCTTGCGCCTTTACCCTGAGGGTGGATACCGCCCCTTCTCGGGGGTGAAAATTATTTTATAAAAAATAACTCCATAAATCAATAAAAGAACAAATTAAAAGCAAAATTTATTATATAAAGTCATTAAAATAAGTCAATACTTTTTAAGTTATTAAAGATCAAAGATTTTAATTATTCGTGAAAAAAATGCATGTTTTTAAAGCGGCTTTTCGTAAATCACTGAAAAACTGTAAGTTTTTACAAAAAAGTTAATAGTAGTTTAATTCGTATAGCTTATATTCTCAGAATAAACTCCTAAATTGTAAAGTTGCCAACGTCACACCTTTGATATTTTATTTTTAAATAATTATTTTACCTTATTTCCTTTAATATTTCATTAATCATTATCTTCTTCTATTTGGTTTACCCATTTCCCCTTTAAAAATCGGTTGGCGCCCGTTCTATAATAGGCAACCCTATTTACATTGTATCATCTCTTGTGTTCCATGTTCGTTATTTCAAATTTCGGTCCAAGGTTCGTTGTCATGTCATTTTAATGACAGTGACAACCCCGTATCTCATTCTCAAAATGGAGGTGGAAATGTTTTAAAAGGAAGAGCAGCTTCAAAAATAAATCATTTTATTTCAACAAATCATCTTCCTCTTGGGGTGAGTTATAGTTTTTTTAAACATATAGTGTTTTTTTTTATTAATTTCTTAGTCATTATATTCCATCCATACCTAGTTTCTTATAACATTTTTTCTAATATTTTTATCTAAACTTCAAATGTTCAACCATGTGTTTGGTTTCTATATTTCTTTTCATCTATTAATATGCACGTTTAGTAATCAAAATTTTAACTATTCTCCTCATCTAAATTCCATGTAATTTAACCTTGCCATTTACTATTTCTGAATACTATTTGGCAAAGGTACAATTTGGTTTTCTTCTTGATGATTGATATGTGTCTCTATTTTATAGTTTTTGGGAATAACTCCACTTTCCTCCCTTCGGAAGCCTCAAGCCAACTACATCACCGGTGATGCTACTCATAGGGCTATACAACAACGAAAGACAACCATGACATCCAGACTGCAACGACCAGCATCTCTACCTGCAGGGGCCTAGGGCCGAAGATCTGCCCAGGCCTAAAAGAAGTCTACAGCAGTACCATACGACATCAAGAAGATACCATCAGCTACCAAAAGCCATAAGTATAATCCAGAATTGTTAGTTTTTGGCAAGAATTTGAATACATTTGTTAATGCAATTTACTAAGTAATTTTATTTATTATATCTTTATGGACAATAAACATGATTAGTTAAAAATTGTTGTTTTGTTTGCTTCCATTCTAAATTTTCATTGTTCATATTTAAGGTTAGGACAAGACGAACACACACCTGAGTGACTGAGCTAAGCTAAGGGTTTGACGATGGCTATCTTAGTTGATTGGAGTAATATTTTGAATGTTGCTTCAATTAGCTGGGGTAGTCCATCGCTTATTTCGTTTCAAAATCACGAGCTTTCGATTATAGAGCTACAACCCCTTCGCAAGAAAACCATCCCATATTCCCGGCATAAGAGAGAGTTGCACTTAAAATAATTTAAATTAATTATTTGGCGACTATATATCGTTTAATAATTTATGAGCTCGCAAAATATACGCATCTCAATTATTGAATCGCCATTTTCTTTCTATAGTGCAGTCACTAAAGGTAAAAATCAACTATGACCTTCGATTTCGGTAAATCTCCATTCATTTTCACGAATTGACAATAACAACTTGCGGTTTTAGCCTGTGGTATATGTCACCCCTTCTCGGGGGTGAAAATTACTTTATTAAAAATAACCCCACAAATCGAGAGAGGGACAAATTTTAAGCACAATTTGTTATATAATGTTATTAAAATAAATCAATACTTTTTGAGTTATTAAAGATCAAATAATGTTTTAATTTTTGTGAAAGAAAATGCATGCTTTAAAGCGATTTTTCATAAATAACTCAAAAACTTTAAGTTTTTACAAAAAATTTTTCATTACTAAAATTGAAGCTAATAAAAAATATAATAAATTGCTTACTTGAAAAACCCTTTAATGTTAATTTAAAGTAAGTTACTGGTAATTAAATGTATATTTTTTTCTGCGAATTTTCAAATCTAAGGATTCAAGCTTAAATAACGGGAAAGAGATGCATTTTATAACACTTAGGTACTAAATACTTGTCAAAGTACTTAGAAATACCTATCAAAAATGAGCTCCAGAAAAAGTTGATAGCATCAAAATTTATACTTATAAAGTATACAGCTATAAAACTCTATTACATTTATTCTTTCAAATACTTTATTTTTTTAGACCATATTTAAAATAATAACTCCAACAATACTCGATTAACGTAAAAAATGATAGATACAGTGGAACCTCGATAACTCGGCCCCCGATAACTCGGAAGTCCGGCTAACCCGGACCGATTTTCATCAGACAAACATTTCAACAATAAAAATGTATGTATTATGTTAAAACATTTTATTTGTAGCCGCTTCTGGAATGTCTTGAAAATATCGAGTTTCATTGATAAAACTTCGCTTCGACCATAATATAATATTTGAGAGATAATGGGTAGTTGTGTAATTTGAACTATACGATAATAAAAATGACTCATGGCACACGGCGGCGGCGGCAGAGCGACTTTCATTATCTCGGGCTATCGCAAACAACAGGCACCTGTTATACCTTTATTTATTTCCAACTGTCTTTAAAAAAATTCTTTTCAAAACAATGGTCTTTTAAACAATGAAAGAGCCACTGTTCTTAAATAACATAACATCGTTCCCATGGCAGACGAAATTGACACAACCGAAACTGACTGAGTTTTTTTACCTAGAAATGAACAATATACTGTCTATCTATACTATACTCTATACAACTATAGGTAAGTTAGATGTGTACTGTGCATATATATTTCATGTTATTTCAATTATAACGGACTTTATCTATAAGTATACCGTATTTTATTAATTTTTACCATGCTCTCCGGCTAACCCGGATTTTCGATAACCCGGATCGGCCGCGGTCCCGATTAATCCGAGTTATCGAGGTTCCACTGTAATTTGAGTTTTTTTTATTAGCAAAGATTTTACTTGTCTTTTGATTTATGTATGAATCAAAATAACGGAGATCTCTCCCTGGGGCTGTATTTTTACCT
Source organism: Diabrotica virgifera virgifera (assembly GCF_917563875.1). Taxonomy (NCBI): domain Eukaryota; kingdom Metazoa; phylum Arthropoda; class Insecta; order Coleoptera; family Chrysomelidae; genus Diabrotica; species Diabrotica virgifera. Next base: position 183,244,065 of record NC_065445.1, on the reverse strand, counting down.
CGACGGCGGTGGGAGGGCCGAGTAACGGGTCGTGGTCCCTAAAATTGTGAGGGGAGCACGACCGGTGAAACCAAGAACAGTCCCAGCGTCCAGCGACTGTGCACCGGGTGGGCGCCGGACAGCGCCGCTGGACGCTAAAAGGCGTCGCAACTGAGGCGAGCAGTTGCGACGCCTTCGCCTTCAGCAGTTCTATTTCACCCTCGAACTTCCCTACGGCTACTCTAATCCCTCAATTTAATCTCGCCCACCTCAGCATTGTGGCCGGAGGTCGATAGGGGGCCCCCAAAGCATTGTGCGGGGGGCTCCGCCGTCGAACTCCGATTACAAGTTTTTGTTCGAAAACTTTTTCGATATACCCAATGCGAGTAGCCGCCATGTCTTACCCCACCAATGTACCTTTCCCACCACACATCCATTCCAAATCCCGCGTAACAGGGGAGGCAGCAGTTACGCGGAAACTCCAGGTAGCCTGTGAATACAGACTGCCACTGCGTCCGGAGGCAACCGTGATAAAAAGCCTAGAGGAGCAAACCTCAATAAAAAAATCCCCATTATCACGGTGGAAGGCATCGTGCCAAAGATATGAGAGATGCGAGGGTTAGAGCATCATAAACGATCCCTTCGGGATACCTGGCGACCTCCCGAAGTAATACAGCCTTAACGCGGTAAGGGCGCACTGCTGCGTCGGACGAATAGCACTTCCCGACTCGTGGGAAATCATATGAATCCAAATTAAACAAAGAAAGCAAAGAGGGAAGACGAAGACGACCAAACGCAAACGAACAAGGATAACGCTACAGGTAAAAATGTGAATAGGGAAGAACAGCCGCTAGACGGCAAAGTAGACGAAGAAGAGCAGAGAAAATTCGAATTGGAACTATTGAATTGGCATAGTCAGCAGCCAAAAATGAACAGATCGTGTGCCCAAAAACACTCGACACTGGTAGGGGAGGAGATTCTAGGAGATACACATAGGGAAGAAGAAGAAGAAAAAGAAGATGGGGGCAAAAGAGAGGAAGGTTCCTCGGCAGAAATTGTAGAGAATGCAGAAGCAGAAGCCGAAGGAAAAAAAGAAAGCCAAGGGGAAGCAGGATGGTAGGATATAGAAGAAAGCATCCTGGCAACTTTCCTGTTCGATGAGGGGGAAAGAATCGAAATGCAACAAGTAAAAAAAAGAAAGGGGGATAGTCTGGAGATTAATGAGAAATTTAAGAAGGAGAAATTAGAAGAGAGTAAGAAATACTCTGAAGAAACGGATAAAGAGAGGGTCCAGAGGAAGATAAGGGAGATGCTCGATATCCTAAACATGGATGGATTCATAGAACAAGAGAGGATAAGAATGAAGAAGCTACTGGGGGAAATAAACACGATTCAAAATAAAACCAGCCATATCCAAGTGTCAAAAGGAGAGGAAGAAGAGATAAAATGCGAGCAATGTCAATTAAAGGTAGAACAAGACAGGCAGAGAAAGGAGACAGAAAAAAATAATAGGGATCCTAAACAAAGGGGGAGACTCAAACGCCTTTAGCCAAATCTACAAAAAGAAATGGGAAGAAAAGGTCTTTGAAAAAAGAAGTGGGAACAAGGTGGACTACAGGAAACGGTGGAGAAGAAAGAATGCTTAATAATAACGAAAAACGAAATAACAGAGGGGGGGATAGAAAGTGTAATAAGAACATATAGGGAGGAAGTCTTTGAACTCATAGAGGGATGCAAAGAGGGGGACATCGAGTACATCGAGAATGCTAAGAGAAGCTCTATGGCTAGTCAAAAAAACCAGTGGTATACATACGTCACAAAAATAAAGAGACACGGGATGTATGAGATGGCTGAGAAGGCCATCAAGCAGATAAAAGAAAGGGAGAAGCAACCGGAAACGGTTAGAGTAATCGTCAATAATGAAATTAATAAAGACGATGTGCGGAAGTCACTAGAATTCGTGGGTCGGGGGGAGAATATTAACTGGGAAATTATAGTAAGAGGAAAATAAATGGATCGAGAGGTGAGAAACGAACAAGAGGAAGCCCTCCTAATTAAAACGGGAGGAAAAACATACACGGACGTATGCTATAACGCTAGACGTTACGTAGACCTAATTTTTAAGAGCAAACAGTAGCGATCAACAGGTAGCAACAAACGCGTTCCAAGATTGCGGCTCTAATTTTGAATATTTTGTCGAGATATTTGGCACACTTATTCGTAATATAATAAAGAATATCGGTACAGAGCCCAATTTTAGAAATATGTTAGAGTGTGGAAATTACTCTGTAACTAAATGAAATATTGAAAAAAGGAGCCTGTACCGCCATTGAGAAAGACAAAAAATACACTTTCTTCAAATAATAGTTATTTATGTACCAAGTGAGTCTTTATCGAACGAGTCTGATATTATGAGCCCAGCGAGCGTAGCGAGCAAGGCGAATAACAGACGAGTTCGATAAAGAGTCTTTACTGACGTGGTGCATACAAAATTTTATCGCCAATCATAAAAAACATTAACACTTACTTAACATTTGCTTAATTATATCCTTCTAATATAAAAAGAGTGTGTGTGTACTTAGTCCTTATAATAGTCTAAGTATGTCAATAACCATTAATATTAAACAAAAAAGTTTTCCTTACGGGGGATTCGACCCAAGTACTGACACGTCCGTAACTAGATACACATACCACTAGCCTACGCAACCACTTGGTAGACATGACCGATATTTAGGTATAAAGAGAACAAATAGGCAAGTAAATATGTAAAGAAAATAATTGACATCAAATGAAAAGATATTATAAGTACATAAATCATGGTAGGTTCAAGGATAGGTATGTCATATTGCCTATTGTATTTTTCGATGGATTTTGCTGGGAGAAGCTCTGAAACTGCCTCTAACGATTTTTTGCGTATTTCAGGTGGCGTTCATGTAATTTCTTCCATTTCCAAAGCAGCACTACTGTACTATAATTTGATATTCGTTTTAACACTTTTATTACAATAAATACAATTTTCAATTTAAATTTTTTAAATATGACAGTGATGACAGGTGACTTCTGCATGCCGCTTTCGATTTTTAATCGATAGATAGTTATCAATATTGAATAATTACTAAATCTATAAAATTTTGATTAATTTTATATAAATATAATTGCAAAATACTACAGAATTTCACTTTTTGGCATAAATTTAATTAATAATAACGTAAATTGTGTACACTATTCTCAATAATTAAAGTAAATAAATTTTAAGTTTACTCAAATAAATAATCGATTACTGCCATCGACCACTTACATTCAATTTCGGTTAATTTGATTAATCGCGGCAGGTAAAATAAAATTCTTCGTTCAGTACAATAAAGTGTTACTTTACTGCCGCAAATGGCGTCAAATGAGTAAAATAATGAATGACTTTAGTGACGGTTGGCGATAAACTTTTTGATCCCGTGCCTAGATTTTGTGTCACATTGGAACTACTAAAAATCGATTTTTTTATAACAAGAAATCGAACGTCACTGAATTGGCAACATTTCGCGCCCATGTGTATAAAAATTATTTTATCGCCAATCGTCACTAAAGTCATTCATTATTGTACTCATTTGCCCTCATTTACGGCAGTAAAGTAACACTTTATTGTACTGAAAGAAGAATTTTACTGTACCTGCCGCGAGTAATCAAATTAACCGAGATTGAATGTAAGTGGTCGATGGCAGTAATCGAATGGCAAATATTTGACAGGACAATTTATTTACTTAAATTATTAAAAATATTGTACGCAATTTGCGATATTATCAATTAAATTTATGTCAAAAAGTGAAATTCTGTAGTATTTTGTAATTATATTCATAAAAAATAAATTAAAACTTTACCGATTTAGTAATTATTCAATATTGATAACCAACGATTAAAAATCGCGGCCATCTTGCAAATTATCTGTCATCACTGTCATGAAATTATTATGACGTCTAAAATTTAAAAAGTTCTTAAATTGTAAATTGCAAGTAAGTGTTAAAATCAATATCAAATTATGTTGGCAAATATTATTTTATATCAATAAAACATATCTTAACCGATTTGTCAAATATACCAGCACACTAGAAGTAAACTCAACCTTCCCAGGAGCATATCTGAGCTTCTTAGAGACAATACAAGTATCAACAATAGCATAATACAGTTTTTAACGGAAATAGGAATAAAAGACATTTAATTGTATCATAAATTTTTCAGGTATATGTAATTTTTGTTAGTACGTAATATGTGTTTTTGCACGATTGATCATTTTTGACTGTTTACCGTGACAGATTTTATGTCAGTAGGTGACATTTACTAGCAACTCGACGGTAAGTAATCCAACTCGACGGTAAGTACTCCAACTCGACGGTAAGTAATTCACTTACCGTCGAGTTAAAAATCTCTTAATTTTAATTTATTTTTTGAAAGAATAAAGAAAACTAACGAATTATTTATTAATATTAAAACTTATGGTACAATTTGTTAATTTTTCTCTTCAAATACGCGATCAAAGTTGAAAACTTGGAAACATCAATGCCATCATAAAGAAAAACGGTGGATTTAATCATTAAATATTCTGCCCAGAGGCTTCCAGGAGCTTTCAACTGCATATGTCTTTGAAAGAAATATGTCAATAGAGTCTTTTCTTCGATTCTTAAATTCTTGCCTTCGCACCATTTTTTAAAACTTTGGTAGGTATTTTGATAATACTCTGGGCTAATTAGCAAAATAAAAGGAAAAGTTATTTACCAGCAATTTTATTTGCTGGAATCGAATCGTATTATTGTATGTATTAATAATATAGATATGCAAAGTCCGCAGATAGTGTGCTACTTTTTTTATAAACAAAATGGCGCCCGAAAATCGTGTTTTTTTCAATTTTTGCTCTATAACTCCAAAGATTTTAACTTTAGACCAAAAACATCCAAATAAAAATTCACCGCAATTAAATTCTTCATAGAGACATGTTTTTCCCGATTTACTTCGACGAAAACTTTCCCCGGAAAAGGCGGGTTTTTCCAACAAAATCTTTAATTTTCAACTAAACTTTTAGATAAGTAGTTGTTAATCAATAATTAAATAACTTGGTAACGTAAAAGCCCTTTCCGTATATATTATAATTTCAGAAGTTTATGGAAATTGAATGAACAGTTTAGCAACAATTAAAATGTTAATTAAAAATTTACGGTCGCTATAATAACGACAATAATTATGATGCATAAGAATAACTATGATTTTTTCATAAAAAGGCACTATACCTATCCAATATACTTTACAGAATTGAAATTTGGACTATTTAAGCGGCCTCAGGAATATTTTAAAATTATAAACAATTTTTTGGTTTATAAACAAATAGAATATCTCAAAAAATATTAAACTAAATTAAATTGTGAAAACGGTATTCGAAACACAGCGGCAGGATTCTTCTTTTAAAAGAAAAAACATTTAATTATGACGAGTGGTTCCTGAGCTACAACCGGTCAAAGTTGACCGGAATTTACGACAAAGATATAAAAAATAGGATCATAATTTTCAATCCATCACCTTTTTATTTTTATCCTCTTTCTCCACACCAATTTTCATATCTTTAGAATCCTCATAACATATATTATTATAATAAAAACTATCGATAATACGTGTGAAAATTGCCAAAAATAGCAAAATTCCAATCAAAAATTAGGTTGGAGAAAATGTAACCCTCAAAGTTCAAAATCGGTATACGTTAACAAAATGCATTTTCTCGGCTTCCCATGGAGAAATTTCCTTCATTCTTTTTTTGTTCCCTAATAACTCGAGTAGAGCCATCGAACTAACGCATTATTAAATGTCAAACTTGCTTTTGTTTTGTTATAATAGATTAATTTATTTATAAGAACAGAAAATTACATATTTTTTCCAGTTGTAGGCTTTTTTTTAGATAAACTTATTACAAGTGTACCTTTTAAAGTTAAAAACATAAATATTCTCATTTGAAAGCTGTATAATTATTTAAACAATTGTTATTTAAACAAATTAAAATATTGTGTTGTAATAAATAAATGAATTTATTATAGCAAAACAAAAGCAAGTTTGTCATTTTATAATGCGTTAGTTCGATGGCTCTACTCGAGTTACTTGGGAACAAAAAAAGAATGAAGAAAATTGCTCCATGGGAAGCCGAGAAAATGCATTTTTTTAACGTATACCGATTTTGAACTTTGAGGGTTATATTTTCTCCAACCTAATTTTTGATTGGAATTTTGCTATTTTTGGCAATTTTCACACGTATTATCGATAGTTTTTATTATAATAATATATGTTATGCGGATTTTAAAGATATGAAAATTGGTATGGAGAAAGAGGACAAAAATAAAAAGGTGATGGTTTGAAAATTATGATCCTATTGTTTATATCTTTGCCGTAAATTCCGGTCTTGTAGCTCAGGAACCACTCGTCATAATTAAACATTTTTCTTTTAAAAGAAGCGTCCTGCTGCTGTCTTTCGAATACCGATTTCACAATTTCATTTAGTTTAAAATTTCCCGAGATATTCTATTTGTTTATAAGCCAAAAAATTGTTTATAGCTTTAAAATATTCCTGATGCCGCTTAAATAGTCCAATTTCAATTCCGTAAAGTACATTAGATAGGTATAGAGTATTTTTATGAAAAAATCATAGTTATTCTTATGCGTCATAATTATTGTCGTTATTATAGCGACCGTAAATTTTTAATTAAAATTTCAATTGTTGCTAAACTGTTCATTCAATTTCCATCGGCTTCTGGAATTATAATATATACGGAAAGGGCTTTTACGTTACCAAGTTATTTAATTATTGATTAACAACTACTTATCTAAAAGTTTAGTTGAAAATTAAAGATTTTGTTGGAAAAACCCGCTTTTCCGGGGAAAGTTTTCGTCGAAGTAAATCGAAAAAAACACGTTTGTATGCAGAATTTCATTGCGGTGAATTTTTATTTGAGTATTTTTGGTCTAAAGTTAAAATCTTTGGAGTTATAGAGCAAAAATTGAGAAAAACACGATTTTCGGACGCCATTTTGTTTATAAAAAAAGTAGCACACTATCTGCGGACTTTGCATATCTATATTATTAATATATACAATTATAAGATTCGATTCCAGCAATAAAATTGCTGGTAAATAACTTTTCCCAAAAATGGCGTATTCTCCGATAATCAGCCCAGACTATAACGGATTTTGGATTTTTCGGGAATAATTGCGGAACACCCTTCTTCCCAAGCCCGTTCAATTTCTTCAAATTCACTTTCGCTCATATTTTAATTTATAATAATCAAAATTGTACTTAAAATTATTGACAACTAAATAAAAACTCAATTCTCCATTGTTGTTATGCACCCTAGTTACTACCTAACAACCAAAGTATCTATCTTGATAAAATGAATGAAACTAGTCAATATGACGAAAATGTTTAATTTTATAATTTATAATGGTATCAATCGTGCAAAAAACCTTATAAGCTTGTCGAACGTTAAGGGTAACCGATCTCAGACAATAATTGGAGTCGTCGCTCCGCTCCTCCTCCAAACAATTGTCTTCGATCGGTATAAAACCCTTATCGTTCTCCATACTTAATATACTATTACTTAATATTACAATCTCTTTTTATTTTTATTTAATATGTATTTTCCAGTGGTTTCGTTTATAACCCCAGTGGTTCGGACGACATTAAATTTAAAAAATATATGTTGGCGATAAAATTTTGTATGCACCACGTCAGAGTCACTTTAGTGACTTGGTACATAAATAACTAGTTTTTGATAGTATGAACGTCACTGTCAGTGTCGAATTACCGACGCACTGTTGCCTCACTTTTGAAAGTTCGCAGACCTTTCGCAATCTTGGACCGCGTTTGTTGCTACATGTTGATCGCTACTGTGTGCTCTTAAGGGTTTCTCCCAAAACAAATGTCATCCACCAATTTTTCAGTTGAAAAATTCACAATATAAAATTTTTTTACAAAAATTTTATACTACAAAAAAACTACAAAACTATTACCAGCTTTTGTGACACGAGTACATATATTCTATTTATTTTAATAGAGTCGAACCCGCTTATTAGAATACCTCTTAAAGGAATATCCCGGTTTAAGGGATAGAAATTTGAGGTCTAGAAACATTTATAGTAGCAACCAATGATCGTTTATTACCGGTACTGCAGTTTGTTATTAAATATCTACGAAACGAAACAAGCTATGCACATACAACTTTATACCAGAAGAAAGCTTGTAATATTTACAATAAAATGAATACTAATGTACAGGGTGTTCTTTAAAAAAAAATGAGAAAATTTTGTATTTGCAAATAGCGATATTTACGATATAATAAATTCGATCACACTGTATATTGTATGTCTATATGTCAAAGATATTAAATTATTTAAAAATGACACTGGGTATATTAGATAAACTTTGACACATCACTTAAATTTTTATTACCTTGGAAATATTTCTGCCGTATGTTTTTATTGATTGTTAGAATTTTAAATAATGGTTGATATTGCTAATTTTCTTTATATAGAATACAGGGTGAGTCAAAATGCAAGTAAATTTTTTTTTCAGTAATTTTAAATGGTAAACCCTGTATTTTATGTCACTATCTGAAAGTACCATTACCGGACTTTTTTATATAATATTCCCTATGTCTAAATTTGCTATTTTTCGAGATATTTTAATTTCTCGGAGCAAATTATTCATTATTAGGTGTCTAAATTTTTCCAAATAATTGTAAGTAAGCCATGAGTGAATAATTAATGTCTTAAACAGACAGTTCACCATAGTTGTTTTTGTATTGTGTTATTAAATAATTAAAATAAATTTGACTGTTGATGAAATGATATTTAGATATGATCCGATGTTGGGGGGGTGAAATAAAAATGCATTATTATCAGCAAGAATTTATCATGAACGGTTCCTTGAAAGACGACAACCTACAACAGCAAGCTTTGAAAAATTGAAGGCTCGGTTTAACCCCATATCACTGGTTTAACCGCACTGGTTCAGGTATGTATGAAAAACATGAACGAACAAAAAGTAAAAAGTAACAGAGGAAAATGAAATAACTGTGTTGCTGGCAGTCACTGAAAATCCATATACTTACAACTTACAAGTAAACAAAATATTTCCAACGAAAACGAACTAACTTACTACTATGTGCAAAGAATTCTTGCAAAAAACAGAATGCACACTGCATTCAAATTTTGTTCCAAGAATTAATTCAGGAAAGTTTTGAAAAGAGAATATTGCTTTTTAAATGGGCCTTAGATATAGTCAATCAACAGAGAGATTTCTTCGATAATTTACTATTAGGGGATGAAGCTACATAAGTTATGTAGGTATAACTTTCATTATTATGTCACAACTAATCCATACCACATAGGTAAACACAGTCAAACTAGATGGTCTCTGAACGTGTGGGGAGGTATTGTTGGCAACTATGTCGTGGAACCACATTTTTTTTTAAATCTAAATGATGAGATGTATTTAGATTTTTCGGTGAATCAATTGCCCATATTATAGGAAGACGTTCCACTAGATATACGTGAAAAACTGTGATTTTTGCATCACGATGCATTCACCACAATGCATTGATTCAAGGTGACCATGATGATCGGTATCCTGATAGATGGATTGGAAGAAATGAACCAGTAGCGTGGGCACCTAGATCACCAGAATTTAATAAAATTGACTAATTTTTTTGGGTTACGTTAAGAATCAAGTTTTTAAAATACCTCCAACAACGAAGGATGGGATGAAAAATAAATACGAAGTTTATTTCGAAGTGTTAATGTTATTTACAAATGCTTCGTAGTGTAAGACACATTCAATGACCGCTTTCAGCTTTCAGGCGTGCATAAATGTGTTAGGAGGTCATTTTGAACACCTTATGTAATTACATATGTATATTTAAAATATTTTATTAAAAGTAGCTTTTATTTTTTTTCAAATATGTTGTATTTTGTGGTTGTGTGTTTTTTTTAAATTTATTACTGATAAATTATTTTTCTTTCTTTTTATTTTGTTACATTGTTACATTTATATACAAAAGTAGTTTTTAATTGTTTCAAAAATGTTGTACTTTGTGTTTGTGTTTTATAAAATATATTAGGAACTAACAATTGGCTCTGAAAAATGAAAATATCTCGAAAACTAATAAATTTAGACATATGGAGTATTGTATAAAAATTAAAGTACGGTATGTAATCACTTTATTGCAGAAAGCTAGTTGCAACTTATTGCAGAAGTTCTTGCTGCAAGAACTTGTGCAATAAATTTCGCAATTACTTGCATCGTGTAAAGTGGCTTTAAGGCTGCTATGGGAGGAACTCCCAACTTGAACAATACCACGCGGACGCCCTTGACTCCGGTGGCGAGATAATATAGCAGGAGACCTAAAAGCTATGGGCTTGAAGAATTTGATAGATATTACTCAAGATAAATAATAGTAGAGACATATTGTCGAGTCGGCTAAAACACACAAAGGGCTGTAACGCCACGAAGTAAATACCTAGGTAAGTAAGACATTGTTGAGTGTAATACGTGATTTTCTCCATAAAGACTAGTACGTCTCCTAGTTTATTCGCAAGTACTATGATGTTATATGAATATATGACAAGGAAATTAATAGAGGAGTACAAAAAAGGTGGTTTGGAAATAAACATAAAGAAGACCGAATATATGTGTATCGGTGGGACACAGCAGGACCTTACACTGGGGAATGGCGAAATTATTAAACATTGCGACGCATATAAATACCTGGGTATGACCATCACACAAGAAGGAAGCGTAGACCGGACGATAGAAGAAAGAAACAACCAGGGAAGAAAAGCAATTACCCTTCTCAATAGCATCCTGTGGGACCAGTCAATATCAAACAACAACAAACATAGAATATTCAATACAATTGTTAAGAGTATAATCACTTACAGCAGTGAAGTATGGCAAATAAAAGAAAGATACAAGAGAAAACTTGAAGCAACAGAAATGGATTTCTGGAGGCGCTCAGCAGGAAAATCAAGATTAGAAAGGGTAACCAACAACAGAATTAGGGAAATAATGAATGTGAAACACACAATAGTAGATGACATTAGTACCAAACAGCTTAGATGGTATGGACACGTACAAAGAATGTCCGAAGAACGACTCCCGAAACAAATCCTAACGTGGACCCCTCATGGTAGACGAAAAAGAGGAAGACCCCGCCTTAGTTGGAGAGAAGGCATAAATCGAGAAATGAGAGAAAGAGAATTGGATGAAGACCTTTGGATGGACCGAAGTGAATGGCGACTAGGCATCGGAAGACGTAGGAGAACGTTTTAAAACCGATATATATATATATATATATATATATATATATATATATATATATATATATATATATATATATATATATATATACTATGATGTTATCTATATATGCAAATACTATGATGTCCTTTTATAATAATAAAAGCAGCGTGGAAGGTAGTACTTAGGTGGGTGGTTACGAAGTATTGTCCATGGCTCAAAGGACAGAGAAGACATAAATAGCAACGCAGAATCCATTATTTTATACCAAGAGAGAGGTTGTGGCTCTTGAAGAAGACTCCCATTCGGTTGAAGCTAGATGTACTTATAGCTTTTCCGATGCACGCTCTTATCTCCTGGTTCTTGGTCAATTCTTCATTTTTTATGGGGCCGAGGAATTTGGAGCGGGTTACACTTTCTACAGGAGTTTGGTTGACCTAAAGTTAACCTTGCTGTTATCTTTCTCTGGCTAATACTTAATCATAAGATTTGTTTTATTTACGTTTATTTTAAGTCGATATAAGAATAGCCGAACCAACCAAAGACGAAGTGCAAAGAGTTGTAAGCAAATTGAAAAACAATAAAAGTCCAGGTCCAAATGAAATAAGTGCAGAAATGCTGAAAGCAGGGGGAAGAAAACTACTGGAAAAGGTGTATGAACTGATAGAACTTACATGAAAAGAAGAAAAGATGCCTGAAGAGTGGGCCAGAGCCTGGATAATCCCATTACATAAAAAAGGGGATGCAACGATGGTGCAGAATTACAGGGGTATTGCTTTGCTGGACGTGTGCTATAAGATATTTGCTAGGATTGTAAGAGAAAGATTAGAGGTATACGCAGAGAAACTAATAGGAGAATACCAAGCAGGCTTTAGAAACAATAGATCGACGACAGAGCAAATATTTAACATAAAAGAAATCCAAACAAGCTGCTACGAACATAAAATGGTTTTATATGCACTATTCATAGATTTTAAGCAGGCCTATGACAAAATTAATAGAAAAAAAATGTATGAAGCCCTACGGCAAATGGAAATACCAGAAAAACTAACCAAGTTAATAAGAATTACCTTAAATATGACATCTAACGAAATAGTGTGGAACAGTCACAAATCGGAAGAGTTTATAGTCAAAAAAGGACTTAGACAAGGTGACCCTCTATCAACTGTGTTATTTAACCTAGTTTTGGAAACAATTGTAAGGAACAGCAGAATAGAAACACAAGAAACGATCTACCGTAACGAACATCAATGCATGGCCTACGCCGACGACCTTACACTGCTAGCAAAAACTAATACCGAATTAAAGAAAATCATGAGAAGATTGGTCAGAGAGGCAAAAAAATTCGGCCTAGAAATAAATGAAGAAAAGACGAAGTATATGGTGCTAGGCAACACAGAAAGAGAACCTGTAGATATGCTAAAGTTAACAGCGTTCGATGGAAAAGAATATAAATTTAAACGAGTAAATCACTTTACATATCTAGGTGCCATTATAGATGAAAAAGGACACGAGCAAAACGAACTAAAGCACAGGATAGCTAAAGGTAACCGAAAGGTCGGCAGTTTAAAAAAATTATTAAAGTCAAATTATGTATCAAGAAAGACGAAAATTAGAATATACCAAACTGTAATAAGAGCAACAGTCACCTACGGATGTGAAACATGGGTACTAAACAAAACAGAAGAAGAAATGATAGAGAGATTGGAACGCAAGGTACTGAGGACTATTTTCGGGGGAAAAAATACGGCAGATGGTTGGCAAAGAAGAACTAATCAAGAATTAAGGATGCTTTACAAGGAACCAACTGTAACAAGATACACAAAGGCACAAAGAATCAGGTGGGCAGGTCATGTCGAGAGGATGGATAGGTCAAGAATGCCAAAGAAGATACTATTAAGAAAACCAGTTGGGACAAGGAGACGAGGTAGACCAAGAAAAAGATGGCACGAAAAGTTTCAAGAAGATATAGGATCGATGGAAATTACAGACTGGAAAGAGAAAGCGAAAAACAGGATACAGTGGAGAAACATAGTGCAGCAATTTTTACATAGACATTAAATCAAATTATATAACAAATATAAGACATTAGTATATATTGCCATTTGTATTATGTAAAATTGTTATTGTTAAGTTGTAAAGCCCTAGGCCTCCAAGGCCTGTAGAGCATGTTAAATAATTAAGTCGATATTGTTGACTGTAATACGTGATTTTCCACCGGTGATTTTCTACATAAAGACTTGTAGGTCTTCTAGTACGTCAGTCAATGGGAGCAAGAATAGGATATTAACTCCGAATTCTATCCTACTGCATGGATTTTAATGAAATTTTGGAAATAGCCTATACTTATCTCCTAATTCAAAGTTTACCCTGTGCCGATGTGCGCTTTTGTCTTGCTGGTGGTTCCCACCCCCTCCCGGGGGTGAAAAATTTCTTGGTTAAATTAACCACGGAATTGGCTAGAAAACCTAATTTTAAGTAAAAACTGTTCTATAATTTTTTTAAAACTCAATATTTTTTGAGTTATTCGTGGTTGAAAGTTGGACATTTTCATTGAAACATAACGCCTTTTCGAACGGTTTTTGCGAATACCTTAAAAACTATGCATCTAACTAAAAAAACTATAATATAACACATTTTTGTAGCTTATAAAAAAACAAAGAGATTAGTACCTTCATAAATCTTCTAGTTATAATACAAAAAGAGATATTGTGAAAATAGTTCGTTTTTTTGTGCATGCCCAAACCGTTGTATTCAACTTGAAATAACAGACAAACGGTCAATTTTAGGTGTACATATAATGCTACCAATACCTTTTGTAGTGGTTGAAAAGACCTTTAAAATGAGCTATATAAAATATCTATTAGGAACATTCAAACTAAGCGAGATCAATATGATGCAAAAAAATGGTGGCTAATGTATTTTAACCCGCGAGTAGTTGCGCGGTGAGATAGAATCTCAATTTTTATCCTTTTTCGCGATAACTTGATGAAAAATTTTGCAATTTTGAAAAAATTTCGTAAGTGCCTCGAGGAAGAGTGTAGTAATGCGTAGGAATTTTTTTTCTTCTTCTTCTTTTTGTGGAATTTATGGCTTTGGGGAGAGCCAATTAGCTTTAACCCGCGAGTAGTCGCGCCGTTAGATAGAATCTCACATTTCATCCTTTTTCGTAATACAGTAAAACCTGTCAGTAACGGCCACTAATAATGAAAGAACTATTGGCCGATATAGAAAGGTGGCCGATATAGAAAGGTGGCCTCTATTGCCAGTTTTTGTAGTCTACATATAATTGGTTTGGGAAATTTTTAAACTGGCCGTTAGGACAGGTGACCGATGTTGGCAGGTGGCCGTTAACAAAGGTTTTACTGTACAGTAAAATTTGTCAGTAACGGCCACTAAAAACAAAAGAACTATTGGCCGATATAGAAAGGTGGACGGTATTGCCAGTTTTTGTAGTCTACATATAATTGGTTTGGGAAATTTTTAAACTGGCCGTCAGGACAGGTGGACGATGTTGGCAGGTGGCCGTTAACACAGGTTTTTTTAATAAAATTGTTAGAAATATATATTTTCAATATAAAAAGTAGATAAAAATAGTACAAAATAAAAATTTGTTTTAAATTCGTATTTTGAGATAGAATCTCACACGCGACTATCGACGTTACAGAAGTGAGCGCGACTACTCCTGGGTTAAGATAGAATGAGAAGTATATTTAACCCCTTATCCACCAGAATTTTAATGCATCATTTTACTTCTACAATACCTTTTATTATAGTATTATTTCTATGTTCAAAAAGTTTCTCTTTTATTTCAAGTTGAATACACCGATTTGAGCATGCACCAAAAAAACAAAATCCTCTCACCTACCATATCTCTGTTTGTATTATAACTAGAAGAAGATAAGTGAGGGAACGAATCTCTTTGTTTTTTTATAAGCTAAAAAAAGATTTAATATAGTTTTTTTTGTTACATGCATAGATTTTAAAGTATTCTCAAAAAACCGCCCGAAAAGCTGTCACTTTTCAATGAAAACGGCCAATTTTCAACCACAAATAACTCAAAAAGTATTGAGTTTAAGAAAAAAATTATTCAACAGTTTTTGCTTAGAATTAGGTTCTCTAGGCACTTCCGTGGTTATTTTAACCCGGCACCTGCCACGTGGGGTTCTACCAGCACCCCATAACATATTTTCATCAAATATTTGGTATTTCAAGTTTGGTTTCTACCAGCACCCCATAACATATTTTCATCAAATATTTGGTATTTCAAGTTTGGTAACCGTGCAGTGCGTCATAGTAGCTTTCTATAATATTATTTAGCATAGATCTGTTTGGGTTTGAAGTGGTTACTTAGTGTCATTCTGAACTTGTAGCTCTAAAGTCAAATTGAGGTGTCATCATCTGGCAGTTTAAGTTTTAAATTTTTTTGGGTTTTTGATAAACAGGTCAAATTTACATTTTTTTATTGCAATAACTGATTTAAATTATTAATATAGACTCTATACTCAATAAATCTTAATTTTTTTAGATATTTTAATTCACTTCATTTATTATGGCTTGGTACATGCTAATTTGCTTATAACACCTTTTTGATTAAATTTTTTAACTTTTATAATATATTAGTAGCTAACAAGTTAATAAAACATGTTTTTTATATTCTTGTGTTACTTAACACATTATTTTGTTCATAAAAAAGTAGATCACAGAAAATTTTTAAGGGGTGCTGTGAGCACCCCACGTGGCAGTTGACGTCTTGCAAAGCCACGTGGTAGGTGCCGGGTTAACCAAAAAATTGTCTACCCCTGAGAAGGGGTTAGAACCACCCTCAAGATAAAAACGCACATCGGTATAGGGTAGACTTTGTTTCTTGAGCTATTCTCTATTTATTGTGAAAATACCAAGTAGATCGTTGAAGTAGGATGGAATTCGGAGCCAAATAACCTCATTGACTGCCCTATAGATTGTTCGCAAATATTATGATGTGATCAGTAGGGTGTAGGACGTTTCATCGCCGCCGTTTCGATGCCGCCAGTTCGATGTCGATGCCGGTCGATTCATCGCCAGTTAATTAATCGCTATCTGATATATTTCCGAATTTTCGACAGTTACAATTATTATTTATTTTTAGTATTAATTAGGAATTCTAGGAAATGCGAGATATGACGGCGATGAAATGGACTGGCGATGAACCGGCGGCATCGAAACGGCGGCGATGAACCGGCGGCGATGAAACGTCCCATTCCGGATCAATATATCTAATGTTAGTCCGCCGGTATCAATTTAGTAGAATGCCTTTTTCAGTTTCGTGCAAAGCTTTGATAAACATTATTTCACACCGAAGATTGAAGATTCGAAGAGGCAATCTGCAGCCTTGTCACACTCCACGCATAGTTTCCATAATATTCTACGTGTTTACGTTCAACTCTGAGATTTGCAGCATGATTCCAATAAACATTTCTAATTATTTTCAGATCCTAAGTGTTAATTCCTGCTTCTTTTACTATTTGCATCGTCTTGAATAACTCTCCTCGATCAAACACTTTCTCGTAATCAGCCAGACAGGCGTATACGGCGCAATTGACGTCCCTGCATCCCTGTAATAAAACCGGCATTTTCCCGGCTGCTTTTAATTTCCCGGAAAGCGGGAGTCGGTTATTTGGATTTCTCGGGAATTCCCGGGAATCGAGAAATTTAAAAATAAAAAATTGTTTTTTAATTCTTTGTTATTTTTTCACTGCAATCAGTAGAAAAACGTATAAATTTGATTAAGTAATAAAAAACTTCAGAAAAATTCAAAAATTTTAAAACAAAATTAATGTTTTAAAGGAAACTGTAAAAATTGGAAAACTGTAAATTTGTGTACATCTGAATTTTCGTTGTTTTTATTATTGAAATATGTTTTAAGAAAACATAAAATTGTTGAATGTTTCATCCTTCAGGCTGGCTCATTTTTTTGTGCAGAAATTTGCTGACGTTGAAAATGCTCGTTCACTTTCTGTTGATGTAGGTCTTTTTAATGCAGTGAGCAATTTTTTAAATGCCTGGTCAGCTCATTTGAGTTGTCGTACAGCGCGAGCTCTTGTTTAATGACCTTTTCAAGATCATGTTCATCAACATTTGAAGTCTTTTGAGGACGCATAACTGTGGCATACTCAATTGCAGACGATAATTTTTTTTCAAATCATCAGTATTGGTATCCGATAAAACTGATGAATCCGTATCACCTTCATTATCGGTTGTTTCAGTAGATTTATCTTGATCCTGAGAAACCAAAAATTTTATCAAATCAATAGCTAATCGATTTATTGTTCTTTTATTAGATAGTGGCAAATGTCTGTTTTCAGTCTTCCTTGTTTTGAAGATACCGCATCAATATAATCAAATCAAAAGTCAAAGTTGTCATCCTAATAAAAATATTTAATAGTTATTTATGATATAAGTGTTAAAAGTATACGTTTAAGGCACGCATGTGAAAGTTTGCAGAATGAGCGAAAGCGAGTTTGCAATTCACATGAGTGCCTTATTAAAAATGTAATTTTTAACACGCATATCATACAATATTTTTTCTACAAACGTAATTACAGGACAATATCTACAAAAACTTTTACTTGAACTTGAAATTTTTTGAACTGACATTCCATTTTTATATTTTTTTGACATTACACCAAAATTGCCTATACGGTCAATACGAACTGCAGTGCCTTAAAAATTTTAAAGCACTAGTGCCTTAAAGTAGCATTTTTAACGCTCGTATGGAGTGCTAAAAATTTCATTTTTAACACGGTTGTAGAAAAAAATATTTAATTGAAAACTTATTGGACCATTTTCCTGGTAACACCTCCATGGCTTCTAAAAATTGCAAGCCAGATGGATGCTGCAATGAAGACAAGAGGGAATTCTAAAATTTGCAATTCACAACCCAGTCTGCACAGCTTGGTAAATTCCAACGGAAATTGGACCTACTTAGTTACTCGATAGGAGTAATAACAATAGAAAATAAAAATGTATACCATTTTTAGTCAGTTGCAATGTGAAGCCAAAACTGAAAGACCCTGGTTTAAAATATATGTAACTGAAAAAGAAATATTTTAAGTGGAATAATTTAAAATGATTATTAAGCAGACAGAGATAATAATTGTATCATAATCATTTATTCATTGTGAGTTAGTCATATCTCTGCTAATAGTTTAAAATATACTATTAAAAAAATCTCGGGAAATCTGCAAGATTTCCCGAGAATCGGGATTACTACTTTTTACTGATTTCCCTGGAAACTTGTCCCGGGAATGGAGCTTTTGGCACAAATTGCATACACATAAATAGCATCGCGGCATCAATTTTTTTATACCAAAAGTGAGGTTGGGCTCTTGAAAAAGACCCCATTCGGTTGAAGGTAGATGTAGCTTTTCCGATGCGTGATTTTATCTGCTGGTTGTTGGTAAATCCTTCATTTATTATAGTGCCCATGAAGTTGTAGTAGGTCACACTTTCTACAGAGTTTTGGTTGACATAGACCTTCTGTTTCCTTATTTCTCCTTCTGAGTTCATATTGTTGACTGCAATACTTGATTTTGTCCATATAGACTTGTAGGTCTTCTAAGTTGTCCGCAAATACTATGGTGTCATCGGCATAATATTTGATGTAGTATGATAAAATTGATCCAAATAATGGCATAACCCAGACATCCAAAGTGAAAGTTATCCTCCAACACCAAATTATTCTATATAGTCCACATAATGTTCAGAAAAAAGTCACACCGTTTTGAGCGTCGGGTTTGGGGGGGAGAGGGGGGAGAAATCGGTAAATTCGTAGTTTTTTATGTTATTCGTCAATATTTCTAAAACCATGCGGTTTAGCATGAACAACCTTCTATACAAAAATGTTTTACATTAAATTTGAAATAAAAAAGGTCCTATTCATAATCCTTCTAAAATGAACGGTTCCAAAGTTACGGAGGTAGTATAGTGTAATTGGTCCAAAAAAACGCCTAACCCAGACATCCCAAGTAAAAGTTTTCCTCCAACACCAAATTGTTCTATATGGTCCACATATTGTTCAGTAAAAAGTTACATCATTTTGAGGGTCCGGTTTGGATGGAGATGGGGAAGAAGTCGGTAAATTAGTAGTTTTTTTACGTTTTTCGTCAATAGTTCTAATAAACAATGTTCTATACAAAAATGTTCCACATAAAATTTAAAACAAAAAAGGTCTTATACATAATTAATATAAAATAAACGGTTCCAGAGTTGCGGAGGGTGAAAAGTGGAGGTTTTCCATACTTTTTATATTATTTGGACAATTGATGATGATTTTGGGTGGTGAGGTTGACGTTTCTTCAAGGGCTTATCACTAACATACCATAGGCCACTGAAATAGCAAATTTTATTTACAAAAATTTCTTTCATCAGTAATAATATTATAAATTGCCCAAAAAATATAAAAAGTATCGAAAACCTCCACTTCTCACCCTCCGTAACTCTGGAACCGTTGATTTTATAACAATTATATATTGGACCTTTTTTGTTTTAAATTTTATGTAGAAAATTTGTGTATAGAACATAATTTACGCTAAAGCATAGTTTTAGAAATATTGACGAAAAACCCCCCCAAACCGGTCGCTCAAATTGGTGTAACTTTTTACTGAACAATATGTAGACTATATAGAACAATTTTGTGTTGGAGGAAAACTTTTACTTTGGATGTCTGGGTTAGGCCTTTTTTGGACTAATTATAATATACTATCTCCGTAACTTTGGAACCGTTCATTTTAGAAGGATTATGCATGGGGCCTTTTTTATTTCAAATTTAATGTAGAACATTTTTGTATAGAAAGTTGTTCATGCTAAACCGCATAGTTTTAGAAATATTGACGAAAAGCGTAAAAAACTACGAATTTACAGATTTCTCCCCCTCTCCCCCCAAACCCGACGCTTAAAATGGTGTCACTTTTTTCTGGACATTATGTGGACCATATAGAACAACTTGGTGTTGGAGGATATCTTTCACTTTGGATGTCTGGGTTTGGGTCTAGTTATACCATACTAATGTTGTTTATCCGGCATCGATAAATAATATTCTATCAGAGTAGGGGTTGACCATTAGGAGAGACAAAATTCAGCCTTGCCTCACTCCACGCATAATTTTCATATATTCTTCTTCTTCTTCTTAAGATGGAAATCTACTAATGGATGTTAGCGATCACATTTTCCATTAACTTTCTGTTTCTTGCAATGTGTATCAGAGATTGTGTGTCGTTAATCCCTGTCCATTGCCTTATGTTTCGAAGCCAGGATATTTTCTTGCGTCCTATTACTCTCCTGCCTTCAATTTTACCCTCGATTATAAGTTAAAGGCACTGATATTTTTCGTTTCGCATGATGTGACCCAAATACGTCGTTTTCCTTTTCTTGATGTTTTCGAAAAGTTGGCGTTCTTGGTTGATTCTTTTAAGGATATAATCTACATTTTTAACTTTTGCCGTCCATGGTATCTTTAGAATACAGCGATAAAGCCACATTTCCAAAGCTTCTAATCTGTTTATATCCCTCGTTTTGAGTGTCCAGCCCTCTATGCCATATAGCAGCACCGACCATATGTAGCATTTAGTAAACCTTAGTCTCAGTGTGAGATCGAACTCTGAACAGGTCAGTACCTTCCTGAGTTTTACGAAAGCTTTTCGAGCTCGCTCAATGCGACATTTTACTTCCCTATCCGATACCCAGTCTTCAAAAAGTCACGTTCCCAGGTATAGTCCGTCCGCTATAACTTTCCCATGCCGTACGATTCATTTTCAATCAAATTAAGTCAAAACATAAATTGAAACGAACGTCGATGTGTATATCGACGCTTGAAAGGTAAAACGGCTAATACGCCAATTACGAATTTTACAGGAGAACCGTTTAAAGTTTGAAATTTTATAAAAAAAATTATAATTTTTGTTGTAAGCTTACTATCTTGACCAATCTTAGGAAAATAAATGTTTTATACTAGAATGCTTTCATGGTATGAATTTCTAAAAGAAATATTATCTAGTTTTAAAATTAATGGCACATTATACAAAGTGATTCTTGAATGCAATCAGGAGAAATGTATTATAAGCATAATACGGTATATAACCAGGTAACTGAAAACGGCTAATTTACCAAATATGAGTAATTATATGAGAAGGTGAAATGTTTTATAATATATTTATCTTATGAATGCAAGCTATTAGAAGTGTCTTTTGTGAAATTTACAAGAATATAAGTCATTCTCGGTTTAAATTCTAATATTATTTTATTATATTTATTGCATAATTATTAGATAGTCTAGACATTTTACATTAACAAACAAAAAGAAATAGTTCAAGTAACTAGAAAATACTTTATTTCTACGAAAAAAAAACAAGTGAGGTTTATGACAAAAACAATAAAAAACACACCAGCAATATTAAAGTTGAACTCAAT
The DNA here is from genome assembly GCF_917563875.1 of Diabrotica virgifera virgifera. NCBI lineage: Eukaryota > Metazoa > Arthropoda > Insecta > Coleoptera > Chrysomelidae > Diabrotica > Diabrotica virgifera. Next base: position 183,222,324 of record NC_065445.1, on the reverse strand, counting down.
CTTCTTCGTCAGTCTCTGGAAGGACATAATTTACACTATTACCTCTAGGTGGATTTGAATATTCATTATGATATTGCAAAGGTACATTCAAACAAAACTTTTACTAAAATAAAACATTTCAGCGAAAACCGCATATTTCTATCTTGAGCCGTTTAAAAGTTATAGGCACTAAAAATAGGGGAAAATATAAGTGGACACCTGGTATATCAATTACTATTTCACTACCATGATACAGATTTTCATTACGATACAAATTTGTAACCAATATAATCGCGATATGGCATAAAATACTAGACCTTATTCAACAAAGAAGAAATTAGAAAAACAAAGACGAGATTCGGTATAGAGAGATATATCGACAAATAAGATACGAGGTTAAGCGAGCAAAAGAGGACTGGATGGAACAAAGATGTCGTGAAATGGAAGAACTACAAAGAAAACATGACGAGTTTAATATACATAAAAAGCTTAAAGAAATTACCTACACTCAGAGAAAAAGAACTCCTCACTTTATGAGAAACTCCAAAGGTAAAATAATTCTCGACTTGGATGAAAAAAAAAGAAGAATGGACTAACTATATAAAAGAGCTCTTCCTGGATACGAGGCCACCACTTAACACCACAAAGTATACGAATACTGGTCCTAGTATTTTAAAAGCGGAAGTAGAGAAAGCCATCAAACAGAGCAAAAATGGGAAATCTCCAGGCCCTGACCAAATACCATCAGACTGGCTCAAACTTCTGGATGACGACAATGTCTCACAACTAACAAACATTTATAACCATATATACGAGACTGGCATGATGCCACAGATATGGTTAGAGTCTACATTTATTCCACTCCCAAAAAAGCCTAATACATTATCATGTAAAGACTTTAGACTAATTAGTCTCATGAGCCACTCTCTCAAGCTACTTCTTAAGATAATTCTTAATAGAATCAAGCAGAAATGTGAAGAGACAATGGGAAACAAACAATTTGGTTTCAGAGAAGGATTGGGAACAAGGGAAGCTTTGTTCTCAATGCTAACATTACTTCAACGATCATGGGAAGTACAGAAACCAATTTACGTCTGCTTTATAGATTTTGAGAAGGCGTTTGATAGAGTTCAACATGATAGGTTGTTTGAATATCTAGAAATGATTGGAATAGACGATAAAGATCTGAGACTTTTACAACATCTATATTGGAATCAAGAAGCTTCTATTCTGGTAGACGGCAAAGAAACAGACAAAATTTGCATTCAAAGAGGTGTCAGACAGGGTTGTGTGTTATCCCCAACTTTGTTTAACGTATACTCAGAAATAATTTTTAATGAAGCCTTGGAAGGACAATGTGGAGTTCGAATCGGGGGAGAAACTATTAACAACATCAGATATGCAGACGACACCGCGATCATGGCTGAAAATATCGAAGATCTTCAATTCCTTATAGATCGAGTCACTAGAGAATGCTCCAATAACGGACTTAACATAAATGCAACAAAGACAAAGTTACTTGTGGTTAGTAAACAAGACGTCGGCCCTATGCAACTAATTGTCAATGATGAATCAATAACAAAAGTTAACCATTTTAAATACCTAGGATGTTGGATAAACGAGGCACTAAATCCGGATGAAGAAATTAAAACTCGTATAGAAATTGCAAGAGGAGCATTTATGAAACTTAGATCTATTCTGAGCAACTCTCAGCTGAACTTACAACTAAGAATCAAGTTCCTAAAATGTTATGTGTATCCTATATTACTATATGGATGTGAAACCTGGATCATGAAGGTTAACATGATGAACAAATTAGAAGCCTTTGAGATGTGGTCGTATCGTAGAATGCTCAGAATATCTTGGGTTCAACGCATTTCAAACAGAGAAGTCTTAAACAGAGTAGGTCAAGGCGAAGGTGACTTAATGAAGATGATAAGAAAGAGAAAACTTGAATATCTGGGGCACATAGTGAGAGGTAGCAGATACAGGATGCTGCAGTTAATACTCAATGGAAAGATCGACGGAAAAAGGGGAATTGGTCTAAAGAAATATTCATGGCTCCGAAACCTTCGTCAATGGACTGGCTTATCAGCAGATCAATTGTTACATGCCGCACAAGATCGAGAACGATATCGGCAAATTGTTATGGAAGCTACCCACGCCTAAAAATTTGGGCACGGTACTTAAAGAAGAAGATGGCATTCGCGATGAAAGTGGCACTCGCGAAGTGACCAATGGCGAGTCAAATACATACTTTGATGGCTTTGACAATTCTCGTTTCGTATCCCTCATACTCGCTTCATAATGACCATCATTAAATGCTCGTTGCATAATATACTGTTATGACACGCTCTAATTTTTGTATTGTAAATCTTTCAATATTTTAAACTTTGAGTTTATTATGAGAATACTATGTGTTTAAATTAAATGTTTTATTGCCAAAACTGAAATTCTCTTAAGCACCAACTTTTATCAGGAAGAAATGTTTCTAAGAGATTTATAAGAAAACATTTCTCATTTGCCGCGAATATTTTGGCTCACACTGTACATGTACCTACCATAAAATCGAGTTTCTGTTAGTCCAGAAAGCCACTGCGCATCCGCTAGGAAAAATATTCTAATTCGGATTTTTTGCACAATCTTACTCAAAAAGGACTCCTTTTAACAAATTTGCATGTTGCCAGGACCAAAAGGTGGTCAAAAATTTTTTAAACGTTTTTTTTTTTTGTTTTTTTCCTAAAATTATTATTTTTGCATGAAAAAAAGTTTTTTTAGGATTTTTGGATCATTCCAAACAGAAAAGGTCTTTAGTAACTTTTCTCTAAAAATGATAGTTTTTGACATATAAGCGATTAAAAATTGAAAAATTGCGAAATCGGCCATTTTTAACCCTCAAAAACTATGTGAAAAACTGAAAATTTGAATGTTGTCAAGGTAGGTAGATATTCTTCAAAGATCGATTGATGAAATCCCGAAGAGTTTTTTGCAATACAGTATTCAAATCTCCTTTGTTTTTTAATTGCTTATCAAGCGTGTGCGACACTATTTTCCACCGACAGTATGGTGCAAATGAAAGGAATAAATTCGTTATTTCGTAAACTGGCGAATTTAAGGAAAAATCCCGAAACAGGTCGATTTTTATTTTTAAGTTATGATATTGTGGCATATATGGTATACTAGTGACGTCATCCGTCTGGGCGTGATGACGTAATCGATGATTTTTTTAAATGAGAATAGGGGTCGTGTGGTAGCTCATTTGAAAGGTTCTTCAATTCTCTAGTCAGTAATGTAAACATTTACATAATTATTTATACAGGGTGTCCTTCTACTTCTTTTTTTTGTCAAATAATTTAATTTAATAAAAAATTTTTGGACACCCTGTATAAATAATTATGTAAATGTTTATATTACTGAATAGAGAATTGAAGAACCTTTCAAATGAACTAGCATATGACCCTTATTCTCATTTAAAAAAATCATCGATTACGTCATCACGTCCAGATGGATGACGTCACTAGTATACGATATATGCCACAATATCATAACTTAAAAATAAAAATGGACCTATTTCGGGATTTTTTCTTAAAGTCGCCAGTTTACGAAATAACGAATTTATTCCTTTCATTTGCACCATACTGTCGGTGGAAAATAGTGTCGCGCACAATTGATTAGCAATTAAAAAACAAAGGAGTTTTGAATACTGTATTGCAAAAAACTCTTCGGGATTTCATCAATCGATGTTTAAAGAATATCTACCTACCTTGGCAACATTCAAATTTTCAGTTTTTCACATAATTTTTGAGGGTTAAAAATGGCCGATTTCGCAATTTTTCAATTTTTAATCGCTTATATGTAAAGACTGGATTATATGCAAAATGCATATGCATATATATGCTGCATATTTCTCATGTTTTTCATAAATGCATATGCCTTGCATATTTGGAGATTTAAGAGCATATAAATGCATATTTTGATGGGAATTTACTCTACCCCATTTAAAAATAAGGTATATATTAGTAACATCAACATCCATTAAAATAAAATGTGAAAGTAAATATTTTGCTGTTAAGCTCCTTTGTTGTTGTACCCATAAACATAATGGGCGTTATTTATAGCTGCAGGTATCATTATCCGGATATTTAAGATTTATAGACTTCTCAGAATTTACAAATTACCTAAGTAAATACCGATTATATTTTGAATAACATTACAAATATTACCTGTACTTTCTGCTGGTGTCGGCCAACTATGAATTATTCTGGGAAAACCAACCAAAACGAAATTTTAAGCATTTTAAGGGTAGGATAGATTATTTTATTTTATGAATGGTTAGTCTTAAATCAATCGCCGATTATTCAACTTTTGTGATTGCAAGTTATTGACTATACTGTGTAAAAAAATCATTTTATTATTATTGTGAAAATGCCTAAAGTAGCAAGGGAAAAATCAAGTCTTCTCAGAAGTTGGATTGGAAGTAACAATCATCTAAAAGTTATCGACAGTGAAAGTATGTTTTGCACCATTTGTGATAAAAAGGTAAGTTCTCCACTTCAATAGATTTTTAAACTTATCAAACTTCTTTGCACATCTATGTGTCTGTCTATTCTAAAATGACAAACCGTCCCATTTCTTCAAAAACTGTTTTTTAAAGTTCGCAACGGTTTGGCTTATACAGAGCGAGGTGTTGAGAGTGGCCCACCCTGTATACTACGGTACACTGACTGTACTTTATTGTTTGACGATTTCAATTTCACTTTGAGAAATAAAAAAAAATTGGGGGAGGTTTAAAAAGTTTGATCATTTTAATGTAGGTATCTATTTACGAAAACATCTAAAACATCATTATCATTATATTCCAGATTCCATGTCAAAAGAAATTCCAAGTAGTTCAACACATAAAAACTTCACTTCACCAAACTAAGCTATCAAAAAATGATAATAAACCTCGCCAGCAGATTCTACAGAACAGTTTGCAGATTCAGAATACGTCAGTTGGGCAAGAAACCTTTGCAAAGGATTTATGCCATTTTTTTTTGAACTGCAATATCCCTCTGCACAAGTTAGAACATAAATCGTGTCAAAACTTTTTAAAAACTTATTGCAAGATTAAAGATAAACCAGCTCAAATACCAAGTTCTTCAACTCTTCGGAAAAAATATGTCAGTGCATGTTACAAAGATGTGATGACGAGTATTAAAAATCAGTTAAAAGCCGAATATCTTTGGATTTCCGTCGACGAAACAACGGATACAAAGGGTCGACAAATTGCGAATCTAATTGTTGGAGTTCTTAACGACTCTGGCGATTTTAAAAACTCATACTTAATTAGTGTAAAATGTTTGGAAAAAACAAACTATGCTACAATAGCTAGATTTGTTAACGAATCCCTAACAAATTTTTTTTTACCTGATCAAGTACCATTTGAAAAAATATTATTAATGCTTAGTGATGCCGCCTCATATATGATGAAAGCTGCATCCAATCTTAAAATCTTTTTCCCTAATTTAATTCACTGTACATGTTTGGCGCACGGCCTAAACAGAGTTGCAGAGAAAGTTAGAATTGAATTTCCCAATGTAAACACCTTAATAAATAATGTAAAAAAAGTATTTCTGAAAGCACCACTACGTGTACAGGTATATAGGGAGATGCTTCCCGATATTCCTTTACCACCAGAACCAGTATTAACCAGATGGGGAACTTGGCTTAAAAGTGCTATATTTTTATCTGAACACTACGACGACATCAAAAGCGTTATTTCAAGTTTTGATCCGACTTGTACCGCTATTGATAACTGTCAAAATATTTTTAAAGAAAAGTCTATTAAAAATCAATTGTTGTATATAAAATCGAATTTCGATATCATTGAAAGTTCAATTACAAAATTAGAGGCTCAAAATTTATGTCTTCACAATAGTATGTCTATTGTTGATTCGGTTAAACAGAAAATAACAAATCTGAATGGGGAAATTGGAGTAAAAATTAAAGATAAACTTGATGACGTTTTAAACAAAAATGAGGGTTTCACTTTATTGCGTTCAATAAATAATATAATCAATTTTGGAAACTTCGATGAAAATATTAATATGGATCCGTCTCTAATAGCAAAGTTTAAATATGCCCCAATTACATCTTGTGACGTTGAGAGATCTTTTTCTGCCTATAAACAAATATTAACAGATAGAAGACATAATATTAGTTTAGAAAATATGAATCAATATATGATTATTTATTGTAACAATAAAAATATGTAAATTTGTTTTATTGTACTCTTTTTATAATATTAGTTTAGAAAATATGAATCAATATTGTAACAATAAAAATATGTACATTTATTTTATTGTACTCTTATTTATCTTGTGGTCAAAATAAAATATTTTGCCGTTTTATTTGTCACAAAACCTGAAGTTAAAAAAATATATTAAGAAATAATAATACAATTTGGTTTAAATTCAAACCTATTTATTTATTTTTATTATTTTTTATTTATTTATGTATTTAACGTAAACCATAAAATTATTCATATAAAAATAAGTGCATATATAAATGCATATTTGCATGTTAATTGTGCATATTCAGCTTGTTTTAAAATGCATATTGCATGCATATTTTAGACATTTTTTAGTGCATATTTTCCAGTCTCTACTTATATGTCAAAAACTATCATTTTTAGAGAAAAGTCACTAAAGACCTTTTCTGTTTGGAATGATCTAAAAAACCTAAAAAAACTTTTTTCCATGTAAAAAAAATAATTTTAGGATAAAAACAAAAAAAAAACGTTTAAATAATTTTTGACCACCTTTTGGTCCTGGCAACATGCAAATTTGTTAAAAGGAGTCCTTTTTGAGTAAGATTGTGCAAAAAATCCGAATAAGAATATTTTTCCTAGCGGATGCGCAGTGGCTTTCTGGACTATGTAGGTGAAGTCAGATTTAAAAAAAATTGTTATTTACTTATCAGGCTTAAATAATTTATATTTTTATAAGTGTTTTTCGCCAAATAATAATAAACCATGTCTTTACTTATGTGTTGATATGTTTGAAATTTTGTTTGGAAATAGTTTCTATCTTTGGACAGACCGTCTTCGAAGTGGATTATGTACCACGCTTGATATTATTATAAACAGATAAAATGTATAATACGCCACCTGTACCCGTAACTGATGTAAACAAATCTGTTTTAAACACCACTATGCAAAAATATTCTGCCATATGAAATGACTAACACGGCTTTAAGGCTCTAATACCTGAAAGTAAAATTGACTTATTTGCTAGAATCAAACATGGTGGGTGTATTATACGACTGATAACATATTTTTGTATTAAAATTTGGCGCATAAGACATAGCTGCTTTCAAAACCATCCCAAAAATAAAATGTTTAATACGCCAAAAAAGTAGTTCAAACAGCCTAAATCCCCTTTATACATGCGTAGAAAAATTCACTGAATCCAATGGTATATAAAGTCTATTTTACAAAAAGTGGCGTATTATACATTTTACCTTTCAAGCGTCGATATATTCTTCGCGTCAAGATATAAGAAATTTGGCCTGGCGCTGGTGGGATGTCCCTACCGATTTAGTACCATAATAACAAACAACAATCTCTCCAGGAGCGGATTCGCTAAAATTAAGGGGAAAGGAACAAAGGCAAAATTTTGACGCCTGTCAAAATTTTCAATGTGTTTTAAATGTAATCATTTCTTTCGAATCCTGAGAAAACTAAAATGTAAGTATTTTTGAATAATTTAAACGCAGAATGAAAAATTACTTTATTACCGAGGGCCGAAAGTCCTTTGGAATGAATTAAAAGTTTCTTTTGAATGAGATATTTGAAATTAAAAATCATACTAAATTTTCTCTTAGTTTTTCATCCCTGTAACTAATTAAAATAAACATTATAGAAGTTTTCAGGGACTTTCGGCCCTCGGTAATAACGTAACGGCTTAAAGCTGAAAGTTCGTACCCATCCCCTTAACAAAAAAAAAAATCAAGTCTTCAAGTAGATATAATATTTTAAAGGGGTTGGAATAATAAATATAAATTTAAATATTATTTATCATTATATTTATTACGTATTTATATCTATGAAGTTATAGGTATATTATTATGTACAATGAAATAAGAGAAATGAACAAATTAAAGAAATTAAGGAAATTAATGATAATGATAATAAAAGATTAAAAGAGTGGTAGCAAAAATCAGAATTAAAAAGATAACATAATAAAAAATAACATAGAAAAATAAAATTTGAAGTTTAGACGGAAAAAAATAAATACAAATTACAACTCTATGTCACTATCGCTGTCATCTTCACTAGAATCGTTATCTAATGTTATAATTATTGGTTTAATATGTGAGGTTAATGTTCTGTTATGATCTTCCGTTTTTATAACATGTGAAACACAATTTTGCCACAGTGTTGGTGGCGCTTTTTTATTTCTTCTACAACATGTGACACCGATTCGCTACTAAATTTGGGACAGCAGTTGTTTCGCCGTAAACTTTCCTTAAGTTGGCTCCAGATTAATTCAATGGGGTTGAAGACACAGTAGTAAGGAGATAATCGCAATACATTATGACCATCACATTTGGCTAATTCGTCTATAACAAATTGTTTCTCAAACACTTTTGTGTGAAGAACTTCCAACATTTCTTTTTTTGTATATGTTTCTTCAAAGTACAAATCATTGTCATACAAAAAATCAGATATCTGTTTTTTTGTCGAACCTACACCGGGGATTTTTCTAATTTGTTCGCTGTGATACGTTGCGTTATCCATTACAATTACACTTTTTGGAGGCAAATTTGGCAACACCTTCTTTTCAAACCATTCCTTAAACAAGCTACTCGTCATATTTTCATGGTAGTCCAGCTTTGAATCTTTAATATTTTTTGCCGATAGTAAAAAACTTTCCCCTCCAAGCCAGCCATTTTTGGATACAATGTTCAGAATAATTATTCGCTGACCTCTATTAATTGGATAATTGGGTGCACATTTAATAGAATCGTCTGTCCAACCTTTTTGAGCAGTATCGTGGGTATCGAACCATGTTTCATCTAGATAAAATATCGGTCTTCCTTCATCTCTAAATTTAGATATAGCATCCAAGTATTCATTTCTCCATTTAATTAGACGAGGAGAATCCATTATTGATGATCGCTTATTAATTTTCTTGTATCGAAAACCAATGTGATTCAAAAATCTTGATAAAGTTGAAGGCGAATACGTAATGGAATAGTCTTTAACAAGTTGATCGTAGATCATACTAAGCGTTGGAAATATGTTCTTTGAATAGAAATTGTAAATTGCTCTTCTAATTACCTCAGCATCTTTTTCATTTACTGCTTTATGTGTAGAAAAGTCACTCCGCTTTTTACGAGGTTGAATTCTATTCGTAACAATTTTCCACACTGTTGTATATGGCATCCTTGTCAGTCGAGATGTTGTCTTGATGAGGAATTTACCGTCTTCTGGATTTGGATTATCTTCTTTCACAGTTTGATAAACATTCCTAATAATTTCTTTGGCATCATCAGATAAATGTACACGTGTTTTACACTTAGCACTAGCTTCACCGACTTCAGACATTTTACTTGAATACTCGCGATCTAACCTTCTATCTAAATGCAAGAAAATAACTGCCTGAATGTGCAAATGTCAAACTTAAATATGTTTGCCCCTCTTTCATAATGTTCCATAATGTATGTTTTCTGGATAAATAAATGATACTTAATTTTACCTAAATACCTGTAAGCACGAGAATTATGTGTAAAGCTATAGAATAATAATTAGAGGTACATCTTATCTTTAACTAATGCTCTTTCTAATGATTCTTTAATTTTTTTATTTAAAGATAGAAAGCTGCATTATCGGAAGTCCATTTTGTTTAAAGTGAAAACGATATAAAACACGTTATAATCTAACTCCATAAAATTCACGTAATGAGCGCATTGGACATAAAAATTGTTTGTGATCGTTTGTAATTGATTCCATGCAAGTTAATTTCAGATGACTAAACGAATTCGTCTACAGTAAACAAAATTTTTAATACATTGTCTAGAAATTTTAATTTTAATAATTTATTTGCATTGATAGGTAACGAGTCAGTTCTGTAAATAATATAAAGTACGGCCCTAGTAGCTGTTCCAAAACTATTGCCACCCGTCGCAAAGACAATTGAGGGATTAGTAACGTCAACTATTTATTATGATACTAAATCGGTAGGGACATCCCACCAGCGTCAAGTCAAATTTCTTATATCTTGACGAAAAGAATACATTTTGTATACTGTATACTATATACGAGTACTACACACATCGGCGTACGTTTCACTTTCTGTTTTGACTTAATTTGATTGAAAATGAATCTTACCGCATGGGAAAAGTTATAGCGGACGGACTATATTTAAACCTGCTCACTCTTTCAATGGACTTGGTATTCAGTGTTATGGTGAGGTTTTCAAATACATCAAAGTTTCTGGAGATTATCATGAATTTGGTCTTTTTGGTATTAGCCTCTAATCCCATTCGCTCACCGTATTCTTCTATTGTAGTGACACGTTGTTTAAGATCGGCTATATTGTCACAAGTTAAGACAGCATCATATTTCATATATTCGGTGAGCTCAATCTCAACTTCAAAATTTGCGACCTGATTTCAGTAAAGGTCTCTAATTATTTTCAGATCTTGGTCGTTAATTTCTGTTTCTTTTAGTATTTGCATCATCTTGGCGTGCTGTGCTCGATCAAACGCTTTCTCGTTATCAAGCAGATATGTATACAGTGCTAGTCAAAAGTCCGTACCCCCCCTCGTATCTTTTGAACGGTTATACCTATAATAGTGAAATTTGGAGATAGGAAATAAACGGGCGTAAGCTTCTTAACTAGTCATGACAGGTGACGTAATAGTGACAGATGACTTTACAGCGCCACTGTGACAGATAATTTTAAATGGGACCTTATGGCAAGTGACACCTCGTTTGAAAGGTATTGAAAATACCTATTCAGTCATACTAATATTGTTTAAGTTTAAGCTAATTTTGACGAATTAATGAAATAAATATAAAATTGTAGTTTCATTTAATTAATTCAAAATTCAAAATTCCGCCTATGATTACTTGTCAAAAAGGTTGACGTTGACGTAAAAACTACTAGAGAATCGAAAAACGTCAACTTTTTTGACAAAAAAACCATAGGCGTACATTTGAATTTTTATTAATTAAATGCGAAGCTACAATATTATATTTATTTAATTTATTCACCAAAATCAAAATCAACTAAAACACAAAAAAATTAGTATGGCTGAGTAGGTATTTTGAATACCTTTCAAACGAGGTATCACTTGCCATAAGGTCCCATTTAAAATTATCGGTCACAGTGGCTCTGTAACGTCATCTGTCACTATTACGTCACCTGTCATAACTAGTTAAGAAGCTTACGTCAGTTAATTTCCTCCATCCAAATTTCACTATTATAGATAAAACCGTTCAAAAGATAAGAGGGGGGGTACGGACTTTTGACTAGCACTGTATACATCACAATTGACCTCTCTACATCTCTGGAATAAGACTTGTGCTGAGAATAAAGCGGCCCTCGTAATAGTATTTACGAATCAGGAAATAGCTATTTGTATAACAAGGGAGGAAAGTGCTTGAAGTTTACTGTCCGACGCGTAGCGGAGGGCAGGAATCATTCAAAGGAGGAAAAGGCACTTTACTCCCATATTATACATATGATTTTTCCACCTTCCTCAAATTTCAAGTAATTTTTTCATTTTTAAATAATTTATTTAGGTAACTAACTGACAAAATTTATTAGAGCACTGAAACTAAAAAGTGGGTACAGTATAACTGTCAAATGTCAAATATATGTCAAATTATTAATGTAAACATTGTTAAATCAAAATAACAATTTACTGTTTTTACCATTCTGCAAAATACAAAGTGCTCTATAAATAAACGTTAAAATGTATAGATACTTACGTAATAAATAATAGAATATTGTATAAGACGTCAATAAGTAATTTCATCAATGACATACCATGACGTCATTTTTACTTTTCCTCCTTAGGGAGGAAAAGTACTTTCCCTCCCTGGGGAGGAAAAGTACGACTTTGCTCCCTACAATCAGGTCAGGAAAACTATACTTTCGGTAGAGGTAGGTGGAAAAAATATACCCTGATTATTTCCTTATCGGGAAATTATACCCCGATTCGCTATACTCTAAAGATTAATTATTTCCTTATAATTGAATGAATAGGTTACAAAAATATCTGACGAAAGTACACAAAATATTCTTATGCCAAGTGGTGAATCATAACAACTAAAAAATTTTGTTCAACCCAAATAACTGATTCAATTACGATCCAACCCAAAAATATTCTCAGAATCTACTGATGGTTGTTTTCCGTTTCGTAATATTGTTAAACCGAAAGTAGGTTTAAAAAATTAAAGATGTAGATAATTTTTGTGAAGGCAGAAGTATAATAATAAAAGCAGCGATTGAAGATAGTACTTAGGTGGGTGGTTACGAGGTATTGTCGAGTGGTATTGTCCTAAGCAAATGGGAGTTACCGTAACTGTCGCAAACAATTCAAACGCAATAGAAAGTGTTACATGCCGAAGGAAATGCATTTTTTTATTTGATTTCAATTTGAATATTATTTTTAATTTAGATGAATATCTAACATGTTTTAATGCGTTATTATTGCGATAAATGGGTACGCACCTATTTATTAAGTTGACAATCAATAAATTGCTTATTCTACAAACCTATACTTATCACCTTAGTTGATTTGATGAATAGTTACAGGATGAATTATGTGCCTCTCATTACCAATTCAATTAAAAAAAGTTAGTCAAGTGTCACCTTTTGTACTAAAACGATAAAACAAAAATAGTCCTTTTGCTCATCACGGTATTTGCTCCGGCTTGGATTGACATAAAATTTGTCATACACATAGCTAACATGCCAAAGAAAAAAAGTTATATTGTGCCGATGTGTGCTTTTCCCCTGGGGGTGAGTACTCCTTCTTGGAATTGAAAAAACGTACGTTCAAAATGAGTCCGGAAATGTATAAATAAACTGACTAATTCTAAGCAACTTTCATTCTGTAAAGTTTTTTCATTTAGTCAATACTTTTCGAGATATTTGTGAATGAATATGTTCATTTTTCTTCAATAAAAAAAAACACGTTTTTAGACGGTTTTTCGCAAACAACTCAAAAAATAAGTATTTTACCGAAAAAAATATTCTTAACAAAAATATTACTTTTAAATTTTTTTTAAATGGTTTATATACGAAGTCTGTAGGCCCAGTAGAAGCAGAATTGTAGCTATATTTATAACGAAATAGCTTATAATAAAAAATAGGTTTTTATTTGTTCCAAATCGAATTCCATAAGGAATATTTTTCAACGTGAAGCAAAAATCAAGCATTTTTGGGTAAACTGATCTTAACTTTTAAGTTCTTAAGAAAAGCTTTAGTTCCTTTAAGTTTCTAAGAAAAAATCATGAAAATCACCCCCTAATTAGCATCCCAAATGAAATTAATCATAATCGCTTCACAAGTTACCTTAATTCTGTATTGTCTATAATATGATCTGTAAGTTTCATCGATTCAAAGAGCTTATTTTTGAAAAGGCTTTAGTTGAAAGGGTTTTAACAAGACACTATTCACGAGTGTATGCAAATTTTGAACAGCCATATCTTAACCAATTTTTGTTTTACAGAAAAACAAAAAATCCAAATATTCAGAAAACCAAAATTTTTGATTTATATAAATTATTCGGTTTCATAACGTCTTACGACGTTGTCCGACTCCCAAACACTACTGTGTTCTGTCCTGAGTTAATTTTTCATTTAGATTTTGATTGATGATCGCTTTTCTAACTCCCATATTCCAGCTTTGTGGTGGTCTTCCTCGTTTTTCTTGTCAGGGTGTTGCCACATAATAGTTTTTTTAGGCAATGGTTCATCAGCCGCTCGGCTCACATGCCCATACCATAATATGAGCTATTTTCTTTCTTTATTCTAAACTCTAGTGCCCTCTATACCCATTTGTTGTTTTATTCCTTCATTCCTTCTTCTTTCGGCTTTTGATACTGTCGTTGATCGATCTTCTGAAGGCATACATTTCCATGGCTTGGACCTGTTACTTATATTTTTAGGTTATTTTCCATGTCTTGGCTCCATAGAGTAGACTAGTTTTAACCATTGTCTCATATATTTTCCATTTTGTTTTCTTTGATATTTAATAATCCGATTCTTAAGTTATTTTGAAAATAAAATGGCATTTCTCTCCATACCGATGTTTTTGATAAATAAATCATTAATAAACAACTCACGGAAAAAAATTGTGTTATTATTTTTTCCCTCTGTAGTATAACAAAAACAATTTTATTCATTACTGTAAACGGACTTTCCAGCCAACCTGTAGTATGTGCAAGTAATGCGAAATTATTAATACAATTAAAGAGTGCAAACTAGAATACGAGTATATTATCTTGGCCATTATTATGAGGTAAGAACAGATATATGGTTTGTTGGAATTCATATCTCAGGGCAGTTGAAAAGGGAGGACCAGAGAGAAGAGTATCTTGACTTGAAAACCTGAGAAAGTAGTTCAATATATCTACAACCGGACATCTATTCCGAATAGCAGCAATCAAAGTTAAGATAACCATGCTGATCGACAACATCCGGAACGAATACTTAGGCACTATAAGAAAAAGAAGAAGTACCTATCATAGAAACTGTATCTTGTAAGTTTTCTGCGATTAATACGTCAACGTCATCTACAAACATCAGATGATTGATTTTCTTCATCTATATTGAGAAGCATATTGCCAAAGAGTGTTCTTAAATATTGTTTCCGAAGCTGAAGTGAATAATTTTGGTGAAACATTATCTCCTTTGCTTACTCCTTGACCCTAACTGATTTTTTCTGTATTACGCCCGTCAATGAGAGCAAGAACAGGATATTACCTCCGAATTCTATCCTACTGCATGGATTATGGATTTTAATGAAATTTTGGAAATCGAATCTACTTATCTTCCAATTCAAAGTATATCCTATATACTATGCTACCTTTATCTTGGGGGCGGTTCCAACCCCTTCTCGGGGGGTGGAAAATTTTTTGGTTAAAATATCCACGGAAAGGGCTACAGAACCTAATTCGAAGCAAAAACTGTTCTATATTTTTTTTGCAAATTCAATACTTTTTGAGTTATTTGTGGTTGAAAATTGGCTATTTTCATTGAAAAATTACACCGTTTCAGACGGTTTTTTGCGAATACCTTAGAATCTGTGCCTCTAACTAATATGGTAGGTGAAAAGAGTTTGTTTTCTTGGTGCATGCTCAAATTGGTGTATTCAACTTGAAATAACAGAGAAACGGTCGATTTTAGGTGTGTAATGCTACCAATCTCTTTTGTAGTGCTTAAAAGACCTTTAAAATGAGGAAAATTAAATGTCGAGTGCATTAAAACTAAGCGAGATATGCTGAAAAAAATTGATGACGAATGTATTTTAAGAAAAAATACGAGGTATATTTAACCCGTCATTCACTAGAATTAAAATACATCGTTTTCCTTCTACAGTACCATTAATTATAATGTTATTTCTATGTTCAAAAAGTTAGACAGGTTTAAAATAAATGGTTTTTGAAAAAATTTGATCAAATTAAAGAGCCCATTTTTAGATTTTCTTAAAAATCGTCCTTTTTTTCCATGTAACTTGAAAATGATAAGAGATACAATAATAAAAATAAAAACCTTGCATTTTTGTACGGTATATTTTTTTCGTATCTCTTGTCATTTCGAGTTGCATGTAGAAAAAAGAAGATTTTTAAGAAAATTTTAAAATGCGCTTTATAATTTGATCTTATTTTTTCCAATAACCATTCATTTTAAACCCTTCCAACTTTTTGATCATAGAAATAACACTATAATACAAGGTTCTGTAGAAGAAAAATAATGATGAATTTAAATTCTGGTGCATGACGGGTTAAAATATACTTCTCATTTTTTCTTAAAATACATTATACATCAATTTTTTTCCAGAATATTTTGTTAAGTTTGAATGTAATCGACATTTAATGTTACTCATTTTAAAGGTCTTTTTAAGCACCACAAAAAGTATTGGTAGCATTATATACCTAAAATCGACTATTTCTCTATTATTTCAAGTTAAATACATCGATTTGAGCATGCACCAAAAAAACTCTTTCATTTACCATATCTCTTTTTGCATTATATCTAGAAGATTTATGAAGGAACGAATCTCTTTGTTTTTTATAAGCTACAAAAATATTTTATATTGATTTTTTTTTAGTTACATACATAGTTTTTAAGGTATTCGCAAAAACCTGTCCGAAAACGGGTCATTTTTCAATGGGCATGTCCAATTTTCAACCACGAATAACTCAAAAAGTATTGAGTTTTTAAAAAAAAAGTATAGAACAGATTTTGCTTAGATTTAGGTTCTCTAGCCACTTCCGTTGTTATTTTGACCAAAAAATTTACCACCCCCTTGAAGGTGTGGGAACCGCCCCCAAGATAAAAGCGCAATAATATATAAGGTACACTTTGTTTTTAGAGCTATTCCCTACTTACTGTAAAAATATCAAGTAAATCGATGTAGTAGGATCGAATTCGGAGCAAAATACTCTATACTCTGGGCTAACTAGCAAAGTTCATGGAAAAGTTATTTACCAGCAATTTTATTGCTGGAATCGAATTATAAGATCCTATATATTAATAATATAGGTATGCAAAGTCCGCAGATAGTGTGCTACTTTTGTAATAAACAAAATGGCGCCGAAAAATCGTATTTTTTTGAATTATTGCTCTATAACTCCGAAGATTTTAACTTTACAACTAAAACACCTCAATAAAAATTCACCGCAATTAAATTCTGCATAGAGATATGATTTCCACGATTTGCTCCGACGAAAATTTTCCTCGGAAAATGCGGGTTTTCGTAACAAAAACTCTAATTTTCAAATAAAGTTTTAGGTAAGTAATTATTAATCAATAATTAAATAACTTAGTAACATCAAAGCTTTCTTGGTATAGATTGTAATTCCAGAAGCCGGTGAAAATTAAACGAATATTTTAGCAACAATTCAATTGTTAATTAACAAATTACGATCGCAATAATAACCAAAATAATCATGATACATTGATCAAACTTATAAAGATTATAAAGATGAGATGCTTATTTAATATTTTATTGACAAAATATAAATTTTTCTTTTTTTTGCATAATCTTTAAATTTTGAAAAAAAAATAGTTATAATACGCTGGTCTAATTAGTAAAGTACAAAGAAAGGTTATTTACCAGCAATTTTATTGCTGGTATCGAATTATGAGATCCTATATATTATTAATATAGGTATGCAAAGTCCGCATATAGTGTGCTACTTTTTTTATAAACAAAATGGCGCCGACAAATCGTATTTTTTTCAATTATTGCTCTATAACTCCGAAGATTTTAACTTTACACCAAAAACACTCAAATAAAAATTCACCCCAATTTAATTCTGCATAGAGGAATGTTTTTCCCGATTTGCTCCGACGAAAATTTTCCTCGGAAAATGTGGGTTTTCCCAACAAAATCTCGAATTTTCAAATAAATTTTTTGGGCCAGTAATTATTTATCAATAATTATATAGCTTGGTGAAATAAAAGCTTTCTTGTTATATATTATAAATTCAGAAGCCGGTAAAAATGAAACGAATATTTTAGCAACAATTCAATTGTTAATTAACAATTTACAGTCGCAATAACAACCAAAATAATCATGAGACATTGATCAAACTTAGAAATATTATAAAGGTGTGATGCCTATTTAATATTTTGTCGACAAAATATAAATTTTTCATTTTTTTGCATAATCTTTAAATGTTTAAAAAAATTGTTATAAACAAATTAACATTTCTCAGAAATTGTTTATTAGATTCTAATTTAAAAAAATACTTAAAATGCGTATTTCATAGGTCTTGAAAATGGATGCTTTAAAAAAATTTTCCAACCATTTGCAAAAAAGTTATGAAGCAGCAAAATAAATATACGAAATCTCCGTTGTTTATAATTTGTTTTAATTGTTTCAAATCTTAAAAGTGAGTCTATGGTACAACCTAATTACTCACAAAGAATGTCAAAAATTAGTGCAATGGTTATATTTTAATCAAAGATTAAAAATACTTTTTTTTGTAATTTTTAGCGCAAACGTAGGCCTGATACAGAGTCGGAGCTAAAATGTTCACTCGAACCGACTGACACGCAGCATGCATTATTTATTAAAAGTGTACATCACGCGGCTGGTCGTCGCTCAGAGTGAAAATTTTAGCTACAGTACTGTGTTACTCTACTTTAGCGCGTGTAAATTACAAAAAAACATATTTATAATCTTTAATTAAAATATAACCATTAAACTGAGAATCAATTTTTTTTTTGTAAATAATTAGTTTGTACTTTAAACTCACTTCTACGCTTTGAAAGAATTAAAAAAAATTATAAACACAGTAGTCATCGTATGTTTATTTTGCTGTTTCATAACTTTTTTACAAATGGTTGCAAAAAAGTTTTAAAGCATTCATTTTGAAGATATTTAAAATGCGCATTTTAGCTATTTTTAAAAATTATAATATAATAAAAACTTTCTGAGAAACGTTAATTTGTTTATAACTATTTTTTTTAAAACATTTAAAGATTATGCAAAAAAATAAAAAATTCATATTTTGTCGACAAAATATTAAATAGGCATCTCATCTTTATAAGATTTCAAAGCTTGATCAGTGTATCATAATTATTTTGGTTATTATTGCGACCGTAAATTATTAATTAACAATTGAATTGTTGCTAAAATATTCGTTTAATTTTCATCAGCTTCTGGAACTATAATCTAAACCAAAAAGGCTTTTAAGTCACCAAATTATTTAATTATTGGTAAATAATTACTTATCTAAAACTTTATTTGAAAATTAAAGATTTTGTTGTGAAAACCCGCATTTTCCGAGGAAAATTTTCGTCGGAGCAGATCGGGAAAAGCGCATCTCTATGCAGAATTTAACCACGGTGAATTTTTATTTGGGTGTTTTTGTTGTAAAGTTAAAATCTTCGGAGTTATAGAGCAATAATTGAAAAAAACACGATTTTCGTGCGCCATTTTGTTTATAAAAAAAGTAGCACACTATCTGAGGACTTTGCATACCTGTATTATTAATATATAGGATCTTATAATTCGATTCCAGCAATAAAATTGCTGGTAAATAACTTTTCCCAAAAATGGCCTATTCTCCGGTAATCAGCCCAGACTACTAATGGACTGCCCTATATCGTCGTGTAGGCGTCTTGATGATATATCGTTTTCATAGATTTTTTTTATTAGTGACGTATATCTGCAATCTTTTCGATTTGATTTAGTGCTTCCAGTACTGTTTCGAACTCTACGGAATCAAAATTCTTCTCAAAAGACCCGCCCATTTCCTTACGCCCAGCTCAATTCGTCAGATTATTGAAATATACATTGTTCTTCATGAACTTAGCTTGTCTTATTCTGACGCGCTCGACTTTTTCTAAGGATAGATTTTTTAATAATCTGTCGGACTTACCCTTAACTTAAGAGTCCATATATGGTAGGGGTACATTACAGGGTACCAGGTTTCTCCCCATGTGATTTTCTGACGCGCTCGACAAAACTAAGACCAGACAAATAAAGAGTAAAAACGAAAATACGAAAGGATATTCTCTGTAACAAAATATAAAATAGCTTTTAACCAATGAATTATTCATGTCAATTCAAGACAATTAAAAGTGTTCAGTGGGGGATCTACATATTTGCCTTGGGAGGTAAAATTTGCATTACAGGCTTCAATGAAATTCCAACCAAAATACGTATAACGGATAAGCCCAAACTACATACAAGACTGAATTATACGTAAAACTAACTATGACATAAAGATAATAAATGTTACCAGAGAACGGCAGTTCTCGCCATTGGCGCACACCTACACCCCCTACACGCGACACTATATACACGAAATTTTTTATTTTCTTAATCTGACTGAATTGAAAATTGGGCCAACTCCCATCTTAAAGTTCAGGAAAAGACTCACCTATGCATATGTCAACAATCCATTTTGGTCCAAGGGTGTGGATTTTACGGCCCTTCCTATTTAGGGTCTGTTTTTCGTTCTCGTCCCCAAAACTCCCAAAAATTTGGAAAATTTAACTCCGCCCTTTGCGGCTTCTAATAGAAGCGATCATTACCTTTCCAACGCATGTCTAATTTTAAAAATCGGTTACACCGTTCAAAAGTTACCGAGCTCAGAAATATGAGTCAATTTTTATTTAAAAAAGGGAAAATGGTTGTGGATATGTATGTAAGCTTTGTGGTGACACTGACATTGGCAATTTGTAATTTTTTTCATATAAATGAATTGGCTTTAATTTTAAAAGTTTTTAGAAGTTCAATAGACGATTTAAGTTTTTATAATAATTGTAAAGCATGAACATTTATTTGTCGATTCTTTGTTTTTAGGTTAGTATTTTATCAGTTGATATTAGTTATGTGAAAATTAAATAAACTTGGTTTTTAGACGAGAATCACATTGTGTTTTGCTTTGAGGAAAATCCAAAATCTTATAAATCGACAATTCGTATACATGTGCAAGAATTAAAATTGTATACCTACACAATGGAGAAATTACGATTTGAATTTATTATGAAAGCTATACCAGATGATAACAAGACAAATATTTATGCCATAACCTCCATTAAAAATACAGAAAACCAAACTTTTATTGTTCCTATAGAGTATCAATCAGTGCATCTACACAAAGAAGTATTAAAACATGAAATATTTCGTAAAATAAAAAAATCTCTACAGAAAAGACACGACAAGAGACAAGTTTGGATAACATTAACCAAGGAAATGAAATCAACATATTTAGATAATGACAACATAAAATTTGATGGGTTTTTACTTGAAAAATGTGAACAAAATCATGATTTATTATCGACAGAACCAACATTGATAAAGAAACAAAAAATAAGATGAGATTAGTAGAAGAATTTTCAATAGAGAAGTGTTCAAGAAATATAACAAATGTTAAATAATGGTTATATAACTTTGAAAGTGAATGTACAAGATTAGAAATAGATACAGATATACAAAAAATAGAAATTCTAAAATTACTATTAGAAGATACTTATGTAGATTGGTACACTTTAATGATTATCAAACATACTATAGAGTCTGATTGGTCTGTTTGGAAAAAAAGTTTAAGTGAAACATTTGCTGATAAAGGCTGGTCACCAATAAGGTACGCTATGAATTTTAAGTATATACAAGGACCAATGTTAGAATATGCTCTAAAAAAAGAGAGACTGTTGCTGGAAATAAACAAATCCATAGATATACCGACCCTGATTTATTTGATTGCCACCGGTCTACCAAACTACATAACGGATAGAATAGACAGAGAAAGTCTTAAAGATGCAAATGACTTGTTTAGCTGCATAAGAGGGCTAGAAAATTTAACAAGAAACAACTACAAAAAGAAAAAGCACTGGAAATAAATACAATAACCAAGAAATAAATCGAACTGAAAAAAAATCGTGTAGAATTTGTGAGAAGAAAGGAAAATTAAATAGATTTCATTCAGAGAATTTTTGCTGGTATAACTATGAAAAAGAAATGACAGATGATAAAAACGTAAATTCTAATTCAATACAGTAGAACGTCAATAATCCGGATTAATTGGGACCGGACCCCATCCGGATTATCAAATTATCCGGATTATCGAAATTATCTAAAAAAAGGCCAGTATACACATTTATATACAACGAACATTTTAAAATTGAATATTTTCTCTTATACAGTCAAGTGTCTAGAGGTAAAGTTAATCAAAACATTTTTTTTATGTTCAAACACTGTATTGTAATTTATTTATAGCAACATCTGCAAGTAGAGTAAACAGTAACATTATACACTGTTTGAGCTTTTAAAAAAATATGTAAAAGGTTTTTGAATTGCAGTAGAGGTTCGTTTTTTCGCAGCGAGGTTCTTAATGCGTTTTAAAAGAATCGGATATTTTTGCTAGATACAAATCCGGATTATTGACGGTCCGGATTTTTGACGTCCGGATTATCGACGTTCTACTGTATTAGAAGTTGAACTGAGCAATGAAGATTCAAAAAACTAAAATTCCCTCCACTAATTGAGATCTCAGTGATGTTAAATGATAAATTAGAAGCCAAGTGGCTATATGATCCTGGTTCACGAATAACATTAATAAATTCAAAATTAGTTCAGGTGACGAATATGAAACGTAATTATTGTTATGACACAATAAAAACAATTAGTGGAGGAGGTTTGATTATGCTGGATGCAGAGTTATTATATAAAAAGAAGAAAATAAATGCATTTATCTTTGAAAATGAAAACTTTGAGTATGATCTAATACTAGGATTAGATTCAATACAAAAATTTGGGTTGACTCATGATGAGAATTTAAATATCCAAATACAAAATACAGATAATTTCAAAATAAGTAGTAAAAATATGTTTGAAGATACTGAAAATATGGAAATAAATATAGAAGAAAAAGAATATGCAGTAAATTTTAATGAAGGTATAGATACAAACAAATTTAATATAGATACAGAACACTTAAATACTGATCAAAGAGAACAGATAAACATATTATTGGATAGTTACATTGAAATTTTTGCTAAAAATAAATATGACACTGGAAAAGTGAAGAAATATGAAGCCTGTATAGATTTGCAAGTTGAAAAATATTGCTATAAAAGACCATATAGATGTTCAGTTCAAGACAAGATAGAAATAGAAAATCAAATCTCACAACTTTTAAAACATGAAAATTGATTGAGGAATCTTACAGTCCGTTTGCGGCACCTGTTACATTAGCTTTTAAAAGGGACGAAGGAAAAAAAAGTAGATTATGCATAGACTTCAGAAATTTAAATAAAATAATTATACCTCAATCACAACCATTTCCGCTCATAGAAGACTTAATAACAAAAACAATAAATTGTAATTATTTTACAACTCTGGATATAAATTCAGCATTTTGGGCTATTCCATTAAAAATTACAGACCGACACAAAACTGGCTTTGTAACGCAAGAAGGTCATTACCAATGGACCTGTTTACCATTCGGACTTAAAACATCTCCAGCCATATTTCAACGGATTTTGGGAAATATATTAGAAAAAATGACCTGACAGGATTTGCAGTGAATTTCATTGATGATATTCTGGTCTTTTCTAAGACATTTGATGAACATATCACACACTTAAAAAATTGCTAGAGGCTATTCGAGAAGAAGGTTTCAGACTAAAATTCACAAAATGTAAGTTTGCAAGTGATTCTGTTAAATATTTAGGACATCTATTACAGAACAATACTATTACACCTCTAAAAGGCAATTTAAAATCAATAAAAGATTTCCCTATTCCTCAAAATAGGAAACAAATACGACAATTTTTGGGCAAAATTAACTTTTATGGAAAATACATTCCTAATATCTCGATAGTTCTTGATCCTTTACATAAATTGCTGAGAAAAGATCAGAGATTTAATTGGGCAGAACAGTGTGAGCAGGCGTTCCGAAGAATTAAAGATTATCTATGTTCCAAACCCATACTAGCCATTTATGATCCACAAGCACCAATATTTACTTATACTGATGCCAGTGCCATAGGAATGGAGCAGTTTTGAAACAAATTCAACAGAATGGTGAAGAAAAACCAGTTGCGTATTTTTCTAAAAAAACAAATGAATCACAAAAAAAGAAAAAAGCGATATTTTTAGAATGTTTAGCCATAAAAGAGAGTATAAAGTTTTGGCAACATTGGTGATTGGAAACTATTTTACTGTTTATACAGATCACAAACCTTTAGAGAAGTTAAATATTAGAAACAGACCTGACGATGACTTAGGCGATATGTCACATTATCTGTCGCAATTTAATTGTGAAATCAAATATTTTCCAGGAAAAAATAATACAGAAGCAGATTGTCTCAGCAGAAGTCCGGTGTTGGAAGTTGTGAAAATCATGAAGACAACTTAAGGACAGTAAATATTATTGATATTCATGACATAAAATATGACCAAGCACAAAATTTGCAAATAAATAAATTAGAAAAGAACATGGTTTTAGAAGATGGAATTTATTATAAAAAAAGTGGAAAAAAAATAGTCCTAACTGAAGATTACAGTAAAACCATAATCAAAAAGATACATGAAAAATATTGTCATACTGGAATAAATCAAACAGAATCTAAAATAAAACCCTTTTATACTGCACCGAATCTACCAGAAAATATTAAAAATATATGCAAAAACTGCCAGATATGTATAAAAAACAAAACAAGATTAAATAGAAAATATGGCTTTATGTCTCAATTAGGCGCAGCTACTAAACCCTTTCAAATAATGTCACTGGACACAATAGGAGGATTTGGAGGTCAAAGATCAACAAAACGATATTTACATCTACTAGTTGACCACTTTACTAGATATACAAATATATCCTATGTTCCAAGAATCAATACGCTCGAGACCTTATCAAACTTTTAGAAAAAATTCCTAAAAAAGAGACAATAGACATCTTGCTCACAGATCAATATCCAGCTTTTAATTCGATTGAATTCAAAAATTACCTTAATAACAGAAATATTCAATTAATACTTACAGCGGTAGACACTCCGTTCTCAAACAGTTTAAACGAAAGGCTAAATCAGACGATTGTTAACAAAATAAGATACAAAATGAATGAATCAAAAGGGAAGACAAATTGGTCGAAAATAGCAGAAGAATGTAGAAATGGATATAATGAAACACACCATTCTGTTACAGGATTTTCTCCTCAATATTTGCTATCTGGTGAGTCTACAGACTTGTTGCCCCATGAACTAAAAGAAAAACATGTATTAACAAACAGTTTGGAAGAAGACAGGAAAATAGCGCTCCAAAGGTCAATAAAATCACACGAATATAATAAATCCCTATTTAATAAGAACAGGTTGCAGTATGATTTTAAACAAGGAGATAAGGTATTTGTTGACTATGGAAACAAATTAAATAAAAAAAAATGGATGAAATTAGAATTGGACCATTTGAAATAGAAGAAAAAATATCAGATTCAGTTTTTAAAATAAATACCGGTCGTGGAACAAGATCAATTGGATTGTATCATGTCACAAAGCTCATTCCCATGCTCACTGACTATTAATTTTTGCAACTAAATTTTACGAAGAAAATTTGCACTTCGAAGGGGGGTGATGTAAGCTTTGTGGTGAAACTGACATTGGCAATTTGTTATTATTTCCATATAAATGAATTGGCTTTAATTCTAAAAGTTTTTAGAAGTTCAACAGACGATTTAATTTTTTATAATAATTGTAAAGCATGAACATTTATTTGTCGATTCTTTGTTTTTAGGTTAGTATTTTATCAGTTGATATTAGCTATGTGAAAATTAAATAATCTTTGTTTTTAGACGAGAATCATATTGTGTTTTGCTTTGAGGAAAATCCAAAATCTTATATGTATGTATGTATGTGTGTGGCAAAGTTAAACCGATCTAAATTTTTTTTCTGTGTTTGAAGAGGGGGTGATGTAGTTTGTGAGTTTTGACTACCCATACTTCAGCTATAGGACTTAGTAGGTACAAAACGGCATATTTTTTGGCGGTATATATCTTCGGTTCAAGAAGAGACAGGAGAACAGTAAATACACCAAATCAATAGCGTTGAGTTAAGCTTTCAAATGGTGTCTAAGCTGTCAGGATCAGACATACACACGGCTCAGTATAGCTGAAAACTGAAGAACTAAACTTTGAAAATTTTGGTTTTTCGACAATTACTGAAAATTTTTACCTACGAATTACGCCAATAACTGAGCGTTTGTAGAAGGAGTCTAGACGAATCTAACGGTGTATACCTTATTTTTAAGTAATTTTTAAGTTATAGGCTTCATAAGTATGATCAAATCTATTTCTTATGGCAAAAGCGGTTTTTCAAGCTCAATAATTCCTGTAATAGCTTCAGTTATCATACTTGACCTTAGATGCATAAGATACTACTTGTCAAAAGGTTTCAAACTCATGTTTAGTGAACAAAATCGGTTAAGCTGTTTAGAAGTTATTAAGCTACAAAAGTATAATCCAATTAACGATTATTCCCTAAATTGTTTATGTAGTTGTAGGGGTTATGACGCTAATTTGATCTGGCAACGGGCAATCCGAGTTCATTTACCGGCCATCCCAATATTTTTTTCAATCTATTTCGAATAAAAAAAAATCTAGTGTACATTCGATGGACACTAGATCATTTGGGAGATAATGCGACAAAGGCGACCATTTATAAAGCTTAACGTATAATCGAGAAACATCGCAATCAACTTTATACATTTAATTTATAAATAACTTTGAAAAACTCCTGATATAAGAATAAAAAACCTCTAAACGCCGTAAAAATGAGTGGCGCATACAATATTCCAGCTACAAAAGATCTGATATGAATATTACGTGGCACGAAAATGTATTTTCATTTTGATGCAAAACAAAATTCTAGTTTTATTTTAAAAGATTTTTTCATAATATTTGCTAAATTTGAAGTAAACGCGCCACAAAAGAGTTTCAAAATTCAAACTGTATCAAAGTTACTCTTTTGTGGCTCGTTTAACTTCAAATTGGGCAAATATTATGAAATAATCTTTTAAAATAAAACTAAAATTTTGTTTTGCATCAAAATGAAAATACATTTTCGTGCCACGTAATATTCATATCAGATCTTTTGTAGCTGGAATATTGTATGTGCCACTCATTTTTACGGCGTTTAGCGGTTTTTTATTCTTGTCTTATATACATTAAGTTTCTTTAATCTTCCTAATTACCGTATTTATTGAGTTGAATTTGTTTGTCTGTGGTTTAATTTTCATGTGAGCTAATATGTATATTTTTATGTTGCAACAATTTTTTTTCTTTAATTTTGAACCTTGTTAAGGAAGAAATTTTCCTATTTTCCTTTCCCGTAGATCCCCCACTGGCAAGTGCTAATATAGACATATTGGCAAATATCTTCTTCTGGTTCCTATCCGTTTCGGATGTTGGAAATTATATTGGCAATCATTAGTCCATTCTTTCACGGTTTTTGCTCTAAATTTTAAAGAACCGCTTGGATTGCATACGATAAAGAAATGCTTGGATTGCATAATTAAGATAAAGAAATGCTTGGATGAAATTTGGCATACGCATAGCTTACATGTCAAAGAAAAATAGTGATATTGTGCCGACGTGTGCTTTTGCCCTGGGGGTGACTTTCACCCCCTATTGGGGGTGAAAAAATATATGTCCAAAACAACTCCGGAAATGGGTAAACTGACTAATTTTAAGTAACTTTTGTTCTATAGAGCTTTTTCGCCAAGTCAACACTTTTCGAGTTATTTGCGAGTGAATATGTTCATTTTTCCACAAAATAACCACATTTTTAGACGGTTTTTCGCAAATAACTCAAAAAGTAAGTATTTTGTCGAAAAAACCGTCCTTAGCAAAAATATAGCCTATAAAAAAGTAAAAAAAATGGTGTACGCGTTAGGTCTCTGGATCTCGTAGAACCAGAGTTATAGCCAATGAAATATAGATTCATATTCACCAAATTTCAAATAGAATATTTCGACGTGAAATATCCAAAAAATTAAGTACTTTTTGGGGAAAACCCATTTTAACTTTTTTAAAGTGTTTAAAAAAGCTTTATTGCTGTTTTTACGAAAAGTTTCTAGCAATAAATTTAAGCAAGTTACGCTCAAAATAAAGTTGGTCCCTTTTGTTTGTGCAAAAAAAATCGGAAAGACCACCCCCTAATTAGCAACTTAAATGAAATTAATCGTTGCCGCTCCATAAATTATTTTACTTATATTGTGTTTATATGATCTGTAAGTTTCATCGATTCAAAGTGTTTATTTTTGAAAAAATTTGGTTTCAAAGTAAAATTTTTAAAAATTTAAATTTTGAAAAATATGTTTTTTTCAAAATAACTTAAAAATTGTTAGAGATACCAAAAGTCTCGAAATACAGAAAAAGTCATATTTGCTTTTCTGAATATCATGTATTTTTTTGTTTTTCTGTTAGACAAAAATTTATCAAGATTTGGTGTTTCTAAATTTGCATACATTCGTGATCAGTGACTCGTTCAACCCCTTTTAACTACAGCCGTTTCAATAATAAGGACTTTGAACCGATGAAACTTACAGATCATATAAACAATATATACATGAGTCAAGAAACCTGTGAAGTCGTTACGATTAAATTCATTTAAGATACTAATTAGGGGGTGATTTTCTTGATTTTTTTACCAAAACCAAAAGGGACTAACTTTATTTTGAGCGTAACTTGTTTAATTTTGATGCTAGAAATTGTTTTTAAAAAACAAAAATGAAGATTTTTTTTAACACTTTAAATAAGTTTAAATGAGTTTTCCCCGAAATGTGCTTCATTTTTGGTTATTTCACGTTAAAGTATTCCACTTGGAATTTGACGAATATGAACCTATATTTCATTAGCTATAACTCTGCTTCTACTAAATAAAAAAACGTGATATATTCACCATTTTTTTAAATTATTTATAGTCTATATTTTTGCTAAGAATGCTTTTTCAACAAAATACTTACAATTTGAGTTATTTGCGAAAAACCGTCTAAAAGCTTGGTTATTTTGTTGAAAAAATGAACATATTCACTGCCAAATAACTCGAAAAGTATTGACTTAGTGAAAAAACTCTATAGAACAAAAGTTACTTTAAATTAGCCAGTTTACCCATTTCCTGACTTTGTTTGGACGAATATTTTTTAACCCCCAAGAGGGGGTGAAAACCACCCCCAGGGCAAAAGCACATATCGGCACAATATCACTTTTTTTCTTTGACTTGTTAGCTGTGTGTATGCCAAATTTCATGTCAATCCAAGCGGTTCTTTAAAATTTAAAGGTTTTGCAATATTTTACCGTTAATGAATGGACTACATAACTGCTCGCTGCGGCTCGAAAAAGTTGATATTCTCCTTCTACCGGGTCACTCTTACCTTTGACTTTATCTTGCAATATGGACTGCAGCAGGGAGTAACGGTGCTGATTTCTCATAATGTGTCCCAGATACTACAATTTTATGCATTTGATGGTAAACAGAATCTCCAGTTTCTTCTTCATTCTTCCTAGGACTTCCTTGTTCGTGATCCCTGCTGTCCATGATCCTTATAAATTATATATTAGCTTTAGCAAATATATATGGTCAAAAAAGTCAAAGATGCTGCATGCCAAATAGCAAAATCAGGATAATGGAAATGATCTGGCCACATAATTAGGATTAGGGGTAAAAGATGGAATAATAGTATTACAAAGTGGAGATAATGAATATATAAGACAACAATAGTGAGGTAACAGATGAGATCTATTATAGATGCCCTAAAATATTGCGATAGTACGTAAGAAAATTTGATGAGCGAATGAGACTTATGTACTGCATTCGATATCTCAAGGCTACAATTATTAGATATTAATTTTTATGGCTACACCTCTAATGGAAACAATAGGTGCTTGTCGTACTAAAATGATTTCTTACATGGAGCCATATACTCACAAGATCTAGGATCGTTTTTTAGTAAATATTTCTAAAACCCATACAAAAAAAATTAAAGCACTCATGGGAGTGCCGACAGAAGTGAAAACTTCTTATAGTATATAAATTACGAGCTCAATGCTTTTCCCCATCCAAAAAGAAGTGCTATACCTATATTATATACGCGTTGCGTACGTTCTATGCTATTGATATATACATACACATATCCCTATTCCACGAACATACGCCTGTTTTGGATTATTTCGACAACGAATATTTTAATGTGCAAAATAAGAAGAACAAAAGTAAATTGCAAATTACATTGTTGTTTATTGGAATAATTATTAGCGCCATTTACTTTCGTACTTCTTATGTTGCACAGTAAAATATTCGTTGTCGAAGAAATCCAAAACAGGCGTATGTTCGTGAAATGGCCCATACTATATATACCTACGAAATTTAGTTCGGCAAAGTGATGACGGTCGCAAACTCAATACTGTTTTTCTATCTAAAAAGTGCACAACTTCCCTAAAGAAGTTTTCACTTCAAAAATTTATTTCGTCGAATCTATAACGGTCGCTAATTCAATATTTCTTCGCCATTCAAAAAGTGCACAATGTCCCTAAGGAAGTTTTCATTTCAAAAATTTATTTCGCCGAAGCGATGACGGTCGATAATTCAATACTTTTTCTCCATCTAAAAAGGGCTTAACGTCCAGAAGGAAGTTTTCACTTAAAAAATTTATTTCGTCGAAGTAATGACAGTCGCTAATTTAATACCTTTTTCCCATCGAAAAAGGGCAAAACGTCCCTAAAGAATTTTTCACTTCAAAAATTTATTTCGCCGAAGCGAAGGCGGTCGCTAATTTAAAACTTTTTTCCATCTAAAAAGTGCAAAGCGTCCCTACAAAAGTTCTCACTTCAAAATTTATTTCGTCGAACCAATAACGGTCGATAATTTAATAACTTTCCCCATCTAAAAAGTGCACAACGTCCCTAAAGAACTTTTCACTTCAAAAATTTATTTCGCCTAAGTGATGACGGTCGCTAATTCGATACTTTTTCCCCATCTAAAAAGGGCAAAACGTCCGTAAAGAAGTTTTCACTTCAAAACAATATTTCGTCGAAGCAATAACAGTCGCTAATTCACTACTTTTTCCCCATCTAAAAAGTGCACAGCGTCCCTAAAGAAGTTTTCACTTCAAAAATTTATTTCGTCGAAGCAATGACGGTCGGGATGACGGTCGCTAATTCAATACTTTTTCCCTGTCTAAAAAGGGCACAACGTTTCTACAGAAGTTTTCACTTCAAAAATTTATTTCCCAGAAGCAATGGCCGTCGCTAATTCAACAATGTTTCCCCATCTAAAAAGTGCACAACGTCCCTAAATAAGTGTTCACTTCAAAAATTTATTTCGTCGAACCAATGATGGCCGCTAATTTATACTTTTTCTCCATCTAAAAAGTGCACAACGTCCCTAAAGAAGCTGTCACTTCAATAATATTAGTATTATTATAATACATTACAGTGGCGGCTCGTGACCTCAGTATAGAGGTAGGCGACACATATAGTGTGGAATATGTATAATATGTACATACCTATAGGTTCAGAGTGTTTAGTAAAGAATGGGCCATAGCTTAACCTTACATTCCTGAGCTTAAAATTGGTCGATTTAAGCTAACTTACCTTATTACCAAAGCTGAATATAACCGAAATACAGGGTGTCAAACTTAAACTTTTATTTTATTTATTCTTGAATATTTGCTGACAGACACGGGATAACAACACGAAATTTGGTAAGCGGGGGTTTTTTGGGATGAGAAATCTAAATTTGCCAACAAAAATGATGTATTACCCAGAGGACGCTACATACGTCTTTCAGCGCTCATTTAATACGTTCAATTTTTTTATCTCTCACTCCACGTATTTTTGAATCAACGTTTTTATTATCTTAATATATTTACTTAAAAAAAGTACATCATCTAAAAGTACTACATTCATCTCGCTAAGCTCAACTGTTTTCGAGATAAACGCATTTAAGTCTGCGATACAACATAATTTTTGCATATCATTGTAGTTAGACCCGAAAAATAAACTTGAAACCATAATAATTGTGCCAGTTCTCATATTTATGTCATTGCATCGCAAATTCCATTTGAGGAAATTTGAGATACATTTTTGTAAATTTTTATGATTTCAAGTTATTTTTCGGGTGTAACTACAATGATATTATGCAAAAAATGATGTTGCCTCGTAGATTTAAAATGCGTTTTTCTCGAAAACGGTTGAGTTTAGCGAAATGAATGTAGTATACTTTTTTTAAGTAAAAATATTAACAGAATACAATTTTTGATTTAAAAAGTATGTAGAGTGGGTAATAAAAAAATTGAACCTATTAAATTAGCGCTGAAAGGCGTATGTGGCGCCCTCTGGATAACACATCATTTTTGGTGGCGAATTTAGATTTCTCGTCCCAAAAAATCCCCGCTTACCAAATTGTGTGTTATTATCCCATGTCTTTTAGGAAATATTCAAGAATAAATAAAATAAAAGTTTATCTTTGACACCCTGTATTTCGGTTTTTATCAACTTTCGTACTAAGGTAAGTTAGCTTAAATCGACATATTTTAACCTCAGGAATTTAGGGTTAAGCTATGGTCCATTATTTACCAAACACCCTGTATACAGTGTGTCGCATTTAAGATGAAGACACTCTTAAATTTCTGCTATCAAAATAAATACAGATTTGAAATTTTGCAGTCATTCAATTTGATGGTTTACATTTTTTAAGATAGTCAACTGAAATTTAAATTTTAATGCGGCCTACTGCGAATTCATTAACAGGACGAATTTTTATTATTTTGTTTCGCGTTAGAGTTATTGCAAAAAGTTATTCGAGAAATTGTTAGAAATATTATTCTAACTCCACATACCAAATTTCATGGCAAAATTCGAACTTTTCGTTTTTTTCAGAATTGGTAGTCAGGATCCTAAAACATGAAATTGGCAGCCCCGAGATGCAGCTCGGCAGCACAACCAATGTCAAAGGCTCAAAAAAATCTAACCTACCTATAGTCCGAAAATATTGGAAATACGGCCAGGCAAGCGACAATATTACAGAGTTGTGCTTAGCGTAAAGAGTGAGACAAATAAGAATTCAGTTCGGCTACTTTTAAAAGAGCCCTAGGGTAGAGCCGTCGCGTCGCGTCGTAGTAGCAGCGCTACGCTACGGGGAGCGTACAATAATTATTACAACTTCGGAGATGAATTAGAAAGTAGCTTTGTTTTATTTTAGATTTTTAGATACTTAGGTATTGTATCCAAATTTATAAATTACAGTT
Organism: Diabrotica virgifera virgifera; assembly: GCF_917563875.1. Lineage (NCBI taxonomy): Eukaryota > Metazoa > Arthropoda > Insecta > Coleoptera > Chrysomelidae > Diabrotica > Diabrotica virgifera. Next base: position 183,189,358 of record NC_065445.1, on the reverse strand, counting down.
TTGAAATAAGTAATTTATATTAATAAATAATTTATTATTGTACATTTGAAGAGGTTAGGCGGCGCCTACCTTGCCTACCCTGACGGGCCGCCCCTGGTACATTATAATAATATACGTACAAAATTTATTTCGTCGAAGCGATTACGGTCGTGAAATCAATCTTTTGTCCCCATGCCGAAATAGATTTTACATTTATTTTAAATTTAAATACTTCTTCACAATATATATACATATACATACACATAATAAATATACGTACAGAATTTATTTCGCCGAGGAGATGACGATCGCGAAATAAATCATTTTTCCCCATCCAAAAATAAGTTTTACATTTATTTTAAATTTAAATACTTTTATACAATTTATGTATACATACACATAATACAGATACGTACAAAATTTATTTCGCCGAAGAGATGACGGTCGCGATAACGGTCGCGAAATAAATCCTTTTTCGCCATCCTAGAATAGGTTTCACATTTATTTTAAATTTAAATACTTCTATACAATTTACATATACATACACATAATATACCTATATACAGTTGAGTCCGCGAATCTTTACCCGTGCGTCATCATTTAAAGCATACGAAGTCGATGGTAAGTCGGAAATTGAAATTTACTAAACGCAACAGCAAGTCACTTACTATCACTTACTGTTGCGTTTAGAAAATTTCAATTTCCGACTTATCATCGACGTATTTCGTATGCTTTAAATGATGACGCACGGGTAAAGATTCGCGGACTCACCTGTATATACAAAATTTATTTCGCCGAAACGATGACGGTCGCGAAATCAATCGTTTTTCGCCATCCTAAAATAGGTTTTACATTTATTTTAAATTTAAATACCTCTGTACAATTTATAATATACAGAGTGGGCCAAATAAAAGGAGCCACCCCGATATTTGGCAGTATTTATTAGATTTTAAGAAAATAAAAAAACAGGTCAATTTTTGATCTAAGGGGGACACATTTTTACGATACAAACATCTGTCATTTGTCAACTCCCTCCCTTTCACTTCCCCCACCCCTTATTTTTAAATAGGGAATAGGGGTCGTGTGCTAGCTCATTTGAAAGGTTATTTAATTCTCTATTCAGTAATATCAACATCGACTTAAAAATGTATACAGGGTGTCCAAGAAAAAATATTTTGAATTAAATTAATTGACACAAAAAGAAGAATGTATGTAATTTATTTAACTCAGAACACATTCTACTGCTGCCAGAAAACAGAAAAAAATGTTTTTTGATAAATAGACACTGCTTTTTGCTTAATTTTAATGTTCAAGCTTCCACTCATCTGCCTCTTGGTAGGTTGAATATTGAATTTAAGCAACAAACAGTGTTTATTTATCAAATAAACATTTTTTTCTGTTTTTGATCAGAGGTAGAATGTATTCTGAGTTAAATAAATTACATACATTCTTCTTTTTGTGTCAATTAATTTAATTCAAAATATTTTTTCTTGGACACCCTGTATACATTTTTAAGTCGATGTTGATATTACTGAATAGAGAATTAAATAACCTTTCAAATGAGCTAGCACACGACCCCTACTCCCTATTTAAAAATAAGGGGTGGGAGAAGTGGAAGGGAGGGAGTTGACAAATGACAGATGTTTGTACCGTAAAAATGTGTCCCCCTTAGATCAAAAATTGACCTGTTTTTTTATTTTCTTAAAATCTAATAAATACTGCCAAATATCGGGGTGGCTCCTTTTATTTGGCCCACTCTGTATACATACACATAATATATAGCATAAGCGATGACGGTCGCAATGACGGTCGCGATGACGGTCGCAATGACGGTCGCAATGACGGTCGCAATGACGGTCTCAATGACGGTCGCGATTACGGTCGCGAATTCAATGATTTTTCCCTTATCTAAAAATAGCACAAGTCCCTGAAGAAGTTTTACTTCAAAAATCAAAATTTAAAATTATCCATAATTTGTAACAAATAGTTCTTAGGCAAATATTCCTCCAACTCATGTTGACAGTATTATTAAATTTACCAAAACGGGCCAAGATATAATTTTCTCTTTTTAAAAATGTCAAATCAAAAAAATATTCCCAATATTTTTTCGTAGTTATCTGGTGAATATATAGACGAATAATAAACAGATAACATCTTACTAAAGAATATTAATTTACAAGTTAATTTAAATTCTAAAATTATGCCAACGGATGGTTCAAATATGAATATTAATATAAATAATTAATTATAATATAATATTGAAAAATACAAAGCATATTAATTTAGACATTAATTTTACTCCCGAAAGTAACCTTTAACATGTTGTTAAATATATCTACCTATTAATTTATATAAACTCAGACGCCAAATAATAGGTATGTTATTTACGTCTATTTTTTATTTTTTAGCGAAGAAGCACAAACATAGATATTTATTTATTTATCATAATAGATAATACACAAAACAGAAACATTGCACTCCACACCTGTACAAATTACATAAGAATTGTCAAGGCAAGGAGCGCTGTATAATTATCATAAAGTATTACAAAAAATTTTTACAAAAATTAAAAACATGAGACTAAACAAATAAAGAAATAAGCATTGTCAAATTAAATTAATCAGAAACATTCAATATATAAATAAAAAAAAAAGAAAAAATAAAATAAAAATAAAAACACTGGAAGTACAACAAACATTGCCAATTGGTTTCTAGGTCTTAGTTTTAATATAATGGACTAATAATCTCTTAAAGATAATTGCATTATGGCTATTTTTAATGTGATAAGGTATATTATTGAACTGTACAATTCCTTTATGAAACAAGCTTTTCATTGAACTGGACTTGTTGGTTGTTCTAACATAATAATTTATTGAATTTGCAGCTCTAGTGCTATGCTCATGAACATTTGCTATCGGGACCAACTGACTGTTCAAATACTCAGGCAATAAATGGTTTACCATCTTAAATAAGAATGTCATAGATTGGACATACATAAAATGTTCAACTTTTAACCAATTTAAAGTTTTCAGCATATCTTGAATTCGAGTATATCGATTGCATCTCAATATTAACATTTGGAGTTGAAATTTTTAGACTTGGTATAACTCGAAGTAAAAAGTCCAAAATGGACAGTTTAGACCACTATTTAACAACGAGAAAAATAATCACATAAACGGAGAAGAAAGTCAGATATACAGGGTGTTTCATAAAGAATGTCCAACCTCCGAGTTGTAGATTCCAGATCTCAAAATACACTCGCGATCATAAAAAGCGGGTCACTCGATGAGTTATTCAAGTTAGATGTCTCGAATTTTCTAAACCTGTTATCCGATTTGAGTGACTTTTTTAGTATGTTATAGCCTTATTCTTTAGCAATATCGTTATAATAATATTGTTGCTAGACCGGTAAATTGTCATTGTATACCGGGTGTAACAATCATTTTGTGTTTATTATATATTAATATTAATAACTAGACATGTTCTTCATCAATACAGGGTGTTTCCAAATAAGTGTAACAAACTTTAAGGGGTAATTCTGTATGAAAAAAAAATGAGAGTTTGCTTTATGAATACATGTCCGCAAATGCTTCGTTTCCGAGATACGGGATGTTGAAATTTTTCTTACAAACTGACGATTTATTTATTGCTCTAAAACCAATAGAGATATGCAAATGAAATTTGGTAGATTTTAAGATACAATTATTGTGGATTTTTTGACATACAATTAATAATTCTATATTGACCATTGGCGTGAATACGGGTATAAATATTTTAGATACATCCCGTATGCACGCCAATGGTGAATATAAAATTCTTAATTGTATGTCACAAAATGCGCCATAACTACTTCTTAACATCTACCAAATTTCATTTGCATATCTCAACCGGTTTTAGAGAAATACATAAATCGTTAGTTTGTAATAAAAAATTCAACATCCCGTATCTCCAAACCAAAGAGTTTGCGGTCATACGTTTATAAAGCAAACGGTCATTATTTTTTCATGCAGAATTGCCCCTTAAAGTTTGTCGCACTTATTTAGAAACACCCTGTATTGATAAAGAACATGGTTAATTGTTAAGGTGCCTAACTTTTTTATTATCCAACATAAACGAATAAATCAAAAAACAAAATGTTAAGAAAGCCTAAGGCTACAATCGGGTTTTAATTTCAATATTTTATATATGCTAAAACATTCCACGGGGTGTTTCAAACTTTGAGGATTAATCACAGTATGATTGTTACACTCGGTATACAATGACAATTTACCTGTCTAGCAACAACATTATTTGGCCATATTGTTAAAGAATAAGGCTATAACATACTAAAAACATCACTCAAATTGGACAACAGGTTTAGAAAATTCGAGAAATCTAACTTGAATAGCTCATCGAGTGACCCGCTTTTTATGATCGCGAGTGTATTAAGATTTAACCACTTAAATAAAATATGGCTGCTTACTGAGTTTCAGGGTTACAGGGTGTTTTATTTAAGAATTTAAAAACCATTTTTGCCTAATATTTTAAAACTATTTTACGTATCCTTTTCACACTAGGCAAAAAGTATTGATACTATACACCTTATGAAATTATGTTAAATAAACGATTCCGGCTATTACCAGAAGCGAACGACAGGGGAACGTGAATGGTTGACCCTTCCCAAATTCTACGACACTAGCAGAATTGCCATTTAAGCGCAATTTTTCGTTTCTCCAATACTCTCTATGTAAATAACATACTCTTCACTCGTAACGATAAAGGTATTAATTTTCGAAATATTTGAAGTTAAAGATGTAAGGGCACAGGTAGACTGATTGATTAAAGTACTGTACCACTTAATTTGAACTTCAAATATCTCAAAAACTAATGATATTATCGTTAAGACTGAATAATATACTCTTCAATCTTAACGATCAAATCATTAGTTTTCGAGATATTTGAAGTTTAAAATAAAGCGGCACCACACATTAAGAGGAAACAGTAGCGATCAACAGGTAGCGAAAACGCGTTCCAAGATTGCGGCTGTAATTTTGAATATTTTTTCGAGATATTTGGCACACGTATTCGTAATATAATAAAGAATGGCGGTACAGAGCCCAATTTGAAAAATATATTAATATGTGGAAATTACTCTGTAATTAAATACAATATTAAAAAAACGAGCCTGTACCGCCATTAAGAAGAACAAAAAAATACACTTTCTTCAAATAAACTTTTTTATCCGATGCCTAGATTTTGTGTCATTTTGGAACTACTAATGAAATAAAAAATTTTAGTAGTTCCAAAATGACACAAAATCTAGGCATCGGATAAAAAAGTTTATTTGAAGAAAGTGTATTTTTTTGTTCTTCTTAATGGCGGAACAGGCTCGTTTTTTTAATATTGTATTTAATTACAGAGTAATTTCCACATATTAATATATTTTTCAAATTGGACTCTGTACCGCCATTCTTTATTATATTACGAATACGTATGCCACATATCTCGAAAAAATATTCAAAATTACAGCCGCAATCTTGGAACGCATTTTTGCTACCTGTTGATCGCTACTGTTTACTCTTAATCAAAATACTGTGCGTGAAATAAATTTATTTTCTCTAAAATGGACGGCTTTTTAGAAAAATCCTGAGACAAGTCGATTTTTATTTTTAATAATAAGGTCGAATAAAAGTCGTGTGGCACCTCATTTAAAAGGGTGTTAAATTCTCTATTCAGTAATATAAATGATAATATCATTATTTTTACAGGATGACCAAAAAACTAATTTTTGAATTAAATTAATTGACGCAAAAAGAAGAATGTATGTATTTTATTTAAATCAAAATACATTATACGGCTGTCAGTAAATAGAAAAAAAAAAATGTTTATTTCACAAATAAACATTTCTTTTCGCTTAAATTAAACAGCCTCCCACCTACCTCTTGGCAGTTTGAACACTTAATTTAAGCGAAAAGTAATGTTTATTTGCCAAATAAATATATTTTTTTCTATTTTCTGAAGGCAATAAAAAGTATTTTGAGCTAAATAAATTGCATATATTCTTCTTTTTTCGTCAATTAATTTAATTCAAAAATTATTATTTTGGCCACCCTGTATAAATATTGATATAATTGTTTATATTTCTGTATAGATAATTGAACACCCTTTCAAGTGAGGTGTTACACGACTTCACTATGATGACGTCACTAGTATGAAATATATGCCAAAAAATTCTAATTTGAAAATAAAAATCGACCTGTTTCGGGATTTTTCTCTAGAGTTGTCCATTTTAGAGAAAATGAATTTATTCCATAATTTAGATCCTCTCTGTATATGTTTAGATAACTTAAAATATCTCGAAAACGAATGACTTTATCGTTACGAGTGAAGAGTATGTTATTTATATAGAGGGTATTGGAGAATAGAAAAATTGTACTAAAATTGCAATTCCGCCAGTGGCGTAGAATTTGTCCCCATTCCATCATTCACTGTCCCCTAAAAATTTTTAAATTTTTAAATAAAACCCCATGTATCTCATAGACCAGAGCGGATCTATGAAAAAATGTCTATTTTTGGATGTGCGAGGTGGCATTCGGATTTTTGCAGACAAAGTTAGGTAACAACTCCAATAATAATAATTGACTTATGCTCCTTCTCAAATATGCCCGGAACATTAATAAAAAAATTAAAGTATTTAAAAATTTCGAAAAACATCGATTTTTTCTATTTTCTTTGCTTATAACTTTAAAACAATTCATTTTGGAACAAAGTCGTAGGAAAATAAAATAAATATAATTGAATTTTGTATGATAAACGACTGGTTAAAAATGTATTGAATTATTACCATTTTTGCAAAATAACAATAAATACGAAATAAGGGGGCAAAATAAGCCTGTTTTTATTCAGTGTTTTTCAACCACTTTGGTTGCACTTAGGACTTTCGTAATTCGCTTAGAAAATTCTTACAACATAGGTACTTAAATAGTTCTTCAAATTTCATTAAAATCAACCTGATAGATTTTGCAGAATAATTTTGCAATTTTTTTTTTAAATTCAAATTGTTTAAAAACTTTCTGAACAAAAAGTAGACTTTTTAGAACTTTGCTAATTTTTTTTACATATAAAGAAGTTCTCTGCCTATCTAACACACTTTACAGAATTACAGTCGGATTATTTAAGCGGCCTCAGCACTGTTTTAATGTGACAAACAATTTTTTGGCTTATAAACAAATACAGTGAGAACGTTTGAGTTGGCATAAATTCATTTTCTCGAGAATAGGAGTCTCTAGAGATAAATCCCGAAACAGGTCGATTTTTATTTTTAAATTCTAATTTTTTGGTATATATATATCATACTAGTGACGTCATCCATCTGGGAGTTATTGTAATCGATGATTTCTTTAAATGAGAATAGGTGCCGTGTGATAGCTCAATCGAAAGGCTATTCAATTTTGTATTCATTAATATAAACTTTAACATAACTATTTATACAGAGTTTGAACAAAAAAAAATTTTTTGAATTAAATTTGTTCCATGTTTAGATTACGTCATCACACCCAGATGGATGATGTCACTAGTATGATATTTATGCCAAAAAATTATACATTAAAAATAAAAATCGACCTGTTTCGGGATTTATCTCCAGAGTCTCCAATTCTCAAGAAAATGAATTTATTCCAACTCAAACGTCCTCACTGTATTTGTTTATAAGCTAAAATATTGTTTGTAAATTTAAAACAGCGCTGAGGCCGCTAAAATAAACCGATATTAATTCTGTAAAGTGTATTAAATACGTAAAGAACTTCTTTATACGCAAAAAAATAGCAAACTTCTAAATGGTCTACTTTTTGTTCAGAAAGTTTTTAAAAAATTTGAACTTTTTTAAAAGAATTTCAATTGCAAAATTATTATGCAAAATCTATTAGGTCGATTTTAATGAAATTTGGTGGACGGTTTAAGTATGCTGTAATAATTTTCTAAGTCAATTATGAAGGTTCTAACAACCAAAGTGGTTGAACAACATTGAATAAAACCAGTCTTTTTTGCCCCTTTATTTTCTATTTATTGCTATTTTGCAGAAAGGGTAATAATTTAAAACATTTTAAACCAGTCGTATATTATACAAAATTCAATTACCTTTATTTTCTTTCCCTACCACTTTGTTCCAAAATGAATCGTTTTAAAGTTATAATATGCAATGCAATTTAGTCCAAGTAATGAAGCTTAAAATAGGACAAAACCTCGCAATTTTTACAGAATGGATCGATTTTCTTGAAAATTTGAGAATAAGTAGTGGATTCTCCAAGGATCAAAATCTATATGATGCTGAAAGCCGCTTTACCACAGCCGCTTGGTGGTTACCAACCCATGTCGTGGGTGGAATTTTTTTATTTTATTTTGACCGCAAAAGTTGGTAAAAACATTCATTCTAAGCAAAAAATGTTCTATACATTTTTTTGATAAAATTAATAGTTTTCGATTTATTCGCTATCGAATGTGTTAATTTTATATCGAAAAAATCAATGTTTTGAATCAGTTTTCTGCTAATAACTCCAAAACGTTTTATCAAAACAACTTTACTTAACAAAAATGTACCTTTTGAAAAAATAGACAAAACTGTTTTATACTTTATTATATGTAAGCTCTTCTTCGTCAAATGCTAAATATTGTAGTTTCAAAGTAAAAAGACGGGAAAACTGTGCATTTTTCGAGGATAACTTGTTGAAACTAATTTAACGTACTTAAAAAGATCTATCTCGAGAAATAAAAAATAGTCTTTAGCTCAAAAATTAAGTGATTTATAATAAAAAGAATGTCAGTCCCTATTTTTTCTGCGAAAAAGTGATCGGAAATTTCCCCTACTCACCACCCTGATTAAAATTATTCATTGATCTTGTTTGGTCTTCTTTATTAATCAAATTGATGGATTCGACCGTTACTTGATGGAAGTTCATTTTATCTAACAATAAAAAACTGAAAACGTTTGTTTTCTATACTTTCACAAAATTTATTACAACTATGTGACTACAGCTGTTTCGGCAGAGTGCCTTTCTCAAGTGATTTAGTTTACAATGGTTTGCCTATTTAAAGTATTGAACTGAAGAGGTTGAGGAGTGGGGAGCTGTTTGTCTCGAGTTGGTCATTCAGAATTATATCTGTATTTTTCAATTTATTAATTTCCATAGATTCTAATAAAGATAGCTTAAGGCCTTTCTTTATTTATGTATTAAAAATAGGTTCTAGATGTTTAACCGGCTTAGAAAATGATTAGTTTTTAGAAAAATGAAGTTAAAAGCGAATAACGAAATTTTGTATTTTGGTAAAAATGCGTTTTTCTTCAGAATAGAAAGATTAGCATCAGAGATATAAAAAAAATGTTTAAATATAAAATTGTAGCTTACTTAGTTCCCAAGAATGAGGTTTGAAAACAATTTTTTCTACGGCACAAATTGAGTGAGCTATTGACAATTAAAACTTGTAATAACTATCAAAAACCACCTTTACCAACCCTTTCAAAGTCACCTCTTTGTGCGACTGAGCATTTTAAAAGGATTTAATATTAACAGCCTTATGAGCCTGTTAAAACCTACAAAATTATTTTTTTAAAAACTTTCTACAATAAAACGTAAAAAAGTTGCGGTTAAAAAATCAATATCTTTTTTTGAAAAAAAAAAGGGGGAAATCCAATTGGAAGCATAATAATGTAAGTTGCCGGTGTTTTTAGTCATTGACCTTATTTATTCTTCTTTATTTATATATTATTAATAGATTCCAGAAGTTTCACCGACTAAAAATTATTATTTTTAAAAAAACTGGAGTTAAAAGCGAATAATGAATTTTTGTAGTTTGGTAGAAAATGTCATTTTATTCAGAATAGAAAGATTAGCATCAGAGATACGAAAAAATGTTTAAACATGAAATTGTAGGTTATTTAAATCCCAAGAACTTGGTTTGAAAAGATTTTTTCTACGGCAAAAATTGAGTAAATCGTAAATTAGTATAATATCGAAAAACATTGATATATTCGATATAAGAATAACACTTTTGATAGCGAATACATCGAAAACTATTAAATTTATCAAAAAAATGTATGGAACATTTTTTGCTTAAAATGAATGTTTTTATCGACTTTTGCGGTCAAAATATAATAAAAAATTTCCACCCACGAGGTGGGGTGGCAACCACCCCCATGGTCAAAGCGCCTTTCGGCATAATGTAGATTTTGATCCTTGGACTATCCTAGAGATGCATCAAGTCAAACTAGTTTGATTTTATTTAACAAACTTGACTTGACTTGAAAATCAAACTTTTTATTGTAAAAAAGTTTGACTTGACTTGATTTCGATATCTTTAGGTTTGACTTGAAATCAAACTTCTTCAAACTGTTTGAAGTTTGAATATCATACTGGCAACGTGTTTATTTCCAATTCTAATTGAGAGCGTACGGATTTTGTTGTGACTTATTTGGGTAGGTCTGAATCTGTAGGTACTCTGCTACTCCGCAAATTAGTTTGTAATTCATATTTAGACGTCTATGTTTGGCTTGTTTATTACGTTAGTTTTGAAGTGTGTGGCTTTGGGTGATAATATCTGAATTTGGATATTCGGTTCAGAATAAGTACCAGAACAAATTGAGTCTGATATTGAAGGTATTCCCACTGCAAAAATTAAGAGAAACAATCTGTAGTCGAAGCAGTATTAATTAAGAAAAATAAATAATATACTGATTTATTTGATGTTGCGGCAGGTGATTTCAAAACAATGAAAATTTCATAGTACATACATAGGTACTTCTATTATGTAAAAATAAAGAACAGCGTTATAAAATCACAAACAATGAACTAATTCTTTAAAAGGACAGGGTTATGCATAACTCGACCAAGCGACATTCCTTTAAAATCGAGATAACAGCGAATTCTGGTGACACATAGCTAAAACTATCTTGGAAAAATCCCTGTTATTGTCACGTTAACGGTTACTAAGAAAAACAAAAATAAACCAAGCGACATTCTGTCTAATAGGGTTTTTAGTTTTGCATAACAAGCATATTCACAACTGCCATTCTTAACTGCCATTCATAACTGCCATATATTAATAACTGCCATTCATAACAGAAAAATAGAAAAGTTGCATACAGTTTCACAAGACATACGTGAGAAATTCCTCAAACCACCAAAAATAAAGAAGAAATCGTGGATGGCAAACGAGATTTTAGATATAATGGAAGAGAGGCGAAAGTCCAAAGATCAGGACATGTCATTATACAAAAGAATAGATAAAGAGATCTCAAAAAAGCAATTAGAATTGCTAAGTATACACGACTTAGACAACAGTGTGCGGAAATCCAGCAATTGCAACATAAACACGATTCATTCAATATGCACAAAAAAGTTAAAGAAGCTGCAGGCTTACACAAACCTAGAAGAGTTGGGTGTTTGACAGATAACCAAGGCAAACCATTGTTAAGTGTGGAAGAAAAACTAGACACGTGAAACTTTTGCAGATGAAAGGCAGAATACCATTGAAGACACTGAATGCCATGCCAAACAGCACCCCCGATTACCATTGAAGAAGTCACGTCAGCTATTAAAACAACTAAAGATGATTAAGCTGTAGGACCTGAGCAGTTTTATGTAGAATTCCTAAAACTTATGGATGAACAAGGAATAAAATGGATAACAACTGTATTTAACCAAATACACGTAACTGGAAAAATACCCCAAATCTGGTTAAAGTCGACCTTCGTAGCTTTACCCAAAAAAGTAAATGCCAAAACATGTGAAGACTACAGAACAATTATTAGCCTAATGAGCCACTTACTTAAAACGTTTCTGAAAGTGATACACGGCAGAATATATAAAAAATGCGAAGAACAGTGCTTATGCAAAGATGCAGGGATGTTAACTGTGACGTGTTTATTTGTTTTATCGACTACAAAAAGGCATTTGATAGAGTAAAATATGATAAACTCATAAATATCTTGAAAGAAGCTGGAATAGATGATAGAGATTTGAGAATCATATATAATTTGTATTACAACCAATCGCCAATATTAAAGTGGATGACCAATTGACAGAGGCAGCCTCCATAGATAGAGGAGTGAGACAAGGATGCATCTTGTCCCCGGTGCTGTTTAATATACATATACTCTGAATGTATCTTCGAGCAAGCGTTGGGAGAACTACAGGAAAGCGTATTAGTCAATGGAGTGCGTCTGAACAACATTAGATATGCCGACGATGCTGTAGTTTTTGCAGACAGTCTAGATAGTTTGCAAAGAATAATGTCGCGAATATCATATATAAGTAGAGAATACGGACTTGATCTTAATAGGAAAAAAACAAAGTACATGGTAGTCAGTAAGCGCGAAATATTAAATACACAGCTTTTGGTTAACCAACAACTAATTGACAGGGTCGACAGCTACACATACCTTGGTACCAACATAAACAGCCAGTGGGACCACTCAAGTGAAATAAAACAACGCATAGGAAAAGCGAGATCAGCGTTCATAATGAGGAAGTCTCTTTTCAGAAGCCACGATTTACCACTTGCTACCAAAATCTCTATAATCAGATGCTATGAATTTTCTACGTTATTATACGGAGTAGAGGCCTGGACATTTTTCGAGGCTTCTTTGAGAAAACTCGAGGCATTCGAGATGTGGTGTTATGGCGCATTTTAAGAATTTCGTGGGTGGATCGTGTGACTAATGTTGAGGTTCTACGTAGAATAAGCAAGGAATGCGAGATTATTAACACAATCAAAGAGCGCAAACTAAAATATCTTGGCCATGTTATGAGGAATGAACAGCGATATGACTTGTTGCAACTCATTCTTCAAGGCAAGGTATTTGGAAAGAGAGGACCAGGGAGAAGAAGAATATCTTTGCTTCAAAACCTGAGAAAGTGGTTTAATACATCGACAACCGGACTATTGAGAATAGCAGCAAGCAAAGTTAGGATAGCCATGCTGATCGCCAACATCCGGAACGAATAGGCACCTTAAGAAGAAGAAGAAGATAACATAAAAAGAAGAAGACTAAGCGCCGACTAACCGTCTTTGGTCTGAGTCTTTGTCTGAGTCTGGTTATGCTAAACTAAGCGTTTAACCAGAATAACATTTTTGTACCCCTTAATGTACACATTAATTTTGAAGTTTCGGTCAAAACATGATCGAATTTTTTTAAAGTGAAAATGTTGTGTTTATACACGGTGTTTCATTATTAATTGTCCATATAGTAACTGGAGAAACCTTAGCACAAAATACGAAGATTTACCTAAAACGCTTAAATAAAATGTGGTTCCTTACTGAGTTACAGGGTGTTTTATCTAAAAATTTAAAAACTATTTTTGCTCAGCATTTTAAAATTATTCGTCGTATCCTTTTCATACTTGGCAGAAAGTGCGACTACTATACACCCTACTAAATTATGATAAACAAACGTTTATAGCTACTACCAGAGGCGTACGACAGGGGATAGTGAATGGTTGACCCTTCTCAAATCTACGCCACTGGAGGAATTACTATTTTAGTGCCATTTTTAGATTTTTCAATACTTTCTACGTACATAATATACTCTTCATTGGTAACGATAAAGTCATTAGTTTTCGAGATATTTGAAGTTAAATATGAAACGGCACAGTAATTTTGATTAATTTACGATATGATTCATGTGATTAAAATTTAAAAAAAATTTGTACCCAGTACTTTAAAACTATTTGGCGTATCCTTATCATACTTGGCATAAAGTGTAGGTACTGTACACCCTACTAAATTAAGATAAACAAACGTTTCTAGCTACTACCAGAGGCGTACGACAGGGGATAGTGGCTGGTTGACCCTTCCCAAATTCTACGCCACTGACGAAATTGCTATTTTCGTGTAATTTTTTGATTTTCCAATAATTTTTATGTAAATAATATACTCTTCATTCGCAACGATAAAATGATCAGTTTTCGAGATATTTGAAATTAAAAATGAAGCGACACAATACATTAATCAAAATAACCGTGTCGTTTCATTTTTAACTTCAAATATCTCGAAAATTAATGACTATATCAATACGAATGAAGGGTATATTATTTTCAGAGAAAGTATTGGAGAATACAAAAATTTAACTGAAATAGCAATTTCGCCAGTGGCGTAGAATTTGGAAAGGGTCAACCATTTACTTTCCACCGTCGTACGCCTCTGGTAATAGCCAGAAACGCTTGTTTAACATAATTTAGTATTTTGTACAGTACCTATACTTCCTGCCCAGTATGAAAAGGATACGTCGAATAGTTTTAAAATTCTGAGCAAAAATAATTTTTAAATTTTTAGATAAAACACACCCTGTAACTCAGTAGGGAACCACATTTTATTTAAGTGTTTTAGGTTAAATCTTCGTATTTTGTGCTAAAGATTTTCCAGTTACTATATGGACAATTATTAATGAAACACCCTGTATATGATTAAATTGAAAAATACAAATAATCTATATAAAATCTCTATATTATATCTAACGTGCTATGTACTAAGTATAAGTTATAAAATGGACCTTTCGGGATTCTTCTATTTGAATGTTTATTAATCATTTCTGTACTAAGAGTATAAGTCAATAGCCTGTTTTTCATGTATAAATATTGATTTTATTCCATTTTATTACTGTTAGTACTTTCCGCTTTCACTTACGCAGCTTGACTTATATAATTTTAGTACCCACACCACATGTTATGAGATTCTGGGTCGTTTGTATTGAAAAAATGTAGATAATCCAAATGGGTGAAGTCGAGTTCGCTCCGCTTCGTTCAGGTGTATTTTAGAAGGGTACGAATTGGCTCCCGCATGAATGCGGGTAGGCTCTCATATAATCGCGGAAACATTAGACATTGTTGCCAAATCGTGTAATATTTATACTGCTTAGGAAATTTACATAGTGATATAGACTTTTTATAGGAAAATTATACTTTTAGACAAATACTTTTAGAGTTTGTTTTAGTTCAACATTGGCATATGTGGCAATTTTAACACAAATTATCGGTGTCGGCCGGTATGCGCTCGACCGTTTTGCGCTCTTACCTGAAATCGGCCGGTTTGCGCTCTACACTCTAATACCCGAAAGTTAAGTTAGGACCGAAGGGTTAGGTCTTCCTCCTTTCCCATAGATATTTCTAGGAAGGTACCTGTTTCTAACAAAAAGAGAAAATTTGAAAGAAGTGACAACGCTGGGTGATATTTTCGACATGTTTAGGTAAAATAAATTTTGTCTATGGGAGCCAATTCGGACTCTACCTTTTTTAGTTCAGGTAAAATTCTTACCATTGGGAGCGAACTCGACCCCGTCCATCCAAATTTGACCATAAAATTTCAAGGAATTAACATGCTTAAAAGTGGTTGGTACGAAAACAGATTTTGAAGGTTCTTTGTTCCTATCCTTTTTAACTTTCCAAAACCTTTTTAAGACGGTGCAGGTGTTTATTGTTATCGGTTATAAAAGCAGAAAATTATAAAAATAGCTACATAGATCCCATTTAACCCAAAAACTCTTCATTTAGTATTTTTTTATTTAATTTTGTTGTGCGTGTTTAAAATAGTTTCCTGTGAAATTGTCACTGTTCTATTGTAGATAATTTTTAAAATTGAGTAAAGGTAAACAAATTATACACACATATATAAGGGCACAAAAGAAAACGGAATTTGGCGAAGAAGGTACAACTTTGAACTATACAAAGTATACCAGGATCCGGATATCATAACATTCATTAAAATAGGACGGCTGCGTTGGATGGGACATGTAGAAAGAATGGAAGAAGGCGAAATACCAAACAAAATATTCAAACAGATGCCAGTAGGAAAAAGAACAAGAGGAAGACCGAGGCTGAGATATTTAGAACAAATAGAAAATTATATAATAACCTTAAAAATAAAAAACTGGAGAAAAAAAAAGCACGAAACAGATCAGAATGGAGAAGAATCCTGGAACAGTCCAAGACCCAGAAAGAGTTGTCGAGCCAATGATGATGATGATGATGAAAGGTAAACAAATACTACTAGCATTAGGCCAGGAACTGAAGCTTTTCACCTCGCAATTTTTACAGAATGGGTCGATTTGCTTGAAAATTTGAGAATAAGTAGTGGATAGTCCAAGGATCAAAATCTATATGATTCCGAAAGGCGCTTTTACCATGGGGATGGTTGCCACCCCATCTCGGGGGTGGAATTTTTTTTATATTTTGACAGCAAAATTTGATAAAAACATTCATTCTAAGCAAAAAATGTTCTATACATGTTTTTAATAAATTAATAATTTTCGATTTATTCTCTATCGAAAGTGTTAGTTTTGTACCTATAGAAAAATTCAATATTTTTCGATATACTCATTTACGATTCACTCAATTTTTGCCGTAGAAAAAATCAAACCAATTTCTTGGGAATTAAATAAACTACAATATTATATTAAAACAGTTTTTCGTATCGCTGATGCTAATCTTTCTATTCTGAAGAAAATGGCATTTTTACCAACCTGCAAAATTTCGTTATTCGCTTCTAAGTCCAGTTTTTTAAAAACTAATCATTCTAAGCCAGTCAAACTTATAGAATCTATTAATAATACATAATAGAATATTATGCAACAAGCATTTAATGATGGTCATTATGATGCGAGTAAGAAGAATAAGAAACGAGCTACGTAGCGGCGAGTTTCTTATAGATTACGAGCTTCATAATGATAATTAAATGCAAGTTGTATACATGATTTTATCTACGCTCATTCACAACAAAAAAATATTCAAGTTTATTAATTTTGTAACTGACAAATTTTTAAATTAGTCAGTTTGTTTACATATCGATAACTGTGAAAGCGTATGTATTTGACTCGACATTGGTCACTACACATGTGCCACCTTCAACGTGACTGTCATGTCGCGATTCTATTGGTTAAAAATCATAATGAAAATCTGTATCATAATGAAGTTCATTATGATACAGGTAGTGAAATCATAATTGATGTATTAAAGTATGAGAGTAGATAAATAAATAAAACTGAATAAGGCCAATGACTAAATACACCGTTAACTTAAATTATTATGCTTCCAATTGGATTTCTCCTTTTTTTTTTGCAAAAAAATATATTGAGTTTTTAACCGTAACTTTTTTATTTTTTATCTTAGAAAGTTTGGTAAGAAATAATTTTGTAGGTGTTTATAAGGTCTATAAGCCTATTAATATTAAATGTTTTTAAAATCTTGAGTCGCGAAAAGAGGTGACTGTGAAACTGTTGGTAAAGGGGGTTTTTGCATGTTATTACAAGTTTTAATCATCAATAGCTCACTCAATTTTTGCCGTATAAAAACGTTTTTAAACTATCTTCTTGGAAATTAAATAAAGTACAATTTCATTTTGAAACATTTTTTCCTATCTCTGATGTTAATCTTGCTATTCTGAAGAAAAGGCCATTTTTTTCCAAACGGAAAAAACTCGTTATTCGCTTTTAACTCTATTTTTTTTTTAAAACTAATCATTCTAAGCCGGTCAAACTTCGAGAACCTATTAATACTATATAAATAAAAAAGGCCAAATAAGGTCAATGACTAATTTTAATTAGGGTGGTGATTAGGGGGTTGCTTGCGGTAACTTTTTCGCTGAAAAAGATAATGACTGACATTCTTTTCATTATAAGTCCGTTAATTTTTGAGGTAGAGAGTTTTTTGATTTCTGAAGATACATATATATTTTTAAGTACTTTAAATTAGTTTAAACAAGTTGTCCTCAAAAACGCCTAGTTTTCCCGTTTTTGACTTTGAAAGTACAATATTTAGAATTTGACGAAGAAGAGCTAATATATAATAAAGTATATCTCGATTACTATTGGCCTTAAAGAAAATTTTAAAAAACCGTTTTGTTTATTTTTTTTAAAAGGTGCATTTTTGATAAGTAAAGTTGTTTTGATAAAACGAAAACTTTTGGAGTTATAAGCAGAAAACATTGATTTTTTCGATATAAAACTTACACTTTTCATAGCGAATAAATCAAACTCTTCCAAACTAGTTTGACAAACAGTTTGAATTTTCAAACCTGTACGATTGACCAGTTTGACTTGACTTGAATTATTTGTTAGAGCACCACCCAACCTACGCCGCGAACATGCATTGGTTAAAGAATATAACAAAATAATGGACAGTCGCCAGCTTCTAGTCCACAACGACATCCCCGATATTGTTGGAAACCGTCTCCGATCCAGGTTACCCCCTCTACAATCTGCTCAAGCGCTGCAGCAATCCAACTTTGACTTAAATACCCGATGGAGAGAAGATTGGGAAAGTAGGACAGATCCGCATTACCATAGTCTACCGGACATCATAGGGAAACCTGGCGAATTTGAACGTCCCCGTAAGATTTGGGCAGCCCTTAATCGAATTCGAACAAACTGTGGAAGATGCGCCGACTCCCTCCACAGATGGGGTAAACTCCCCTCACCTTCTTGTGACTGCGGCGCTGCAAGACAGACGATCAGTCACATTGTTCAGGACTGCCCACGCAGAGCATACACAGGCGACCCTATAGACTTTGTAATGGCAACCGAAGGGTCAATCGAATATATAAAAAAATTGGACATCTGTTTGTGATGCATTGTATAATGCATAAATCTAAATATATTATGTGATATACTTAAGCCATACGCTAAATAAAAATAAATAAATTTGTTAGAGGGATTGACTTGAGTTTGACTTGAAATTAAGTCAAACTCAAGTTAAGTTCAAGCATTCAAGTCAAACTTGTGCAACTCTAACTATACTACAATCACAATAAAGATGCACTAGAAATAAACAAACCAAGACCAAGACACGTTAAATGTTACGAAGAGTACTCTAAAATCATAATGTATACCTATACATTGTAAATCTCAAATCATGATTTACAAAGTTTATACATTGTACATCATGATTCGGGAGTGTTCCTCGTACCATTCAACGTGTTGGTTTGTTTATTTCTAGTGCCTCTTTATTGTGACTTTGGTATAATCATGTTTATTTTTCATTAATAATATACAAAAAATGGTGTATTCAAAATCTTACCGAAAGTTAACAATTTGGAATGTATCTATGGCTTTTTGTATTTGACTTCTTGACGTCGGTTCACTGTTGGTTCTGCGACTGACTGAGCTCCGAGATGTGGCCACAAGGTCTACTGCAGTTGGTAGTTGTTACTCATTGGTGCATCGGGGTTACATCGCCGGCGGTGGAGGAGACTTCAGGGAGTCTTCCCGAAAGGAGAAAGGTTCCTTTATGATTCTGCCAAAAAAGCTAGACTATAAACTATGTATTAGTGACATCA
This sequence comes from Diabrotica virgifera virgifera, assembly GCF_917563875.1. Taxonomy (NCBI): domain Eukaryota; kingdom Metazoa; phylum Arthropoda; class Insecta; order Coleoptera; family Chrysomelidae; genus Diabrotica; species Diabrotica virgifera. The sequence continues at coordinate 183,170,083 of NC_065445.1, read as the reverse complement.
AAAAACATTGAAAAGTCCCTTGCCATTCTTCAAAACATAATAAAAAAACTAGCAGATGGCAAGGATAAAGTAAATAGAATTATTATTACCATTAAGTAGTGTAATTTTGTAAGATTCCTACATACATATAAGTAATGAAAGTATAAAATTATAAAATCGAACATGTGGTTTTGGACAAGTGAGGTTGAATATATGTATAAAATGATTATAAGAACAACTATGAAATTAAGCTTACTACAACAGATCGAAGAGTAATATGAATTATATTACCAGGCTACATTTTTTTAAATACCTAGCTAAAATAATTCTGCCACTTCCATAGAAGGTTGATGTGGCCGAATGATGGAGATGAAGTTGTTACTGCCATCGAAATGACAGCAAAGCAAATAACATAAAAAATGTCGTATGACAGAATCAGATGTTTCTAATACAAATCGACGGATAGAGAAAAAAATAGAGAGGGCGCCAATTAATTTTTTAACTAAAACCAGTAAAAATAATAGAAGAAGTTAAGAAAATAATGAATTATTCATTGAATTGGAATAAAATAATTATTTGAAAATAGATTAAGAAATACTTGACGTTTATAATGTTACACAGTTCTAGTAGAAGTACTTACTAATTAAAAGTAATATGATCTACTAGCATGTAGAAATATTAAAGATTATTTCATTCATAGGAGATTCTGACCAATAGAAAGCTACAGAAATCTAAATTAAACTGATAATTTTTGATAATTTCCCGTCGTCAAGTATATTACCTCAGATGCCCTTCGTTGCTATGAAAAAATACATTCAGTGACATTAATGAGAATTAATGTTTTAAAAATTATAAAAGTGATGAGTTTCAACCGTAAAATATCTATAACAACTGTGTGTTTAATTGTAGATACTAATTTGTACTTACATAAATAAATTACAATAAAATTTTGGTTTTGAACAGTTTTATTCATGAAATAATCGCAACAAATTGCACTCGATCTCTAAAATTAATATAGAATTTTCCCCCGTGACACTTTGACATAATTAAAACTGTCAAAGTGTCACTCGGGAAAAATTCAATAATTTGAAACTGGAGTATTTGCAGGATGCATACAAGCATAAAAGTAGAGCGTAAAATTTTTAGGAACGAATGCAAAAAATTTAAGATTAATACAAATGTATAGGAAATTATACTAAATTTACAATCAAGATGCAGTAGAAATAAACAAACCAAGACACGTTGAATGCTCCTAGGAGCACTCCCGAATCATAATTTACAATGTGTATAGATTGTAAATCAAAAATCATGATTTCCAAAACATTGTAAATTATGATTTGGGAGTGCTCCTAGTAGCATTTAACGTGTCTTGGTTTGTTTATTTCTACTTCATCTTGATTGTAAATTGAGTATAGTCAATTCTGAAAAACTTAATTAGTTTTTATTGGTGTTAGATTTGTGCTACCGGTTTCAAGGCTTATAATACAGTGATGAGCGCGCTAATAACCGGCAAAATAACGCAAAAGATGGAATAGACATTAACCTTCGGAGTACGCCAGTACGGAGATTATTTGACTTACTTAGATTACGAAGATGGGTCAAGCGTGACCCATTCTCATTTTATTTATAAGGATGTTTTAAATAGTCAGTATTAATAAACAGTATCTTTAATTCAACAAAAAACAAACAAACATAACCACTATAATCCTAAATTATTGTACTTAAATTTTTTAAGATGGTTTCCCATGGGTATACATTAGTTCGCTGCGGCGGCCAGATTTTAATACCTTACAGAAAACGGGCATAGGTAAATTCGCTCCGGCCATATATTTGAATACGTATACCCGTAAACAGAGACGGCTGCGATTTACGTGTACCTACAAACATATTAAAAATATTTTTCGAAATCCGAAGACCGGGTCAGGACTGACCCGGCATCATAGATGTTACGTAGAGGAAAAACTGTAATTTGCATGTTCACGAATTATATACGAAAAAATAGACTGAAACAAATAAGGAGAACTTACGATCAATCGGATTTGTAAAAAAAATATTTCATAAAATATTAAGAAATAAGTGAATTTCGGGTCACACTTGACCCAGTCTTCGTACTCCGAAGGTTAACTTGTGAGATAACAAGAAGCGAACCTAGTGATGGTGGGAGACTTAGCGATAAAAACCTATAAATTTACATTCTACTTGTTTCCCACTTTTACACGTATCAGACGAGTTTGGCAACTGCCACTGTGACAGTGACAGTTTTAGTTGACATACGTCTAAAGGTGGAAAACCATAAATATAATGTAAGTATATAGGTTTTTATCGCTAAATCTCTCACCTTCATTAGTTTCATTTCTTTTTATCTCACAACTTAATATGTTTTTCATCGTTTGCGTTATTTTGCCAGTTATTAGCGCGCTCATCACTGTATACGCCTCTTCATCTAGCACCAGTACAAAAGTATTTGTTTAACAAAAATTACAAGCTGAAAACAACAAAAAAGTAACAATAAATAACTAAATCAAAATTAAAATTAGCAATCAGCTATAGCTATAACATAATATACTATTTATATAACTATAAATATTTAGGTCTTGGCCCCACGCTTAGAAAAACTGACTATTTTTATTTAGTTATTCATATCGAGTCGGATAACTTTTCTATTTCGGAAATTTTCTAGAGGGGGGCGTTTCGGAAATATTCTAAACTTTGGTGCGTCCGACAACTACTGGAGTAGGAACCCTTAAAAATTCTACCAGTTAATTTTAAATATGTTTATCAAACAAACCTGCTTATGATGCTGTGATGGGTGTTGCGTGCTTCCTCCCCCCCCCCACCCCCATGTAAGGGGCGCACTATGGAGTCATAAATGATGATTTTATTTGTACGAATGTTTAATAAGAATACTTCCAATTTACTGGTAATATTTTCCGACAATTTTTTAAGGGTACCCCAGTTGTAGGATGCACCAAAGTTTAGAATATATTTGGGGGGACAGAGTTGCTCGCGTCCGTGGTCTATCGTAAGGTACGATCACACGTGTCCCCTGGGTAACGCTAAATGAGCAGCAGCGATTCGTCGTTACGCGCGCTGATCCATGAGTGTACGAATCCCTACTCGAAACGGCCCTTCTCAGGGCAGCGACGCAGACCTCAAAGTCATCTTCTGGAACACTGGAGGTCTAAGCAACAGCAAGTTTTTAGAACTCAAACGAAGCGTTCTCGAAAAGAACGTTGATATATATGTCATTGTAGAGGCAGGAGCCGCTACAGACACACCTCACCTCTACTCTACAGTTGGCTATTCAACCCATGTGCTGAAGAGGAGTCGACAAGTAGCGTCAGGAATTATCATCGGAATCAAAACCCCTCTAGTATGCAAGACTAACATAATCCACGAAATGCAGGATAGAGATAAACTGGAAATGTTCCAGGTCGAAGTCTGGAAAAACTCGAAACATGTCACCCTTTTCTTACTATACAATCCGCCAGATAATATACCTGCATTGGAATTGGTAGAGCAACAAATCCAGCCAAGTACCATCATAATTGGAGATTTCAATAGTCCATCCACGAGATGGGGCTACTCTAGAACCACCAACGTTGGGAAACACCTCGAGGACTTTTTGGATAACAACTATCTTGATGTAGTGAACACCCCACCTTCGTTCTTATCGTTTATAGGAAGTCAATCAAGGCCCGATCTTGTCGTAACACACCCACACATTACAGTGAAGACCAGTGTAACCCTCCTGATGGACGCAGCAGGCTGTGGTCACCGCGCTTTGCTAGTGACATGCAAACTGGCAAAGGACAAAAAAGCCCAAAATCGCGTCCCGCGCTGGAATTTTAAGAAGGCGGATTGGAAAAAGTACAGGGAATGCACAGATGAAGTCCTTACTCAACTAACACTACAAGAACCAGAAGAAGCAGCAAAGAAAGTAACCGAGGCCATACTTAAATGTGCAAAAGAATACATACCGCGAGGTCAAATTAAGGGGTATAAGACTTTCTGGTCCCCAACGCTATCCAAATTGAAAGCTGCCAGAAATAAAGCCAGGTGCAAAGCTGAAAAATCCAGGCAAATTAACGATTGTGTAGAGCTTCGAAAGAGACAAGCGATCCTAACTCAAGCCATTAAGTCAGGGAAAAGAGAAGCTTTCAAATCCTTCCTTGCTAAGCTCGACTTCCGAAAAGACGGCGTCAAAGCGCACAGGTTCGTTACTACGCTAAACAATGATGGAAACAAGCAACAGCAAATGCCAATGAGAGGCATGGCTAGAGAACTCACTACACATGCCGATATTCGCGGCGTGCAAGTACTTGGAAGGGATACGCGAAACGATCGTGCGCGAATAGCGGAGAAATATTGCAACTTTCTTAAATAATTCTTATTGTCAATTGAAATTGTCAAATTGACGTACATTTCATAACTACTGCCAATGAAGGACAAAAATTTTATATTGCTCCACAATATTGATATAATATGCAATTATTATATAAAGGTAAATTTAATTAATTGTATTTTGCTTGCAGTACTGCATTTTAATAACTAATTTTATTTACTGCATACAATTGTTTACGTTTGAATAGCATAACCTAAATCTGATTTTTTCTTCTTATTATTTTTTTTTGGACTATGGCCTTAATAATTATCCAGTAACCAGGACCAATATGATTGGCCAGTATAATTAAAAGTGCGAAAAAAATTGCCGAGCTATGAAACCAGGTGTCGCTTTTCCGAACTTGCACGGTGCAAACGAACTCTGTAAACACTACACAAAAGTGAGTAATATTAAGGTAAATAAGAGGGAGAGAGCAAGACTGTTGCGCTATCCCCCTCCCCGGCGGATGAGCAAAAGTATAAAGGACATCTGTACAGAAGATTTCTCGATATCAGAGCTGGAAGCGGCTCTCTCTGACACAAAAACGAAAAAGGCAGCAGGGATTGACGAGTTGTACCCGGAAATGCTTAAATATCTGGGAGCCGCAGCCAAAAACACCATTCTGAACTTGATTAACCTAACATGGAATTCAAGAGTCCCAAGTCAATGGAGGAAGAGTGAGGTCATACCCACCCTAAAGAAACAAAAAGACCCGAGCCTGACTGATAGCTACCGGCCAATATCCCTCACAAGCTCCTTATGCAAAGTAGCCGAAAAAATGATTCTGGACAGACTGAACCGAGCCATAACCCATCTTGAACTGATTGACGACGCACAAGCTGGCTTCAGGAAACACAGGAACACCATGGACCATGTAGTCGAGTTTGCTCAAAAAGTCAAGGATGCTTTCCACCGTAAGATGTCAACAGTTACAGTGCTAGTAGACCTCAAAGCTGCATACGACACAGTATGGAGAGGTTTGCTGTTACACAAGATAGCAAAGTCTGGAATTGACGGTAAACTGTTCAATTGGATAAAATCTTTTCTCGGTGAAAGGTATCAGAGAGTCAAATTTCACAACCATTGTTCCAAATTCAGACTACAAAGACAAGGGCTGCCACAAGGAGCTGTCATCAGCTGTCAATTGTTCAACCTAATGATAAACGATGTGCTCACAATGATTAGAAAGACACCTGGTGTTGATGCCCTCCTGTATGCCGATGACCTCCCAATATGGGCATCAAGTAGCAGTCTGAAAGCGCTCGAGGGAGTAATGAACCAGGCTCTCAAAAATCTAGAAAAATGGGCGGATAAAAACTGCCTAACTGTCAATACAACCAAAACCGTATATCAAGTACTTACCCTTTCAACAAAGCAGACTGCTGTCAAGCTGACATACAAAGGAGGCGACCTGGAAAGAGAGGATGTAACAAAATACCTGGGGGTGTACAGCCGGTTCCTAAAAAAACTGATACGACTCTTAGTAAGATTTCATCATGTTGAGCAGTGTATTTGATTGATCTGACATTATATTTATTATGACAGACAAATAATAAAATAAACAAACAACAAACAACTGATTCATGAAAAAACTAATAAGTATTTTAGAAAAATTTAAACGCAGGATGAAAGATTACATTATTACCGAGGGCGGAAAGCCCCTTAGAATAAACAAGCAGTTTCTATTGAATGAAATATTTGAAATTAAATATCACACTTTTTTATTTTCAGCCCTGTAACTTATTAAAATAAATATTATAGAAGTTTTCAGGGACTTTCAGCCCTCGGTAATAATGTAGTCTTTCATTCTGAGTTTAAATTTTTCAAAAATATTTATTAGCTTTCTCAGGATTCGAAAAAAAATGAGTACAATTAAAATACATTGAGAATTTTGACATGTGTCACAATTTTGCATTAACTCAATGTAAAATTCTAAACTGTTGACTTCCAGCTTCCCTAATAATTTGACATCAAAAGACATTAGAAACTATTTGTAGATGATTCAAATCTGTATTGAAAACAACTGTTAAAATTGGTCTACGTAATTAAACATATTCCAAAATTTTGTAAAAATGTAATACATTTCAGTTTTCAGCCCAAACTTAGGCCACACACAATGCAATAATGTTCACATTTTTGAACTGTCAATATTTTTATTTTATCATCTATTGTTTAAAAACAATACAGTTGATAAGATACCCTCAGTTGCGGAGAAAGTATTAATAATAAAGATTAATAATAAAGTCTAATAACCGTGGAACAGAATAAGCTATCTGACAAATTTTAAGATTTGGCAGTGACATTGACAGTATGTAAATATTAAGTATTTATCCTTCAAAATACACTGCTCAATTTTCTACAAAATACGCGTCAAGAGTCGTATCAGTTTTTTTTGGAACCAGGTGTACATAGATAAGAAAATAACGTGGAAACCTCAAATCGACGACATTGCAGAGAAAGCCACAAAGAGATGTAGACTGCTCAAACGTCTCACAGCAACAAAATGGGGCGCCACGCAAGATGTCTTGGTAGCAACATACAAAACCTATGTCCGGCCGATACTAGAATATGGGAGTGAAGCTACAATAACTGCGAGTACAAACACCACCTCCAAGCTTAAAGTCGCCCAGAACACTGCCCTTCGCGTCATCACCGGTGCTCCAAAATCAACACCGATTACATCAATGGAAGCCCAGACCGGTATTGAACCAATACAATGCCGCAGAGAGCAACACGCGTTAACCTTCTGGGAAAGGCAAAGACGAATACTTCCACAAAAATGGGACGAATATAGACAAGCAGCCTCACGTCTTAAAACACAAACCACTCCGCTTACAGTAGCAAATCAAATCATGGAAAAATACCACATTGACCTGTCGAAAGCCGCCCCCTTCCCAGCGCAAACTACACTCGCCCGCTGTCTACCAAACACAGAATTGCGTCTTGAAAACCATAACGACCCGAAGCACTTATCGTCAGACATTGTCCTAAGGAAAGCCGCCCTAGAGACGATACACACTAAGTACCCAGCGCATGAGTGGCTCCACATCTACTGCGATGGCTCCTCGATGCCGGACTCGGGAAGAACAGGAGCAGGATATGTCTCAACGTTCTTCAAAGGCTCCATAGCTGTGGGTACCCCTCTCACCAACTATGATGGCGAAATTGCTGCTATACACGAAGCCGCTAAAAGTCTCGAGAATCTCCAACACCCCCAAAAAGTTGACTTCTTCATCGACTGCCAAGCCGCAATCCTCGCCCTGTCGACAAATCGATATACCGACTGTGCCCAAACAATATCTTGCCGCGTCCAACTATCGAACTTGCTGGAAAAAGGGTGGCTGATTATTTTACAATGGATCCCTAGACATGTCGGTGTTGAAGGGAATGAAGCGGCGGATGAACTTGCAAAAGAAGGCACTACTCTTCCACAGCCCCCTAGCTTCCAATCGTACACCTCAGCAAAGTCCACCATTAAAAGAGGAATCAAAGCGAAGATAAAAGACCAGCAAATACAAGCCGGTGCTGGAAAATCTTGGGCCCACCTAATAGAGTCACCAATCCCTCACAACTTGCCGAGACCCATCAGTGTAGCCGCGTTCAGAACAACTACGGGGCATGACTACCTGGCCTCCCATCTACATCGCATCGGCGTCCGTGAAAATGACAACTGTCCACTATGTAATCAGCCCCAGATGGATGCTGCTCACCTCCCAGAGTGCCCAGCCCTGATAACAGACCCACCCGAGGAGGATGAAGATCGCCTACGAGAAACGGCTCGTCTATACTGGTCAGTGCGCCGCCAAATGGCTAACATGCCAAGGCTGGGCGTTGGCTAGTAAGTAAGTAAGTTTAGAATATATTTACGAAACCCCCTTCCCGAAAATTTTCCAAAATAAAAAATTTGTCCGAATGGACATGAATAACTGAATAATAAAAAAAAGTCTCATGAGGAAGGTAATCAATATTTTAAGTATGGGCACAAGGTCTATTAGTTGGGAATAATTCAATTTGTGAAAAGACTAAGTTGAAAATGGTTATTCATTTTTCAATTTTTGACTTATTCCCAAATAAAATAGTAAATTGATATAACGAAATATTAATTTGTAAAATTAAACTAATAATTATTCCTTCTAATTTATGCGTTTTATTTATTTTGTAAAGATTTTCATTATTGTGTGCAAACACTTCTGAGAAAAAAATTGCGTGTTGTTCAGCAGTAGAGGTATACAATGCCCACAAAAAAACTTTGCTAAGTAAATAAAACGTATAAATCAGAAAAAAATATTATTTTAATTTTAAAAATTAATACGTTGTAATATCAATTTACTATTTTACATAGTTGGAAATCAGCCAATTTTTGTGACTTATTCCTAACTAAAATAGTAAATTGATATAACGAAGTATTAATTTGTAAAATTAAACTAATAATTATTCCTTCTGATTTATGCGTTTTATTTATTTTGTAAATATTTTCATTACTGTGTTCAAACCCTTCTGAGAAAAAAATTGCGTGTTGTTCAGCAGTAGAGGAATACAATGCCCACAAAAAATCTTTGCTAAGTAAATAAAACGCATAAATCAGAAAAAAATGTTATTTTAATTTTAAAAATTAATACGTTGTAATATCAATTTACTATTTTAGTTGGAAATAAGCCAATTTTTGTGACTTATTCCTAACTAAAATAGTAAATTGATATAACAAAGTATTAATTTTTAAAATTAAAATAATATATTTTTTTTTGATTTATGCGTTTTATTTACTTTGTAATGATTTTCGTTATTGTTAGCCCAGTAAATCAACGGGATATACGGCGATACTGTGTAATTTTCAGGGGCAACTCCGAATTGCATGAAAATTTCGATTTAGGTTCTACTTACCTTCCACTTAAAAGTTGAAATTGTGAGGTTGGTTGCTTTTACTTGGGGGGCGACAGTCACCCCTTCTCGGAGGTGAAAAAACATACATTCAAGATAAGACCGGAAATGGATAAATTGACTTATTTTAAGCAACTTTGGTTACATTGGAGGTGGATTTTTATGTAAGTTAATACTTTTCGAGTTATTTGCGATTGAAAATGTTTATTTTTCGACAAAAAAAAATACGTTTTTAGACGGTTTTTTGAAAATAGCTCAAAAAAAATATTGTATCCAAAAATAGCTTTAGCAAAAGTATAGCTTATAAAAAACCGAAAAAATGGTGTATCATTAAAATCTATAAATCGAGTAAAAACAAAGTTGTAGCTCATGAAAAATACGTTCTTATTCTTTTAATTCCAAATCGAATATTTCAAGGTGAAATCACCAAAAAATTAAGCACTTTTCGGGAAAACACCATTTAAACTTTTTTAAACTGTTTAAGAAAAGCTTTATCTAAATCGTTTATCAAAGTTTATAGCATTAAAAATAAGCGAGTTACGCTCAAAATAAAGTTGGTCCCCTTTTTTTTGTAAAAGAATCATGAAAATTTCCCCGTGTTTAGCTCCCCAAAACGAAATTAATCGTTACGCTTTAAAAACAACTTATTTACTTATCTATTTTTTATATGATCTGTCAGTTTCACCGGTTTAAAGTGCTTATTTTTTAAAGGAGTATAGTTGAAAAAACTTGAACGGGTCACTAATCACGAGTGAATGCAAATTTTGAACAGTCATATCTTAACCAGCTTTTTTCTTACGGAAAAACAATATAAAACGAGCGTATTTATAATAGCAAAACCTACATTTTTTTTCTCTTTAAGATTTTTCTTATCACTAATACTTTTTAAGTTATTTTGAAAATAGGAAATTTTTCCAAAAATTTTTAGAAATTTTTTTTTCTTTAAAACTAATTTTTTTTTAAATAAGCACTTTAAACCAATCAACCTTACAGATCATATAAACAATACACATACAGTTAAAGTAAATGGTAACGCGGTAACGATTAATTTTATTTAGTGCTAAATAGAGAGAGATTTTCACGATTTTTTTTTATCAAAAAAAATGGGCCAACTTATTTTTTTCAGTGTAACTCGTTTATTTTTGATACTAGGAACTTTTGTAAAAAACAAATATAAACTTCTTTTAAACACTTTAAAAATGTTAATAAGCTTTTCCCAAAAAAAGCTTAATTTTTGGGTGATTTCACGTTGAATTATTCGACATGGAATTAGACGATAAAAAACTTATTTTTCATGAGCTATAACTTAGTTTTTACTCAACTTATAGACTTTATTGATTCATAATTTTTTCGTTTTTTTATGAGCTACACTTTTGCTAAGAATACTTTTTTCGATAAAATATTTACTTTTTGAGTTATATGCGAAAAACTGTCTGAAAACGTAGTTTTTTTGTCGAAAAATCAACATTTTCAATCGCGAATAACTCAAAAAGTATTGACTTACATAAAAAACTTAAAAGAACGAAAGTTGCTTATAATTTGTCAATTTATCCATTTCCGGGCTTATTTTAAACACGCGGTTTTCACACTCCGAGAAAGGGTGACTGTCACTCCCCAAGTAAAAGCAACCAACGGCACAAATTCAACTTAAAAGTGGAGGGTGAGTAGAACCTGAATCCAAATTTTCATGCAATTCTGAGTTGCCCCTGAAAATTACACTCCAAAACGGTCATTTATTGGGCTATATGCTATAGCCTTATTCTTTAACAATATCGCTGTAATAATATTGTTGCTAGACAGGTAAATTGTCATTGTATACCAGGTGTACTGTACCAATCAAACTGTGTTTTTTTCTCAAAGTTCGCGTGACCCTGTGCAATATTCTAGCATTTATAAAATACTGAAATTATTGAAACCCAACTATAGCCTCATGTTTTCTTAACGTTCTGTTCTTTATTCATTCGCTAAGGTTGGATAATAAAAAAGTTAGGTACTTTAACAACTAGCCTTGTTTTTCAACAAAACAGGGTCTTCAGGGCCGTCTTAAGCACACACGGCGCCGGGGTGCAATACTCATCTTTGCGCCCCCTTTGGTAAGAAGAGTATATAGGTTATAGTTACGGTAAAATTAAAAATAATTAAACTATATTAAAAAAAACGTGGTTTCAGTATTCAAACGAGATCAATTTTATAACACATATCAAAGTCAATTTTTCTAGCTTTTAATTTGGCAAAAGTTTTTATCACTTCTGTGGTTGGGGGTTTGTTAATCTGGGGCCGTCTTAAGCACACACGGCGCCGGGGTGCAATCTTTGCGCCCCCTTTGGTAAGAAGATAATATAGGTTATAGTTACGGTAAAAATAAAACTAATTAAACTATATTAAAAAGAAACGTGGTTTCAGTATTCAAACAAGATCAATTTTATAACACATATCAAAGTCAATTTTTCTAGCTTTTAATTTGGCAAAAGTTTTTATTAGGTACTTCTGTGGTTGGGGGTTTGTTAATTTGAAAGCGTGTTTGTTAAAACACCTTTTATCTTCAGCTACTGTTACTGGAAGTGTTAAATATATCCTTACGACACCTAGAAAATTTGGGAAAACACAGAGTAAATTATTAGAATATACACATAACTGATAATATCGAGTGGGGTTATGTCTTTATTAATAAAAAATATTGGTAAGAAATTCTAATTCATTCTCATTTCATGCGCTATTTTTTTTTCAATTTAAACATTGCGTTGTTTTTAAGTTTTTTTCTGAGTTTCTCCAATTTTCAAGAAAAGAAAAATTATAATTATATTTGCTCAACATTTCCATCTTTCACCTAATTTTGCAATGACAATGTCCAATAAATTAACTTTAAAATTTTGTTTTGAGTCTAAAAGAGGCTCGTCTGCAGCCTCATAATTGAGATTGAGATGTATTTTTCGGGGACATGGAATAACAGTTTCAGAAAATTTAGTTTCTCAGTCTAGTTCTTTAGCAATTGATACTGAGTCAATTAATATCTGCTCAAACGCAGTGTCAGTGTGGTTATTGACAGGGCTAGATTTACATATGGTCTGAATAGGCTATAGCCCAGGGCGGCAGAATTTAGGGGGCGCCAAATTTTGGTAAAAAAGGAAAAAATGCGGAGGGGAGGGCGGCAAATTGTGGATAGACCAGGCACAGGAAATCTTCAAATCCTCCTCTGGTTATTGGCTAAATCTTTATTGACTTGATCAAGCATCTTGACAGCTTCGGAAATAATAATATCGCTCGTTTGCAAAGTTTTGTTGATAATAATATTAAACCTTTGCTAAAATATTGTACCATGTCACGACAGAGCCGATAAACTTAAAGTTCTTTAATTTTGTCATCAATCAGCTTGCGATTATTTCTTGTGTCATTGTCGTAGTTGTTGTCAACAATTGAAGATAATACATCTTAAATGTTCCCTATATTAAAACGAAGTATTTTTAATGAGTCAATTCTACTCTCACATCGCGTATTTGAAAGCGCTTTTAATGTAAAAGTGGGTATCTTATTCATTATGACATTCAACCGTAATGTTGATGAGGAAAAAAACATAAATTTCTTGAACAATTGAAAAAAACAAATTGTTATTTCCAATGAGCATTTAACAGCATAATTTTAGCACTGAATTAAGGCTGTGAGCTGCACAAGGTACATAAGAGCACCAGGATTAATCTAAGGCGAACCATTTTTTTGAAGGCCCATATTTTTTCCTCCGATATTTATCCCATTATCATACCCTTGGCGTCGTAAATCATCTAAATCAATATTCATTAATTTCAAACATTCTAACAAATAATTTGCTAATCCTTGTTCGGTAGTACATATCAGTAACATAAAATCGGTAAAAAACTGACTAACTTCGGCCATCATAAAAGATTCTACCGCCACCTTTAAAAAATAACGACTACATAGTAATGCGGCGCTTTTACATACATAGCTCCGCAAAACCGCAATAATTATCCTTTTGTCAGCAGAATCGGAACTTTGCTCCTAATCTAAATAGGTTTCATATTTCATTTTCATATCGTAGGTGTAGTAAGCATTAATACCTTTGTAAAATACCGAAAGTACACTTGTATAATTTTGTTATTTGTAGTATTTTTAAGGACAAGAAGCGCAAGTTTGAGCCTAGCAAGAGTTCGGCTTGCGCCCCTTGAATTTGGCGCCCGGGTGCTTCGCACCCCTTGCACCCCCGGGTTAAGACGGCCCTGAGGGTCTCTTTAAGTAAATATGGCAAACTTTAAGGGGTAATTCTGCATGAAAAAATAACGACAATTTGCTTTATAAACGTATGTTAACAAAAATGCTTCGCTTCCGAGAAAGAGGGTGTTGAAATTTTGCTTACATACTGACAATTTATTTGTTGCTCTAAAACCGGTTGAGACATGCAAATAAAATTTAGTGGATTTTAAAAGGCAGTTATTGTGCATTATTTGACAGACAATTAAGAATTGTATGTTCTCTATTGGCGCACATAAGAGTCATAATTGTATATCAAAAAATGAGCAATAACTAACTCTTAAAACCCACCAAATTTCATTTGAATACATATATTAACCGGTTTTAGAGCAATAAAAAAATCGTCAGTTTGTAAGAAAAATTTCAACATCCCCTATTCACGCAAACGAAGCATTTGCGGACATGCGTTTATAAAGCAAACTTTTTTTATAAAACTTCATTTTTTTATGCAGAATTGCCCATTAAAGTTTGCCAGACTTATTTAAAAACACCCTGTACTGACCAAAAACAAGGCTAGCTGTTTTAACTTTTTTATTATCAAACATAAGCGAATGAATAAAAAAATACAATGTTAATAAAATATGAGGCTATAGTTGGGTTTTAATTCCAGTATTTTATAAATCCTAGGTCCTAGAGTATTCCACAGGGTCACGCAACCTTTGAGAAAAAATCAGTATTTGATTGGTACACACTCGGTAAACAATGATAATTTACCTGTCCAGCAAAAATATTATTACAGCGAGATTGTTAAAGAATGAGGCTATAACATATCATTAAAAAAGTCGCTTAAATCGTACAACAGGTTTAGGACATTCGAGACATCAAAAATTACCCATTTAAAGTGGTGCGTTAATTTCTTGGAGAAGTGTATTTTACTTGGGAAATAAGCCACAATGTCAGTTCTAAATTACATTTATTGACGTTTCGACTTCCACTTCGGTAATCGTTATCGGAATAAAAATTATTAAACCACTAAAAGTAAAAAACTAAAACGACAGATTCACACCCAAGAAAGTCACTAGAAAAATCACCAAATACGTATTCATTTTTGGCTGATTATGTCGGACTTCGACGGTAATCCATAAATATTATATTATAAAAATACGTCACTAAACAGTTTTTAAAACAAATGCTGTTTATACAGGGTGTTTCATTGGGAAACGGAAATACTTTAATGGTGAATAGAGGTCACCGAGCCGGTTCTAGATATAGTACATTTTTTGCCCTACCGACTTTTATAACCGAGTTACAGGGTGTTTTATCGATTTTGGCCATTTCTTTCCTAAGCCATAACTTTAGAACCACCCTGTATATTTTTTTGATATTTGGTACACATATTATGTCTCATTCAAAACCAAAACGACCGACATGCTAACCATAAGAAAATTGTGACCTTAAAACAACACCCTGTATATTGAAATTTTGAAAATCTGTTTACATATTTGAAAAGAGCACAAAAAAGTAAGTTGAATGGCTTGCTTCAATTTTTCAGCCAGACAATTTTATGACTTTCATTTTGAAATTATATTGAATTTTTCAAGAACTTTGACATTAAAAAGCAGATATTATTAACTTTTAGTTATAAATTATTAAAGTTAATGAATAAATACTCATTTTAAAAATAATCAATACTTATTTACCACATTGGAACGTCCCAATTACTAATGACAAGAAAAATCCATGCCCGGATTAAGAAAAAAATACAAAGTAATTGTGACCTTGAACCAACACCCTGTATATTGAAATTTTAAAAATTTGTCTGCGCATTTTAAAACAGCATGAAAAACTGTGATTAAAGGCTTATTTTAATTTTTTCGGCGTTGATTTAATTACATCAATTTGAAATTATATTGAAATTTTAAAGAACTCCGAGATTAAAAACGAGGTATTGTTAACTTTTAATAATAATTTAATTTTAATGAATCAATACTTATTTTAAAAATACTTAATACTTATTTACTACGCTGGCTTCATAATATGAAGCCAGCGTAGTAAATGATGTGCATATAGCTACAAATCCAGAGAATATATTATATTCTCTGGATTTGTAGCTATATGCACATCATTAAAAATCAGAATTGCGAGAATTGGGATATTTTAATGATTTAGTAAAGAAGTAAAAAAACTGCTATAACTAATAAAACAAAAATTCATTACAATTCAACAATTTAACATAAATTAAAAATATTTGAACTATAACAGTTGCTCAAATTGTCCGTCATTTTATTCGATGCATTTCCTTGCTCGTTTTAAAATATTTCGAATCGATTTTCTAAGTACATTGGGATTGTTCTTCATTTTTCTGGTAGCTTCTTGTGACCTTGACAGAATTAATCAATATGATTTCAAAATTGCCGTAATTAAATTATCTGCTAAAAAATTTGACATACACCTTTTAACGCAGTTTTTTATGCTCTTTTAAAATACACAAACAAATTTTCAAAATTTCAATATACAGAGTGTTGTTTCAAGGTCACAATTACTTTATATTTTTTTCCCTATCCGGACCTGGATTTTTTTTGTCATTAGTAATTGGGTCGTTCCAATGTGGTAAATAAGTATTGATTATTATTAAAATGAGTATTTATTTATTAACTTTAATGATTTATAACTAAAAGTTAATAATATCTTCTTTTTAATGTCAAAGTTCTTAAAAAATTCAATATAATTTCAAAATGAAAGTCATAAAATTGTCTGGCCGAAAAATTGAAGCCAACCATTAAACTTACTTTTTCGTGCTCTTTTCAAATATGCAAACAGATTTTCAAAATTTCAATCTACAGGGTGTTGTTTTAAGGTCACAAATACTTTATAATTTTTTGTTAATCCGGACCTGGATTTTTCTTATGATTAGTATGTCCGTCGTTTGGGTTTTGAATGAGACATATGTGTACCAAATATCAAAAAAATATACAGGGTGGTTCTAGAGTTATGGCTTAGGAAAAAAATGGGCAAAATCGATAAAACACCCTGTAACTCGGTCATAAAAGTCGGTAGGGCAAAAAATGTACTATATCTAGAACCGGCTCGGTGACCTCTATTCACCATTAAAGTATTTCCGTTTCCCAATGAAACACCCTGTATAAAAGCAGACTAACCATCTAAAAATTAAAGGAATAACTCAGAAAGCACAAAATATCGCCGATATAACTTAATTCACCTATGAAATGCCAATAGTGTCAAAATTTCATAAATGTCAATAGTGTCAAAATTTCATAACAGATAAGTAAACTTGCTTGATGTTGGACCAATTACAAACAAGCATTACGACGCGGTAAATTTGAATTACCCCTCCTAGTTTAAAAAGAGAACATATAAACAGATCAAATAGAGAAACTAAAAATGAAGAAAATTAAATAAATATAAAATGCAAAACTACTCAACTGGAAATAGTTACTGCATAGGATTATCTTGGAAGTATAATTACTAAGGATGGAAAAATAGGCCTCGAAGTAACAAACAGAACAAAAAATCGAACAAACTATACTACGCACTAGCGCTAGTTGTGAGGAAAGAAGAATTGTCCCAAGAAACAAAAATGAGAAATATATAATATTATGATTGTGGTACCGACGATACTATACAGCGTGTTTGGTAAAGAATGGAAAATAGCTTAACCTTAGATTCCTGAGCTTAAAATAGGTCGATTTAAGCTATCTTACCTTAGTAAGAAAGTTGATAATAACCGAAATATAGGGTGTCAAATTTAAACTTTTATTTTATTTATTCATAAATATTTCCTAACAGGTATGGGATAATAACAGGAAATTTGGTAAGCGGAAGATCAATAGAAAGAAAACTAAATTTATGGTGATCAGTAAAAAGAACATTCAACATATCGACCTGAATATTGACGCCGAACGTATTGAAAGAGTACACCGATTTAAATATCTGGGATATACAGTATCTAAATGATAAGTGGGAACCAGACGTAGAGATTAGGATCCGAATTGAAATAGCAAGATCCAAATTCATAAAAATGAAAAAGCTCTTAAGCAACCGCAACCTAAGATCGTTAACCTTCGATGGCGCGCCACGAAATGCTACGTACTCTCTACGCTACTTTACGGAGTAGAAGGGTGGACGTTAACAGCAGCAACTATAAAGAACTTAGCGGCTCTAGAAATGTGGCTATATCGACGCATACTGAGAATACCTTGGACAGACAGAGTGATCAACACAGAGGTGTTGAGACGAATGGTAAAGAGGTGGAATTGTTAACAACGGTTAAAAGGAGGAAAGCGTTATACCTGGGCCATGTGTTCCGTAACGATAAGTACAGTCTGCTACAGCTTATCGTGGAAGGCAAGAATGAAGGTAGAAGAGGTTTGGGCAGAAAGAAGAAATCCTGGCTGAGGAACTTGAGAGAATGGTTTCAAATACCAGAAGCTGCGAACATAATACATGCGGCACAAAACAGAGAAACCTATCGTTTGATGGTCGCCAACCTTCGGTAGAAGACGGCACATAAAGAAGAAGAAGGAAGTTTTTTTGGGGCGATAAATCCAAATTAGCCACCAAAAATGATATATTACCCAGAGGGCGCCACATACGCCTTGCAGCGTTCATTTAATAGGTTCAATTTATTTATTACCCACTTTACATACTTTTTGAATCAAAACTTTTATTTTTTTAATATTTTTACTTAAAAAAGGTATACTACATTCATCTCGCTAAACTCTGCGGTTTTCGAGATAAACGCATTTTAAATCTGTGAGGCAATATTTTTTTGCATAATATCATTGTAGTTACACCCGAAAAATAACTTAAAACCTTAAAAATTTACAAAAATGTACCGCAAATTTCTTCAAATGGAATTTGCGATGCAATGACATAAATATGAGAACTGGGACAATTATTATGGTTTCAAGTTTATTTTTCGGGTCTAACTACAATGACATTATGCAAAAAATTATGTTGTATTGCAGATTTAAAATGCGTTTACCTATCTCGAAAACAGTTGAGTTTAGCGAGATAAATGTAGTATACTTTTTTTAAGTAAAAATATTAAGAGAATACAAATTTTTATTCAAAAAGTATGTATAGTGGGCGATGAAAAATTGAACGTTTTAAATGAGCGCCGAAGGACGTATGTGGCGCCCTCTGGGTAATACATAATTTTTGGTGGCGAATTTAGATTTCTCGTCCCAAAAAACCCCCGATTACCAAATTTCGCGTTATTATCCCATGCCTGTTAGGAAATATTCAAGAATAAATAAAATATAAGTTTAACTTTGACATTATTTCGGTTATTATCAACTTTCGTACTAAGGTAAGTTAGCTTAAATCGACCTATTTTAAGCTCAGGAATCTAAGGTTAAGCTATGGCCCATTCTTTACCAAACACCCTGTATATATACCAGTGAACATTGGGCTTTGGAGAAAAGCATAATAGTAGGATAAATTCAATGGAAATGATACATCTACGAGCTATAGTCGGAAAGATCGAATGGGATAGAAATAAGAGAATAACAGGGATCCAAAAAGGAAACAATAATGAACAAAATAATATGGAAATAATTAAATTGGTATGGACATCTGATAAAAGAATAAAACCCAGTAGACTAACGAGAAAAATTCACGATACCTACATCAAATAGTAATGCGCGAAATACGATTAAAAAAAACAGAAAACGCTTCCGAAATGGAAGAGATGGGTGAATATGTAGCTAAAGTAAACCCAAATCTGATACCTGAAAGGGTATAAGCAAGAGAAAAAAGAAAGAGATATAAATAATTTGTTACAAACGATAAAAGATATTAAAAATATGTTTAATTACATCAAAATGAGTGAAGTAGTTTATGGTTATAGTGGAAAATATGGAAAGAAGTATAATGTTACAAAACATGATGTTGCAAGTAAATTTAAAATTCAAACTTATTTAAGAAAGACAACATTCAAAAGATGCAGATGCAATACTAGTCAAAAGAAATACAGAAATGCAATTTTCAACTCGAGATAACCTCGAAACTGATTCAGTTTAATATTAATTCTTGTAATCATATTTAGGTATCTTATGGCGCGTCAACATTGGTAAATTTTTCGTGCGTATTGAACTAATGGTTCGTCGCAAGAATTTGCGTAGCAAGAATCTGCGTCGCAAATTTTTACCAGTGAATACGCGGTGCTCAAATCATTTGATCTTTGCCCGAAAACGATAACCGATGGAGCGTGTACGTTGTGTGCGTCGAAAATTCTTGCGTCCGATTTATGCGACAAACACGTCCGCACTAGCACAATTTATTCGAGCACGTAAATATTTGCGACGAACAGTTGGTATGCACGAAAAATTTACCAATACGGACGCGGCATTAGTTTAAAAAAGTTGTGCCTAACATATAATAGAATAAATTGTACACCTTAAACATGTTTAATTTGTTCATATGCGCGTATTCTTTCTCTTGATAACAGCCTAAGTAGTTTCAGTAAGTCTTAATCAAGTTACTGAAAGTACTTAAACTGTTACCAAGAGAAAGAATGCTTACATATGTACAAGTCAAAAGTCAAAACATGTTTATGGTGTACAATTATAACATATTGTACGTTATCACATCTGGGTTTTAAAACTACAGAAGCCTTTCCGAATATATAGGTATGTAGAGCGCTTGGTTTAAACAGGGTGCCAGTCATGAACTGAGCTCTACATGTTCAAGCACCCCGTTCGATTTTTATCGGTAAAAACGAAATTTCAAAGCAAAAAACCCAAAAAAAACGCGAAGGCTACAGCAACTGAATCTTTTGGGAGTAAGCATCAAATGACGCATACTGTAATTATTAAACAGTTGAGGTACCTATTTGTCGGCTACTATTTATTGTAACAGTAAGTACCAATTGGTGCATACCTTAATGTAAGATTATGATGTTTAAATACAATATTTTTCAAGTAAACGGTACATAAAAAATATGTTAGTAATATAAAACCCTTGACTCATTCCCTACTCACCGGCTACATTATATCATTTGTACTGCAAAAGAAACAAAATAATTTTAATAATTTTATTCCATGGGCATTTACTACATATGTCTTAATACAAAAAATTAAAGTGAAGAAAGGCAAACGTGAAGAAAACTACGACCATAAAACAATATAAAAAAAACTATACTTTCTGAGCAGCATAATTCAAAATTTGTCAATGGAGTCAAAAATTACAGTAATTAACTATTTTTATTGGGAAATAAGCCACAATTAAATTGAAAAAATAATTTTATTAACGTTTCGACATCCACATCGGATGTCGTTGTCAAAATACAATAAATATTAATAAGTTAAACAAAAATGTTGTTGCTTAGTAAAAAATTCTTCTAATAATTTAATTTAATCTGACTCATTTATATTGGCCATTCAGATATACATTTTAAAGTAGAAGACTTTAAAATGATATTGCCAATATTTATGAGTTGCGTTCCTGGGACGACTTTATTGAAAGATTCGTTTACATAAAATCAATTTTAACTCAAGAATATCCGTCACAAAAATCATAGCATGTGATCTGTCTTTAAAAAAACAACCACATGCAGCGGTGACAGTAAAATTCTCGCGTTAGTGATTCCATAGTAAATCACGAGGAAAAACCAGGAAAAAACTCGTGATACTATCCCGACATTATAAATATTTGTTCTTACATTATTAAGTTTACTCTCAAAACTAACATCAAATTCTGACTTTATATGTATGTTATTTTAAATTATAAATTTTATTAATAATACATATTATTTATGTATTATAGTATCCCGAAATAACCAAAGTACGTGCCTCCTAGCGGCGGGATACGGGCAACAATACATTGGCTTATAGGGCAGTCCTTACAGTAGGGATCCTGGCCTATACAGAAAAATGCAGGCGGGTGTGGGGTAATACTGCACTTTGGTTGCATTGGTGGTGTATTGGCTAAACGTGCAGGGCAGGGTATGGTGCTGATAGAAAAGGCATTCAGGCATCAAATATCCAAAAATCTTTTCAGGCCATAATAATGAAAAGACCTTCTCCAAACGCAGTAAAAACTTATACTGAAATGATGGCATCTCCTGAGGTAAAATGTTCCGGAAGTAAAATGAGCCTCCGTTCGGATCTCCGGGTGAGGACTATCTCAGGGGGAACACCATTGCAGGTTAGAAAAATCAGGATAGGGTCTTGGAATCTTGGTAGTCTTACAGGTAAGAGTCTGGAGTTAGTGGATGCGCTCAAACGAAGAAGAGTTCAAATTGCTTGTATTCAAGAAACTAGGTGGAAAGGACAAAGGGCGAAAGAACTAGGTGAAGGATACAAATTGTGGTATGTAGGGAGTAGTAACACTAGAAATGGAGTTGGTATAATTGCTGATAGTGAAATGAAAGATAACGTAGTAGAAGTTGTAAGAACGAGTGATAGAATGATGTCAGTGAAATTTGTAATTGATAAAGAGGTATTGAATGTTGTTTGTGTGTATGCTCCCCAAACAGGTCTGGGTGAGAATGAAAGAAGAGCTTTCTATGATCAATTAGGAGACGTACTGAGTGATATTCCAGCAGAGGAGAAAGTTATAATAGGAGGTGATTTCAATGCACATGTGGGCCAAACCAAGACAGGATATGAAACAATACATGGGGGATTAGGCTTTGGAACTAGAAATGAAGCTGGAGATGACATGCTTGAATTAGCAACAGCATTGGATATGGCGATTGTTAACACATTCTTTAAAAAGAGAGAAACTCAACTTATTACCTACAAAAGTGGACAACATCAATCCCAAATAGACTACTTCATGATAAGGAAAGAAGACATACGTGAATGCAAGGACTGCAAGGTAATAGTGAGTGAGACAGTAAGCCAACAACATAAGCTGCTTGTTCTGGACATCGAAGTAAAAAGCGAAACTAAAAAAAAATATCGGAGAGGACCACAAAAAATCAAATGGTGGCTGCTGAAAGATGAGAAAGAAGGTCTATTCAGGAGAAGAATAGTAGAAAAAATATGTTGGAACATGAAAGGAAGCCCTAATACAATTTGGAGAAAAGTGGCCAGTAGTATAAGAGAGACTGCTATTGAAATACTTGGGAAAACGTCAGGAAAAAAGTTTGAGGATAAAGAGACTTGGTGGTGGTCAAACGAAGTACAAGGAAAAATAAAAGAGAAGAGAAAATTATATAAAAAGTGGCAAGAAACCAGATCCGACACAGATCTTCAAAACTATATGGTGGCGAAAAAGGAAGCGAAAGGAGCAGTAGCAAAAGCCAAAGCAGAAGCGTATTCAAACCTATATGATCAACTTGATACCAGGGAAGGCGAAACGAAGATATATAAAATAGCCAAACAGAGAGCAAGGAAAGCAAAAGATTTTAATCAGATTAGATGTATCCGAGATGAAAATAATAAAATACTAGTTCACGAAAGGGAAGTCAAAAAGAGATGGAGAAAGTACTTTGACAGCTTATTAAATGAAGAATTTGACAGACAGCCTGTAGAGTCAACGGAGACAGTAGCAGCAATGGTCACCAAAATAACCAACGAGGAAGTGGCTCAAGCGCTTCAAAAAATAAAGAAAGGAAAAGCGGTAGGACCAGATGATATTCCTGGGGAAGTATGGAGAGCATTGGGAGAGACAGGAACAAGGTGGCTAGCAGGTCTATTTAATAGAATTATGGAAGTCGGACAAATGCCAGACGAATGGAGAAGCAGTATACTGGTACCTGTTTACAAAAACAAGGGAGATATACAACAATGTACAAACTACAGGGCTATAAAACTGCTTAGCCACACCATGAAAATATGGGAAAGAGTAATTGACAGACGGATACGTGAAGAGACCGAAATATCCGAGAATCAATTTGGCTTTATGCAGGGTAGATCAACAACAGATGCAATTTTCATTATAAGGCAGTTGATGGAAAAATACAGGAGTAAAGAAACAAACGCTCATATGGTATTCATTGATCTTGAGAAAGCATATGATAGAGTTCCTCGAGAGATTCTGTGGTGGGCACTCAATAAGAAAGGAGTCCCTGGTGAATATGTAAAGATTGTGAGGGATATGTATGAGGGAGTAACGACTAGTGTTAGGACAGGTGTGGGAGAGACTGATAAATTTCATGTGAAAGTAGGATTGCACCAAGGCTCTGTGCTTAGTCCGTATTTATTCTCATTAGTTTTGGACCAGATAACAGCGAAACTACAGGGTAACATTCCATGGTGCTTAATGTATGCTGATGATGTCGTGTTAGTAGGAAATAGTGAAAGAGACTTAGAACAAAAACTGGAACAGTGGAGACAAGCTCTGGAGGAAAAAGGTTTAAAACTTAGTAGGACAAAAACAGAGTATTTGGAATGTTCATTTAAAGATGGAGCTACTACAAATAAAATGGTATCTTTGGATGGTGAAATGATTGTGAAAAGCAATAGTTTTAAGTACCTAGGATCGGTATTACAGAGTAATGGAGAAATAGATGGAGATGCATGCAGTAGAATTAGGGCTGGATGGATGAAGTGGAAAGAAGCGAGTGGTGTGTTGTGTGACAGAAAAATTCCAATGAAGCTGAAGGGAAAATTCTATAAAACAGCCATAAGACCGGCTATGATGTACGGGACTGAATGTTGGGCAGTGAAAAAGAAAGAGGAACAACGAATGCATGTGGCGGAAATGAGAATGCTTAGATGGATGAGTGGAGTGACAAAGAAGGATAAAATTAGAAATGAGTATATTAGGGGAAGTCTAGGTGTGGCACCAATTGATGCCAAAATGAGAGAGCATAGGTTAAGATGGTTCGGTCATGTTCAACGTCGAGACGTTAATCACCCAATACGAAGAATAGCTGAAGTGCAGATTCCTGGAAGGAGTAGGAGAGGAAGACCAAAGAAGACCTGGGGGGAGGCGATAAGGCAGGACATGTTGGTAAAGGGGATTAACATTGATATGACCCAAGACAGAATTGTGTGGAGAAATGCAATTAGGGAAGCCGACCCCGCATAGGGATAAGGCAAAGAGAATGATGATGATGAATTTATGTATTATAATTAATATTAATAATACATATTAGATTAATATTATTTATAATTTAAAATAGCATAGATACATATAAAGTCAGAATTTGGTGTTAGTTTTGAGAGTAAACTAAATGTAAGAACAATTACTTACGTACATAAATAACATGTCTGGATAGTATCACGAGTTTTTCCTGGTTTTTCCTCGTGATTTACTATGGAATGAATCACTAACGAGAGAATTTTACTGTCACCGTTGCATGTGGTTGTCTTTTTAAAGACAGATCACATGCTATGATTTTTGTGACAGATATTCTTGATTTAAAGTTGATTTCGTGTAATCGAATGAACTATCTTTCAATTAAGTCGTCCCATGAACGCAACTTATAAATATTGGCAATATATATCTGAATTGTCGATATAAATGAGTCAGATTAAATTAAATTATTAGAAGAATTTTTTACTAAGCAACGACATTTTTCAGTCTAATTCGTACCTTTGAATCGATCGCAGGCTATCGTTTACAGAGAGAACCGGATTTATCAATTTTTGTTGAATTATTAAAAACTCGTTAAAAATTTAATACTCGTTAAAAATAACATTTTATAGTCCAGTGAATTTTTAAATAAACAAATTAAATTGGTTCCCCCATTATGGGGGAACAAAGTTCATTAGGGACGTCCTCTCAGACGAAAGACATAATGAATAATGAAGATAGTGTCATCCATATGGACGTGATGACGTAATCGATGATTTTTTTAAATTAAACTAGATGTCGTGTGATAACTCATTTGAAAGGGTATTCAATTCACAGTGTACAAAAAAAAATTAATGTAATGTAATTTATTTAATTCAAAATACACTTTACTATTGTCAGGAAACAGAAAAAAATGTTTGGTTTACAAATAAGCATCGCTTTTCGCTTAAATTCAATGTTCAAACTAGCTCCCGCCAACCACCTGCCTCTTGGAAGTTTGAACATTAATTTAAGCGAAAAACAATGCTTATGTGTAAAATAAACATTTTTTCTGTTTTCTGACAATAGTAAAATGTATTTTGAATTAAATAAATTGCATACATTATTCTTTTTTGTCAATTAATTTAATTAAAAAAAATTTTGGACACTCTGTATAAACAATTACATATGTTAATATTTATATTATTGAATACAGAATTAAATACTCTTTCAAATGAGCTATCACACGACCCCTAGTCTTATTAAAAAAAATCATCGATTACGCCACCACGTCCATATGGATGACGTCACTCGTATGAAATATATGCCAAAATATCGTAATTTAAAAATAAAAATCGACCTGTTTCGGGATTTTTCCTTAAAGTCGCCGATTTACGACATATTGAATTTATTCCAGACATTTGCACCATACTGTATGTATACAGGGTGAGGCAAATAAAGGGTCTATTAGAAATATCTCGAGAACTAAAGGCAACAGAATCATGAAAGTTTAAATTAGGGGGTTTTGAAGAGTCATCTATTTAATGAAAATATTTTTATCTATTTGCTACTTCCGGTTATACTGGAAGTTGCTTATAACTTCGTTTTTTTAAAAGGGATACCCTGTATATTTTTACATATTTGGATTCTCTTCGATGTCTTCTTTCTTAAAATATGAGGTTTTGTAATGTTATACAGGGTATTTTAAAAGATAATTACGTTTTTTTATTAATTTCGTAGCAAACTTTACACCCTGTAGAATTGTAGTAGTTTGACATCTAAAACTCTACTTACGTTCAAATGATATTTAATATAGTCTACTATTGTTAAGAATCATTAGTATAGCTAAATTTTTAATTTTAGTATAAAGGGTTGGTCGAAACTCGGAATGAGTATTTTCTGAGTTTTCTTAAATGGAACCCTGTATTTTAGTATTGTAATGAAATTATATTTTATGGTACTTTTTTATTTCTTAAGCATTCCCTATACCTAACTGCTTTAATTTGCGCTTAATTGTTAATCGCACCAACAACTTTAACTAAGTAGGTATTTTGATAGCTAAACCATTATTGGTAATTTTAAGGATCAGTCTGGATTAATATGTATTTATTTCTGAAAAATTATTTGTGATTGAATATTTTCACGGCCAACGTAATAAAATGTTACGTATTTTTTGTTGCAATTAATGTTTAGCTTGAATCACCAATAACTCACAAATTAGAGCAGTTAGGTATAGGGAATACTTATAAAATAAAAAAGTACCACGAAATATCATTTCATTACGATACTAAAATACAGGGTGTTCCATTTAAGAAAACTCAGAAAGTATTCATTCCGAGTTTCGACCAACACTGTATACTAAAATTTCAAAATTAGCCATACTAATGATTCGTAACAATAATAGACTATATTAGATCACTTGAACGTAAGCAGAGTTTTTAATGCCAAACTATTACAATTCTGCAGGGTGTGAATGTTGCTAGGAAATTAATAAAAAAACGTATATATCTCTTAAAATACCTGGAATAATATTATAAAACCTCATATTTTAAGAAAGAGGATATTGAGGAAAATACAAAAATGTAAAAATATACAGGGTGTCCCATTAAAAAAACGAAGTTATAAGCAACTTCCGGTATAACCGGGAGTTACAAAGAGATGGCAATATTTTCATTTAATAGATCATCCTTCAAAATCCCTTTATTCCAATTTTCATGATTCTGTTGCCTTTAGTTCTCGAGATATTTCTAATAGGCCAGTTATCTGCCTCGCCCTATATACCTAGAACTATGTTATAAAAGTACGATGAATTCGCTCTTTTTAAAAAGCTTCCTGAAATTTTATCAGTTACCAGCATCTGTAAAAAAATGTACTTGTCTCAATAATTTAAAATGTTGTTTAAACAACTTACTTAACAAAAATTTTTAGTGTACTTTCTTTATATTGTATGTATACATACTGGGTTTTTCTATTTAAATAATGATCTCTCTATCTTATTAGAAATCCACAACCACAAAGAAAATAGCTAAACACAAATTAAGTTACTGATTAACTTTTGCCTACATTTTTTCGTCAAGTTACTTAGATGCTATATATAAAACTAGGTAATATTGAAAAGTAAAAGTATAAAAATATACTAGATATAGATGAAGGTAACAAAACTTGCTAAATACTAAATATTTACTTACCAATGCGCCTGGAGGATTATTATTGTCGAAACTGCCAGAGGGGAACACTGCAACAGTCCATGGAACTTCATACAAAGACAAAGTAAAGACCTATGTTTAGCTTTACGATAATTCATTATCTTCGTCGTCGACAAATACCACGAAATTATAAAAACTACAAAAAATTAGAGAAACCGCTGTTAACACTACCGAAATGAGCAAGCACCGACACCGATAATAGTCAAAGATATATTGAAGTAAGTGACGAATAAAGATAGGTGATAAATAGGTACTGATGATTTTTTGTTCTGACAAATATTTTTACTCATAGCATATAAGTAGTGAATCATTTATTTTGATGGTTATTGAATTATCAGGGCTGTCGTGAATATTTTAGTACATATATTATGTAGGGTAGTAAATGGAGTTTTACTTACGGAAAAAATCAAACAAGATAGAGCTTTTTATAATTTAAGATTTCATTAACCCGCGAGTAGTCGCGCGGTGAGATAGAATCTCAATTTTTACCCTTTTTCGCGATAACTTGATGAAAAATTTTGCAATTTTGAAAAAATTTCGTAAGTGCCTCGAGGAAGGGTGTAGTAATGCCCAGGAATTTTTTTTTCCTATTCTTCTTTTTGTGGAATTTATGGCTTTGGGGAGAGCCAATTAGCTTTAACCCGCGAGTAGTCGCGCCGTTAGATAGAATCTCACATTTCATCCTTTTTCGGAATACAGTAAAACCTGTCAGTAACGGCCACTAAAAATTAAAGAACTATTAGCCGATATAGAAAGGTGGCCGCTATTGCCAGTTTTTGTAGTCTACATATAATTTTTTTTAGGAAATTTTTAAACTGGCCGTCAGGACAGGTGGCCGATGTTGGCAGGTGGCCGTTAACACAGGTTTTACTGTACAGTAAAATTTGTCAGTAACGGCCACTAAAAATAAAAGAACTATTGGCCGATATAGAAAGGTGGACGGTATCGCCAGTTTTTGTAGTCTACATATAATTGGTTTGGGAAATTTTTAAACTGGCCGTTAGGACAGGTGGCCGATTTTGGCAGGTGGTCGTTAACACAGGTTTTTTAATAAAATTGTTAGAAATATATATTTTCAATATAAAAAGTAGATAAAAATAGTACAAAATAAAAATTTGTTTTAAATTCGTATTTTGAGATAGAATCTCACACGCGACTATCGACGTTACAGAAGTGAGCGCGACTACTCCCGGGTTAAACAACATATCAAAAAGTTTTACTTCAAAAGTGGATGTTTCATTTTTTTATTAGATGAACTGCGCCATTAATTCTTTTTTAAATACCTATGTAAATAAAAATTTTAGAAAAGAACTGACTTCACCATTTAAAAATTCAGAAAATTTTACACAAAAACCATTAGCGAACGGCTACACGAGCGACAAATTGACGTTAGCAGAAGCAATAAAATGAAGCGTGATAAATGAACCATCAGCCAGTGCCGGATTAAGAATCTTGAGGCCCCTAGGCAACTAAAGCTATGAGGCCTCTTAAGAAAAAGTTACTTTTTTATGGTTTGAGATTTTTGGTATCTCTAATAATTTTTAAGTTATTTTGAAAAAAAGCATTTTTTTTCAAAATAAAAAATTCTACTTTAAAACTAATTTGTTTAAAAAATAAGCACTTTGAATATATGAATCTTACAGATCTGATCACTGATCATATAAACAGAGGCGGTTGCCACCCCTTTTCGAGGAGTGAAAATTATTTTATTAAAAATAACCTCATAAATGGATAGAGGGACAAATTTTTAGTAAAATATGTTATATCAAGTGATCAAAATAAATCAATACTTTTTGAAATATTAAAGAACAAAGATTTGAATTGTTAACTTTATATAACAACATTTTTTATATAAAGTTAACAATTTTTACAGTTTTAATAATATAATTTTCAACCCCCAGAGTAAAATTTTACTTTCGTTTCTTGGCGTATCCACTAACTCCTCACCAATTTGAATGAAACTCGACAGAGTTTCTACGTAATCGGAGGTAATGGCAA
This sequence comes from Diabrotica virgifera virgifera, assembly GCF_917563875.1. Taxonomy (NCBI): domain Eukaryota; kingdom Metazoa; phylum Arthropoda; class Insecta; order Coleoptera; family Chrysomelidae; genus Diabrotica; species Diabrotica virgifera. The sequence goes on along the minus strand of NC_065445.1, from coordinate 183,140,467 downwards.
TGGTTGTTTTTTACCTTCAGTGACTGCTGATGATAACAAGAATAAAAATATTGTTATTGCTATTACAGCCTTCTAAAATTTGTTCCATTTTTTTATAGCGAAAATTGGTTAAATCCATTGAGTGTATACATCTTTTGTTAACTGGGTAACAATGCATTTAATTTTGAGATTGACTATAAATTATTTTGATTGAATTAGATAATATTGTGACGTCTTATGAAATAATTGTGTCAGATATCTCAATAGATGTTTGACCTTTCTTTAAAAAATAACGTAAATTATTTTTATTTTATTTCGGGCATCATTTAAGCCTACAACCATTTATGATGTTGATCGTGCAGTATTATGGGGGGGGGGGGCTGGTGAACAACCTTACGGGGGGCCTGCGGGATCTTAAGTACCACTACTGATTCCTCTGACGAAGTAACGCACAACCGTTAATAGCCTGATTTACGCTAATTACACACATACACCGATTATGGACGGTCGATTTTATATCGGCCTTCCTAATTCCTACAGTGAACCACATGTGAGAATGGGACATTACACACACGCACGGCCGTCGATCACCGTTCGGCGTATGTGCAATGTCCTCTTCTCACATGTGGTTCACTATATGAATTTGGAAGGTCGATATAAAAATCGACCGTCCAAAACCGGCGTGTGTAATTAGCGTTATAGGGATTGTATATTGGGCCAGAGTAATAAGACAAAAATATACCCTGTTCGTGACACTTCAACATCCAAGGTACCAAAGCGTTTTTTCGACAGGTAATACCTATAAGAACAAATTGTAACTATTTCTTGCGTAGAGTCTGGCAGCCATTTTTAGTTATAAATAATTTAGTGTCAAGAAACGGCCTTTTTCCTTTTTTTTTTCAAATCAATAGAAAATATGGTTTTTCTAATATAAACATCTTCGAGAGCATGGACAAAGCTTTAAAATGGCGTATTACAAAGTTTGATATTAGTATGATATAGTTAGACCCAAACCCAGACATCCAAAATGAAAGTTATCCTCCAACACCAAATTGTTCTATATGGTCCGCATAATGTTCAGAAAAAAGTCACACCATTTTGAGCGTCGGGTTTGGGGGGAGAAATCTGCAAATTCGTAGTTTTTTACGTTTTTCGTCAATATTTCTAAAACTAAGCGGTTTATCAAGAACAACCCTCTACACAAAATTGTTCTGGATTAAATTTGAAATAAAAAAGGCCCTATGCATAACCCTTGTAAAAGGAACGGTTCCAAAGTTACGGAGGTAGTATAGTATAATTGGTCCAAAAAAAGGCCTAACCCAGACATCCAAAGTAAAAGTTTTCCTTCAACACCAAATTGTTCTATATGGTCCACATATTGTTTAGTAAGAGAGCGTCCGGTTTGGGGGGAGATGGTGGAGAAGTCGGTATATTAGTAGTTTTTTTAAGTTTTTCGTCAATATTTCTAAAACTCTGCTTTAGCGTAAGAAATGTTCTATAGAAAAATTAGCGTGTTCTATAGAAAAATGTTCTACATAAAATTTAAAACATAAAAGGTTCTATACATAATTGTTATAAAATCAACGGTTCCAGAGTTACGGAGGGTGAAAGTAGAGGTTTTCGATATTTTTTATATTTACCGATTTCTCCCCCCTCTCCCCCCAAACCCGATGCTCCAAATGGTGTGACTTTTTTCTGAACATTATGTGGACTATATAGAACAATTTGGTGTTGGAGGATAACTTTGACTTTGGATGTCTGCGTTTTTGGTATAGTTATATCATAAATATTGCCCAAAAAATATAAAAAGTATCGAAAACCTCGACTTTTCATCCTCCGTAACTCTGGAACCGTTGATTTTATAACAATTATGTATAGAACATTTTTTGTTTTAAATTTCACGTAGAACATTTTCGTTCATAACATTATGTACGCTAAAGCATAGTTTTAGAAATATTGAGGAAAAACGTAAAAAAACTACTAATTTACCGGCTTCTCTCCCATCTCCCTCCCAAACCGGACGATCAAAATGGTGTAACTTTTTACTGAACAATATGTGGACCATATAGAACATTTTGGTGTTGGAGGAAAACTTTTACTTTTGATGTTTGGGTTAGGCCTTTTTTGGACCAGTTATACTATACTACCTCCGTAACTTTGGAACCATTCATTTTAGAAAGATTATGCATAGAGCCTCTTTTATTTCAAATTTAATGTAGAACAATTTTGTATAGAGGGTTGTTCATGCTAAACCGCATAGTTTTAGAAATATTGGCGAAAAACTTAAAAAATTACGAATTTACCGATTTCTCCCCCCTCTCCCCCCCAAACCCGACGCTCAAAATTGTGTGACTTTTTTCTGAACATTGTGTGGACCATATACAACAATTTGGTGTTGAATAATAACTTTCACTTTGGATGTCTGGGTTATGCCATCTTTTGGATCAACTATACTATACTCTATGCTTATTTATTGTTAATATAATTGCGAAAAAAGTCGAAATTGCAAAAAAAATAATTTCACAATAACTATTATAAAAATCAGTGTACAGCTTTAAAAATTTTGTCATATTATGAGGGTTCTTTGGTGCTTAATAGATGATAAAAATTTTACAGGTGTCAAATGAAAGAGCATGAGCTAGACTTTCAAATTGGTATAAAAACAGTGAATAAAAAATGCATTTATTAGTAATAAATAATTATGCAAAAGTATCGTCAATTTTTGCTTATAAACTTTTTGGATAACTTTTTTAAAAAAATCTATTTTTTTACTCTGCTGTAGATGCACAACTAATAAGTTATATTATTTATACAGGGTGTCCCGGAAAATAGTGCGTTCCTTAAAGGTATAGGTAGAAGGCACCATGTAGAACAAAAAACTCTTATAACATTTTTTTCTAAATGCAACCGTTTGACCAAAAAATTAAAATGTATTTTGGTATCCAAATTTAAATCTGACAACTATGTGCGGTACGCAAATTTAAGCATAGACAGTCCCATGTAAATAGATAGAAGATGATAGTAAACAGATAGTTTTAAAGAATCCTGTTTAGTGTCAATGCCGAAAATGTTTTCGAATAGTGAGTGTATTACCTATTATGTTATTACCTATGAATGGTGTTTGTGAAAGGTTGAAACATCTATTCGGTATATTAATTATTTTCAAGTAAGTACAACTTAGTTATTTCAGTTCACAAGTAAACAAATTACTGAGACATTATCTGGTGTATTTAAGTTCCACTGCAAACTATTAAAACTATGTAATTCAGTTAAAGCCCTGAGCAATACTCAGCATTCAACCCATTTAAACCTTACTAAATACATAATACTAGTTTAGTTAAAAGATGTGTTTTTATGTTAAAAGATGTGTAATTCGTTTAAAATTATGCAATAGGTATTTCAATACATTTCAAAAGAAAATAATTTTAGTAAACAAATAGTAAATACATAAGTATTACCTACTATTAGGTTGGATTATTTTAAATACTGTTAATCACAATCACAAACGAGTTCTTATTATGTTATTATGCCGTAGTGCGTACGATGTTGCCAGTTTATTAAAATTTCCTAACATTAAAATACAGGTATATGGAAAACAATGTTAACTTTTTTTTGGAAACGGTTAACTTTAGAAAAAAATGGTATAGGACTTTTTTGTTCCAAATTGTGTATTCTCTCCATACCTTAAAGGAACGCACTATTTTCCGGGACACCCTGTATATAATTGATAAAAAATTGTAATATACAGGGTGTTTCATTAATAATTGTCCATATAGTAACTGGAGAAACCTTAGCTCAAAATACGAAGATTTAACCTAAAACACTTAAATAAAATGTGGTTCCTTACTGAGTTACAGGGTGTTGTATCTAAAAATTTGAAAACTATTTTTGCTCAGCATTTAAAAACTATTCGACATATCCTTTTCATACTTGGCACAAAGTGCGATTACTATACACTCTACTAAACTATGATACACAAACGTTTCTAGCTACTACCAGAGGCGTATGAAAGGGGATAGTGAATGGTTGACCCTTCTCAAATTCTACGCCACTGGAAGAATTACTATTTTAGTGTCATTTTTAGATTCACCAATACTTTCTACGTAAATAATATACTCTTAATTGGTAACGATAAAGTCATTAGTTTTCGAGATATTTGAAGTTAAATATGAAACGGCACAGTTATTTTGATTAATTTATGATATGATTCATATATGATTATTTAAAAATTATTTGTAGCCAGTACTTTAAAACTATTTGGCCTATTCTTATCATACTTGGCAGAAAGTGTCGGCACTGTACACTAGGGTGGACCGAAAAAAATGATTTTATAATTTCAACGTGTAATAGTGATAGAAAGTTGCCTATAGCCATTGTGAAGCCACAAATAAAATATTTTTCCAAACAAAATATTTTTAGAAGTGCCGCAAAAGGGTTAAAAGTTAGAATTTTTAGTTAAATTTTGCAAATTTTGATGATTCTGGTTTGGTAAAAAATAGCCATTGTAATGTCTTAATTCCTATTTTAAATGATAAATACACACTCTAAAACTACTCTTTCAAGATAATTTTAGTTTTAACTTACAACAATCCATTGTTTATTTTTACTAAAACTGGCAAAGTTTGAACTCGAATTCCACATTTAAAGAAATATTTAATAGGAAATATTTATTTCATTCCTTAATACAATTTAACATTCTGATTATAGCAGAAGAGCACATTTCAATAGTAGAGGAACCTGGATCAACCTTGCTAGGGTATATAACTTCTGCTTCCGGAACAGGTGAAGCTATAAAAGATAATGGAGCATTTTCAAGAGGACAATCTTTTGAACATTTCCAATATAACAGCTGTCGTGAAGTGGCCAATTTGTTTGCTCTAAAAACCTTAGACTAAAAACCTTAATAACCGTTTTAGAAAAACTAAAAACCTTAATGAATTTGGAGGGCTTTTAGGCAAAGAACTTGAAACCTGTAACCAGCTTCATGTGGTTAATTTTGTTCCTATACAAAACAACCTCCCTACTCTAGAGATTAAGGATGATCTAAGCACAGATCAAAAATATTTACTTAAAATGTGCAAAGCAATCTCCAGTGGTGTATATCCTTCTGATATTTCTTTAAAAACCCATGGGAAATTAGCTCATTCACGATGGCTTACGTTGGCTTCTTCGGTTATATGTTGCAACAGAGAATCCTTCAAATAATCCGACAATTATAACTATGTATGTGATAAAGGTGTATGTCCCAGTCTGATTTCATATCAAACTGAAACGATTTTGTGTAAATGGATCAAAACATCTATGGAGACTCATCAAATTTTCACGTTATCTTTGTGAGGAACATCTCTAAATAATTGATCGAGTAATTCAAAGGAATGGGACAAGAGAAAACATATAAGGGAGCTAGGTCTGCTGCGACTTTTCAAGGCAAGGTCGGAACTCATAAATGGTGTAAGGAAGTTTGTTGTCCCGAAGCTTAACTTAAATGCCAATGACTTACATTGATACAGATATAATTAACTGGACGGTAGAATAAAATTACTTAGCCTCCTATGGCAAAACATAGAACTGACGAGGACTTAAAAAATATATAAGTGAAGCAAGAGACCCTAGTTGTCAGGTACTGTGTGTGGATTTTCCGTGTTTTCCATGTCATACACAGGCAGCGAAAAGAGCCATAAAGCTCGTGACTGTGCCATCTCTTAGCGTCTGTGGTCTTGAAGTAAAAATGGCTTTGTTAGAGCAAATATTTCTTCCCAAAGATCATGCCCAAGTTTGAGACAAAAAACCATTTTATTTAAGTATCAAGATGAATATCGTAACTAAAGAAATCTTATAGCAATGTGTACATATAGCAATGATAGCAATGTTAACTGTTATTAGAAACAATATTTGACTAAGAAATGTTAGTTACGTGTACATATAGCAATGATAGCAATGTTAACTGTTATTAGAAACAATATTTGACTAAGAAATGTTAGTTACGTCGCCAGGTTAAATAAAAATATTTGAAATTTTCTGTATTTTTTGTTAAAAACCTATCTTTTCAAAGCTCTTGCGGCACCTCAAGATGTAAACCTAGAACAAAAATATTTTGTAGTTTTATTGTAGACATGATAAGGCAACTTTGGAGTGCTATTAGAAAGTTCCATGAAAGAAAATTTTTTTTCCTATCCTTTCGTTCCACCCTACTGTACACCCTACTAAATTAAGATCAATAAACGTTTCTAGCTACTACCAGAGGCGTACGACAGGGGATAGTGGCTGGTTGACCCTTCCCAAATTCTACGCCACTGACGAAATTGCTATTTTAGTGTAATTTTTTGATTTTCCAATACTTTTTACGTAAATAATATACTCTTCATTCGTAACGATAAAATGATTAGTTTTAGAGATATTTGAACTTAAAAATGAAGGGATACACTACATTAATCAAAATAACCGTGTCGTTTCATTTTTAACTTAAAAGATCTCGAAAACTAATGACTTTATCGTTACGAATGAAGAGGATATTATTTTCATAGAACATATTGGAGAATCCAAAAATTAAACTAAAATAGCAATTCCGCCAGTGGCGTAGAATTTGGAAAGGGTCAACCATTCACTTTCCCCCGTCGTACGCCTCTGGAAACAGCCAGAAACGTTTTTGTAACATAATTGAGTAGTTTGTACAGTACCTATACTTCCTACAAAGTACGAAAAGGATACGTTGAATAGTTTTAAAATGCCGAGCAAAAATAGTTTTTAAATTTTTAGATAAAACACCCTGTAACTTAGTAACGAACCCCATTTTAATTTAAGTGTTTTAGGTTAAATCTTCGTATTTTGTGCTAAGGTTTCTCCAGTTACTATATGGACAATTATTAATGAAACACCCTGTATATATATATATATATATATATATATATATATATATATATATATATAAATTTCAAATTAAATTGTCAAATTATTTTTCTCTTTTTAAATTATCTAAAATTAAGGCATTGTAGAAGATTAGAAATTAGATTAAGAATTTTATATATTTTTTTGTTATGTACGCCAAAAATTTAATGGATTAACCTCACGTTGTAAGTTTTTTATGCTTTTATGTACAATATTTTTTATCGTCTTAATTTCATTGTATTTACTAAAACTTTTTTAGCATATCTTGAAGAAGCAAATAAATTTTGCGAAAGCTTGATAATAACTAAGAGTTTTACTTATCCTGCCCCCTGAAATTTATGACTGCAACCTCAAAATTAACAAGATTTTATATATATATATATATTTTTTTTTTTTTTTTTTTTTTTTTTTTTTTTTTTTTTTTTTTTTTTATATATATTTTATATATATTTTATATATATATATATATATATATATATATATATATATATATATTTTTTTTTTTTTTTTTTTTTTTTTTTTTTTTTTTTTTATATATATATATATATATATATATATATGGATTCCGACTTTAGGAAGCCAAAAAACGCTATATCGCACCGGTCATACGAAGCCCGACACCTCCTTACGAAGCCCGGATTCGGGCTTCGTAATTCTTTAATGTTATTTCCCCAAAAAACGTACTTTACACCATCTCTCGATATTTTAACCAAGCTCAGAACATGTGAATACGCTTGGGCTTCATATATATTCGGACAAATTTTAGAAATGTACCATAGGTAGCTCTGAAATCATGATTAACAATACGAAGCCCGGGCTGCTTATGCCTGGAATTATTATCAAAACATACACTCGTAGTTCATGGTATCTACCACCAGTTTGCGCTGCGAAAAAAAGTATATACTCTGTAGCAGTTCAGCAGCGTTAGGAAGCCCACATTGAGCTACCGATTATAAGAAGCCCTGAAGTTTGGCAACGTTTTTGCGTATTCCTCAAAGTACTATTAGCTTGTAAACATTTTTATTATTACCTGGCAATGCACATTTTTTGTATTTTTGGGTCGTTCATCGTCATTAATCTTGTGTACTAAGACTCCCGAGAACAGATTATGGTAATTCTTGGCATTACCTGTACACAGTAAGATACCGACAGAAAAAAGATTTAAAAATTGAATCGCAAAAGAATTATTTATTTTAATTGATACAATTAATACAAATTAATACTTTGTATTACTAATTTACTATTTTAGTTTGTAATAAGCCACAAAATTTGCTACCAAATAGGAAATTAATATGACAAATTAAATTATTGTTTTTTTTTTTATTTAAAAAAGGTTAATGCTTCGACAACTAATGGCCATTGGCATGGTAGGTACGGTAATTTTTAACAGTTAGGTACCTAGTGTAATGTGTAGTGTGTGTGTGTGTGTTGAGTAAGTGTCTTGTTACTTTGCAAAGTTGACGTCATTGTCTTTGCAAAGAGACGCTAACTGTATCCGAACGTCTGCGGTTCCTCCGGTGAGTACCGATCCCACAAGGACAGAAACTACTTTCATTTATTAATTTATAATAAATGAAACATTTCTGACCCTGGTGAGATTCGAACTCACAACCATTCGGATTTTTCGATACAAAGGTAGGCGCTCTTACCACTCAGTCAAGGACGGGGTTAAAGTTATTATTATTAAATATTACTTTATAAAATTAAAAATAGTCATTCTTATGAATTATGCGTATTATTCTGATTCTGATACGATGAACACTTGTTTGATGGGTCTGAGCCACACAATTGAGGGTTAGGCCACTGTTTCATTCGTATTTTTAGTATTTGTCAAGGCAACAATACATTATGTAGTGCCATATTGCCAAATATAGAGCTAGATTGTGTAGACCACTGTTGAACCATATATCCAATTTTTCTGCTTTTATTGATGTATTAATCTAAAAATGCTCAATTTGTGGACTGTGCCACTGTTGCTCTGAGCGCCTCATTTAATACAAATACAAAATATTTAATACAATAATGCATATAGATTTTCCCTTCGGAAAAAATCAAACAATATAGATGTTTTTAATTTCATTAAGGGAATGGGCACGTAGTTTCTGCTGAAATGCTACTCAAATGGAATTCATTTTTTTTTTTCGAATTCTGAGAAAACTAATAATTATTTTTGAAAATTTTAAACTCAGAATAAGAGATTACGTTATTAGCGGGGGCCGAAAGTCCCTGAGAACTTCTATAATGTTTATTTTAATAAGTTACAGGGCTAAAAAACTAAAAGAAAATTTAGTGTGACTTTTAATTTCAAAATATCTCATTCAAAATAAACTTTTTATTTATTGTAAGAGACTTTCGGCCCTCGGTAATAATTTAGTCTTTCATTTTGCGTTTAAATTTTTCAAAAATATTTATTGTTTTTTTTTTCAGGATTTGAAAAAAAATGAACACAATGTCCGTGGTAATATTTTCCAAATCTTTGTCAGTCAGACAGTGAAAATTTTAAATATTTGACCTGGCATTGGGAATATTTTCAGTTGTTGATTAAATAATATTGATAATGTGTTTAATAAATAATTGATTTAAGACGTGAACTTAATAAAAAGTTATTTATTGTTTATTATTTATGGAAGATCCAAAGCAGAGAACACACCAGGATATATTCAGTGATCCAAGTATTGTGTTGTTACAGATGTTCAAAATTGTAAGCGTTTCATAGTAACAATATATTATTAAAAAATCACTTTATCACTTTTCCTCTTTTCTCGATTGATTATTAGCTTTTGTTGTAAAGTAGATAAATTATTACTGAATACATAGGTAGTGAAAAAATTATCAGTAGTAATTGAACAAGAGCTCTGAAATTATCGAATTTTTCCCGAGTGACACTTTGACAGTATTAATTTCACGACCCGAAGGGGAGTGAAATTACGTCAGTCGTGAAATTACGTCAAGTGGCACGAGGGAAACAATTCGATAATAATTTCAGAGATCGAGCTGCAATTTGCTGCGATTATTTCATGAATAAAACTGTTTAAAACCAAAATTTTATTGTAATTTATTTATGTAAGTACAAATTAGTACAATTAAACACACAGTTGTTATAAATATTTGACGATTGAAGGTCATCACTTTTATAAGTTTTAAAACAGTAATTGTCATTAATGTCACTGAATGTATTTTTTCACAGCAACGAAGGGCATCTGACGTAATATACTTGACGATGGGATATTATCAAAAATGATCAATTTAATTTGTATTTCTGTAGCTTTCTATTGGTCGGAAATATGAAATAATCATATTAATTAACTGAATTAACAATTAAGGCAATTAATTATACTAGTAATAGTTATCCAAGAACATTCAAAAGCCATCTTTACAGTTAATGATGAAATTGTCAAGTAAAGTTTACATATCCATACCAGTGACAATTTTACTACACGTAATTTGCCGTGTAAAGACAGAAAGAGTGGGGATAGCCTTAAAATATTTTCGAATTATGTACCGATGGCCCTAAGAAATGTTTAATAAACAACATATTAAAAAGTTCTACTCTAGAAGTGGTCACTTAATTTTTTATTAAACAAATGAACTGCGAAATTAGATGTTTCTTTAAATAACCCCGAAAATATAAATTTTAGAAAAAAACTGACTTGACTTGAAAAATTCAGACTATTGAAAAAAACCTAAATATAAGATTAAAATTTTTATAAAATTAAATCTGTAGGTTCTATAATTTTTTATTTATAACGCTAAAGTCACCCTTCTCACAAACATTGGCGCATTGTAAACTAGCGAAGTGCACGGCTGAGTTATTTCAGTGTATTTCTCTAATTAATGGATCAAATAAAATTTTACAAATTGGACAAGAAAGAAGGAAATTAAGAGAAGGAACAAGAAAGGATAGCTTAATTGGAAAGAAGAACAATTAAGCTATCTTATGGTTATAATAAAAAGAAATAAAATGTATGGGCATAAGTACGGTGTGGGCTGAATTTTGTTTAAACATTATTTAAAAATGTGTAACTAATAAAATTTTTCTTATAAAGCTCTCAAATTTGCACAACTGACCTTTCAAACATCTTACTAAACAATGTTTCATTCAAAAAAATGCCAAAAATTTAATTCAAATGATATGACGCAAAAATGCAATTTTTGAAAACTTTTACGTAAGTTTTAAGTAAAAACGTAGTTTACAGAATTACCAGCACTTTAAAACGGTATTACTCAAGTTTGAAAGATTTTTTACAATTTTATAGGTGATTTTTTAAAGCATTTGATGTATTTTTAAAATTTACTCAATAATTTTATTTTAGAAATGAAACTATGAAACTATGAATGAAACTATTCCTTTTTGACAAAAATTAAGAAAGATAACAAAAATGTACCTAATACAAAAACCGAAAATTACCAACCAAAAAATTGTTTATAAAAAGTGATCAAAAATGTTTTCTCTAAAACTTACCTTAAATAAATTTAATAATAAGCTTGAACAATAATAAATTTTCAACAAAAAAATATTTTTAGCTCTTAAACATTATGTCTGCGTAACTTCGAACCTATTAATAACTTTTTTATTACCAGTTTTACGAAAAAAGTTATTCTTTATAAAATACTCTGCATCGTATATGATCTCAGATGCAACCATCAAATATCAAATTTTATTAATTTTACATACGAGGTTTTACATACGATTTTACATTTTGACATACGAGGTATGTAAAAAAATATGAATTTCACTCAAGAGTAAAGTACCTTTAGATTTCACAATATCGAAAATTGTTATTAAAAAAAGTTGTTTGGAATTACAAAATATGTTTCACTGTTTAATTACATTCTTCTAAATGAGATATTGTGAACTATAAAGGTATGGTATGTTTAACAGTAAATGGTCGAGTTCAATTAGTTACCACTATAAACATCCTGGAATAACCGATAATAGTATAAAAGGTCCGGTTTCAGGTAAAATTTAAATATGTTTTCTGGTACAATTTCTTTGCTTTATTATGGGATTACCGTCTAGTCAGTGTTAATTGTCAAAAGACCAACTCTGTCTACCTCGGTTGCTTATCGCTCCGGGTGGGTCTTAACAATGGACCAGGTCAGATAAATTTAATAATATTTACGACCGCACTAATTGAACTCAACCATTTACTGTTGAACAAACCATACTGAACTGTTAAGCAAAAGTCATATTTTTTACATACCTCGTATAAAATTGAAAAAGTTTGATATCTGATGGTTGTTTTTTGGACTTTAGACCAGAATAGAGTATTTTATGAAGAATAACTTTTTTTCGTAAAATTAATAATAAAATAGTTGAAATAATTGAAATAAAATAATGATGATGGGTATCCGTAATTTGAGAAAACATTGAATTTTTTTTTTCAATTATAATGATGTAATTATAATAAAACATAGTTTTTAATTCCCAACAACTTTTTATAATACCCATCTGTTGATATTCTGGAATATAAAGGTACTTTACTCTTTAATAAAATTCGTATTTTTGACATACCTCGTATAAAATTGATAAAACTTGATATCTGATGATTGCGTTTTAGATTTTAGACTATGCAGAGCAATTTATGAAGAATAAACTTTTTTTCGTAAAATTTGTAATAAAAATGTTTCAAATATGGTTCCTTGCTACGCAGACATAGTGTAGAAGAGCTTCTTTATAAGCATTTTCAAATTGTAATGCCATATTCGGATTCAGCATAATCAAAAACAAAATACAAACAAAATTCAACGATATTTTTAAAATTATTTTAAATTATATAATTTAACATGATTGTTTGGAATTAAGAACTATATTCTGATATGCAATTTCATCCTTCTAATGGAAAAAAAAATTTGAAAATTTTTCTAATCAACATTATTTTTAGTTGTTTATTTCAATTATGATACATATAGATATTTGTATAACAAGGGAGGAAAGTGCTTCTTTTCATCCCGAGAATGAAGTTTACTGCCCGACGCGTAGCGGAGGGCAGTAATCATTCAAGGGAGGAAAAGGCACTTTACTCCCATGTTATACATATGGTTTTTCCACCTTCCTCAAATAACAAGTCATTTTTTCATTTATACTTAATTTATTTATGTAACTAACCAACAAAATTTATTAGAACTAAAACTAATAAGTACGTACAATATAACTGTCAACTGTCAAATGTAAGTCAAAATAAAAATGTAAACATTGTTAAATCAAAATAACAATTTACAGTTTTTTACCATTCTGTGAAATACAGAGTGTTTTATAAATAAACGTTAAAATGTATACAAACTTACGTAATAGAAAATAGATATTGTACAGGGCGTCAATAAGTTATATTTTTATGAATGAAATACCATGATGTCACTTTTACTTTTCTTCCCTAGGGAGGAAAAGTACAACTTTGCTCCCTACAATCAGGTCCGGAAAAGTATACTTTCGGTAGAGGTAGGTGGAAAACTCTTTTTATTTCTCATTTTACGAAAAACAGTTATTCTTTATAAAATGTTCTACAGGGTCTAAAACCTAAAATACAACCGTCTAATATCAAATTTTGTTAATTTTATACGAGGTATATAAAAAAAATATGAATTTTCCCAAGAGTACTTAAATAATATACCCTTATTTTTCACAATATTGAAAATTGTGCTTATGTAAAGTTGTTTAGAACTAAAAACCATAATTAACCCGCCAGTGGTCGCTATATGAGATTTTCTCTCACGGTTTCAGAAAATTGCACAGAATTTTTTTTCTGGGAAATTATAAGATCTGTAGTTCCTTCTAGTCTCCTAACTATCCTCCCTCGACAATCTAATAGAATCGTCCGCTTAGATAGTGACTCAGTTGACCTAATATCACCCAATTGTTGAGTCAGCGCGCTTCAAGTGAGACATTCTCTCATCAAGCGACCACCCGCGTTACGAACTGTACATAAAAATTAATTTTATTTTGGCACTTAAAACCTAAAATAATGTGAAAAAAATTGTAATTGTCATCAATCAATTTTTCCAGAGCATTCTTGTTATATTTGTGTGCTGTGCCGTAAATTATCAAGATACGGAGATTGATTAATGTTGGTTTAATTCCGATTATTTCTTTTTATTTTATTATATTATTATCTATATTATGTTACATTTTTTTTTCTTATTATTAGTTAATAAAAAAAGTTTAAAAACTGTTTTAAAAACTTTATTTTGTAAAAAAAGGTAAAATTTGGATATGTGAGAGAAAATCTCACGCGCGACCACTCGCGTAACAATCTACCTAGCGACCAATGCCGGCTCGCTAGGTTGGGAATCTATCTTTGGTTGGGAAATAAGCCACAATTAAATTGAAAAAATAATTTTATTCGCGTTTGGACGCCCAAATCGGATGTCGTTGTCAAAATATAAAATATTACTAATATTTACTCGGTAATATTTTGTATTTTGACAAGGACATCCGATTTGGGCGTCGAAACGTTAATAAAATTATTTTTTCAATTTAATTGTGGCTTATTTCCCAATCAAAATAATTATAAAAATGCCACAAGAAAATACCTTCAGAACAACACTAAAAACCATCTTCCAATATTCCATCCTTCTCATTGAAATATTCTGAACTATAAAGGTACTTTATTCTTGATCGAAATTTATCTTTTTTGACATACCTCGTATAAAATTAATCAAAATTGATATAAGATGGTTGTATTTAAGGTCTTTGGCCATGCACAACTTTTTACAAAGGATAACTTTTTTTCGTATAATTAATAATAGACCAGTAAGGATCAGTTTTTAGATGGATGTGAGAGGTGGCATTCAGATTTTTGCGGATAAAGTTAGGTGATAACTTCGTTATTAATAATTGATTAATGCTCCGTCTCAAATATGTCCGGAACATTAATAAAAAAAATAAAATATTTAAAAATTTCAAAAAATTTTGTTTTTTTTCTAATTTTTTTGCTTATAACTTTAAAACGATTCATTTTGGAACAAAGTCGTATAGGAATAAAACAAAGGTAATTAAATTTTCTATCAGATGCGATTGGTTAAAAATCTCTTAATTAATCACCCTTGCTGCAAAATAGCAATAAATATAAAATAAGGGGGCAAAACAAGCCTGTTATTATTCAATTATTTTCCATCACTTAGGTTACACTTGGAACCTTCCTAATTCGCTTAGAAAATTTTTGTAATGTTTTAAAACCGGACCCCAAATTTCATTAAAATTGACTTACTAGATTTTGAATAATAATTTTGCAATCTAAACTTTTTTTAAAAAATTAAAATTTTTTAAAATCTTGCACAACAAAAACTAGTGTATACAAAGATTGGTCAATTTTTTTACATATAAAGAAGCACTCCACCTATCTAATGCACTTTACAGAATTAAAATCGGATTGTTTAAGAAGCCTCAGCAATGTTTTAAAGTTATAAACAATTTTTTGGCTTATAAACAAATTAGTCCTGTGGCCAGGAGGGGGTGCTGCGGGCTCCTTTATTTAGATGGACTTACCCAAGATTTTTATGTATTTTTTGACCCGTGGAACACGATTTTTTTGGGTAACAGTTGATCCGGATGTCAATAAAATTGTTATAAACAAACAACTTGAGGAATTACATAACATCGATTTTTCGCAAAATAAAACACTTTTTTATATTTCTTGGGTAAGTCTAAGCAAAAAATGTTCTTACAAGTTTTTTCGTAGGATGCATAGTTTTCGAGATAAACGCAATGGAACTTTCAAAAAATCGAAAAAGTGCAATTTTTGAACGTGAATAACTTTTGATTAAAAAATAAAATAGCAATTCTGCTGACAGAATTTGAAAGTATAAATCAAATTATACCGGTTTTAATTATTTGCATTGCTAAAAATTAATTTTTTATTATTAAACAAAGCTATTTGTTTATAAGCCAAAAAATTATTTATAAGTTTAAAACATTGCTGAGGCCCCTTAAATAATCCGATTTTAATTCTGTAAAGTGTATTAGATAGGTAAAGCACCTCTTTATATGTAAAAAAATTAGACAACTTCTAAATGGTCTACTTTTTGTTCAGAAAGATTTTAAAAAATTTGAACTTTTTTAAAAACATTTAAATTGCAAATTTATTATGCAAAATCTACTAGGTGGATTTTAATGAAATTTGGTACACAGTTTAAGTATGTAACAAAGAATTTCCTAAGCGAATTACTAAGGTTCTAAGTACCACCGAAGTGGTCAAAAGCATTGAATAACAACAGGCATATTTTGCCCCCTTATTTTGTATTTATTGCTATATTGCAGAAAAGGTAATAAGTTAAGACATTTTTGACCAGTCGGATATCATACAAAATTCAATTATCTTTATTTTATTTCTCTACGACTTTGTTCCAAAACGAATCGTTTTAAAGTTATAAGCAAAGAAACAGAAAAAAATCGACGTTTTTCGAATTTTTAAATATTTTATTTTTTTTATTAATGTTCCGGCCATATTTGAGAAGGAGCATAAGTAAATTATTATTAACGAAGTTATCACCTTACTTTATCTGCAAAAATTCGAATGCCACCTTTCACATCCAAAAATAGACGTTTTTTCACAGATCCTTACTGGTCTATAATAAAATAGTTATCATAATTGAAATAACTGAAAATAATGTTGTATATCCATAATTAAAAAAAATTCAACTTTTTTTTAATTAGAAAGATGAAGTGGCATATTAGAATATAGTTCTTAATTCCAAACAACTTTTCATTACAACAATTTTTAATATTTTGAATAATAAAGCTACTTTACTCTTGAGTAAAATTCATATTTTTTTGACATAATATCTCGTATACGGCTTAAAAAAAATGAACTTATGCTTCTATTTTGAATTTAGACCATGCACAACTTTTCACGTTGACGAACAGAACGTCTATAGTCGTCTAATTTCCATTGATGTAATGTGACACAACGTCTATATACGTTGAATTTTTCCCTATTCTACTTTGCAAAATACATATAGTGTCACAACACTTGCTTATACATTTGACGCAGTGTCCGACAACGTGTTAATTGGACACACTGTACAAAACAATTATTGTTATTGTTTAAACAAATAATAAACAATTAGCGGCAAAATCTGTGAGTAGAACTTTTTACTTTAACATGTATATAAACTAACAAAAAAAGTTTTAGAAAAAGATAATCTTGTTTG
Organism: Diabrotica virgifera virgifera; assembly: GCF_917563875.1. Taxonomy (NCBI): domain Eukaryota; kingdom Metazoa; phylum Arthropoda; class Insecta; order Coleoptera; family Chrysomelidae; genus Diabrotica; species Diabrotica virgifera. The sequence goes on along the minus strand of NC_065445.1, from coordinate 183,123,454 downwards.
AATTGCTCCGAAACAATGCATCTTTTCGTTCTATCTTGACTCTTCTAAAATGCTTCGTATAGATTGCTGAATAGAATTGGGCTTCTTATAACAGGCAATATGACGACTTATATACACATATAAGGATCTCGTAGAACAGTCGTATTATTTAAACGTAAATTAAAACATGGCAACATCGTCGGGCTTCGTATAATGCGTAATCCATATACACTGTGAACGCGTTTATACGAGTGGGCTTCGTAAGACTGTAGGAATAAGACAGTGCTACAATCCCCTTACCCCGTAAACCGCGGGCTTCCATTCATCGGCAGGTTGTAGCGGGCTTCCTATCATTTGTGAGCCATATATATATATTGATGTGATCTTGATTTTTGATATGAGATAATATTCTTATATGTCACTTAATTTAATCAATGTATTAATACTAATCTAATTAATTAACCAGATCACATATCAATATGTTTTCAATCTCAGGGCGAATTATAAATTAATTACTTACTTTCGTGGCTTCTAAATATTTCTTAATGGTTCCTAATCGGGATAGAAAAGAAAAGAGTAAAAAAAATACACATATGGGTTACAATTATAATCAAAATATTTTTTATTTTATTTAAAAAGGCTATCAATGCTTAATATTTGCTATTTCTTATTATTCTTAAACATAACATTTACAAATGGGAATCTTATTTCCTTTTGGTTTTCAATTGAAAATTTTTATTAACATTTAACTATTAGGAGTTATTAGGAACAACTCTATTTAAGTTTGATGAAGCTTTTCTGATATAATTGATTATGTTATTCAATTTTTTATGTGGAATTTAATACGAAAAAACCCATACATTCATGTCCAAACAAATGAGACTGACCTTTTCCTGGTGAACTGAAAATGTCCTCACACAAAACCCGTTTCCTGCTATCCTTGGCTGCGATCAAACCTCGTCCTGGCTTCCAGTAATGTTCTCCTTTGAAAAACTAGCTCGAATAGATCTCGTTCATGCTTCTGTCGTGATGCTGTGTTCTACCTTTTTCGAAACTGCTATCAGCTACCGGGACACTCTTGGCTCAAGGAGGTTCTTTTACTCTCGACCTGGCCTACTTCTCGTTCCACGATAGATACTCCACACTCACGGAACTACACCGGCTTTCTCACTCTCCGTACACTACCGTCTACTACTCGACTTCACTTCTCGACAGCTCAAAACATTCTGATCTCACTTTGTCATTCATTCACCTACTTTCTAAATATCCCTTCCAGATTCACAAATCAATCTTCCACCACCAACTCTCATTCGCAGTATTCCCCAAAACCAATTTTTAATCTTTCTAAATATGCTTAATGGATTTCAAAAGAAAATATTTAATTCCCATTCTAAACTTACTTTCTATTATTTACAAATTTTAATGACCTATTCTCTCTTTCAAATGAGTCTTATTCAGCATAGGCTAATGATCGAAACCTTCCGCGAAAAACGATAATGAACTATCATCTATTTCACTGAGTTTTATTTAGCATAGGCTAATGATCGACCTTCCGCGAAGAAACGATAATGGTACGCGTCATTCACTTTGTTTATTCTAAGCACATTGTTCCGAGTTTCGTACGCTTATTCTAATCACTTCTTAAAATTACATATAACAATTTGTTGTATACAGGTTGTTCTAAATTTATATGCCCGTGGTTGAGAAAATTGAAAATATTTTATATTAAAGTGAATTTTGTTTATAGTTATCAAATTTTAATTTTTATATCAAATAGAAATATAACAAATCCCCGCCTGGTATTCGATAAAATTTATCTGCATTTTTAAATAAATTTTCTCGAGGCAAAACCAACTCCCTGTATATTTCCTTACTTTAATCTATGTCTTATACCCTAACTTACTATCTACTTCATGTAATTCTGTCTTTTATTCGTGATATTTGTATACATCGTGAATATTATAAATTCCTCGGATCTTTTCCGAGTTCCTGTGCCTCAACTCATAACTATTTATCCCATTTTCATTATTCACGATGTACGGGCCTTCGAAAACAGGCATCAACTTTGCGCAAATGCCCCCAGGAAGATTTGATACTCGTAATGCCCTCACGAGTACTTTTTCACCCTTTTGGAAAGTCACTGGTCTTCTTTTTCTATTTTGTTCCTGTCTTTGGATATATTTTTCGTTGCTTCGCCGTAATCTTCTCTGTACGGTTTCAATCACCTGTTGATATTCTTTTGGCTCTTGGTCTTCCCATGGTCTTATCGGCCATACACCCTTCATGATGTATTCTGGGGTCTCTTTTGTTACTGTGCTCGGAATTGTATTTAGATACCTTTCTATTTCCGCCATTTTCCTGTCCCAGTGGCGATGTTGACCATCTGTTGCAATGCGAAGAAATTTCGTCACTTCCTGTATGAATCGTTCCGAAGGATTACTCTGTGGATGCCTGATGCTGACAAAATTTGTCTCTATTCCTCGTTCTCGAAGTTGTCCCTTGAAACGATCATTTCGGAAATACGTTGCATTGTCCAGTAGAATCTTTTTTGGTGTTCCTACTATGGCTATAAAATTGTCGATTTTTCTTAATATTTCCTCCCCCTTTGTGGTGCGGCAACTATATAATTTTACGTATTTTGAAAACACATCCACCATTACCAGAATATGTTTGTTCCTTTTAGTGGTCATAATTAGATCGCTTAACATATCTATTGCTACAATGTCTAGTTTGTTTCGGGCTTCAATATTTTTGGCAACATTTTCGTTTTTGAAATTCCGACTCTTATATTTTTGACATACATCGCACTTCTGGGTAATTTCCTTTGCAATGCGGTAATCCTGTCGGCTGATGTAATTTTCCCTAAAAACGAGCCAAACTTTTCTGCTACCGATATGCCCATTGTCCTCATGTAATTTCTTTATTATCTTTTCGGCCAATGTCTGTGTCACTAAATATAGTTCCTTTCCGTCTATTCTCTTAAAATATATGTCATTTTCTACTTCCGCTCTTCTTTTCTCTCTTTCCTCTAGGTCTTCTTGGTTTGTCCTTATCTCATTTAACGAATATATCCCTTCTTCTTGTATTAATCTATTTAGTCCCACCTGTAGAGTAATTGTTTCCTTTTTTCCCGTGTCCTCATCCCGTGTTAGAGCGTCGGCTATTATGTTGTCTTTTCCTTTTATATATCGGAACTCAAAATCATACTCCTGTAATAATAGAATGCCTCTATGTATTCTATTATTTACTAATCTATTCTTCATGATATGTACTAAAGCTGCATGGTCTGTTTCGATTGTGAATTTTGCTCCCAATAAGTAAAACCTCAATTTGTTTACGCAATATAGTACACTGGCAAACTCCAATTCTGTAACACTATATTTTCTCTCATGTGTTTTAGTCACTCGCGATATAAAACATATCGGCACTTCTTGGTCGTTTTGTATTTGAGACAGAACTCCTGCAAATTTTTGTATGGACGCATCAGTTCGGAGTATAAAAGGTAAATTGTAAATGGGGTGGTATATTTTCGTTCCTTTTGCGAATTCTCGTTTTAATGTTTCGAAAGCTTCCTCCTGTTCTTCTTTCCAATTCCATTTTATTCCTTTTTTAAGCAACTTTATCAGAGGGATTTCCTTTTGGCTCAAATCGGGAATCAGTTTTTTAAAATAATTAATCGTGCCAAGAAAACCTCTCAATGTTTTCAAATTCGTTGGTCTTGGGTATTCATCTATGAGCTTGACTCTGTCTTCGGATAATCTTACTGTTTTGGTGTCCAATTGAAAACCCAAATAAATGACTTCTTTTTGAAAAAATTGACATTTTTCAATGTTTAATTTCAATCCCGCTGTGTCCAATTCTTCCAGAATTATTTCTATGTGTTTCAGATGACTCTGAGTATCTTGTGAAAAAATTAATAAATCATCGATATAATGAACTATGAAATCTTCGTGGCGATTCAAAATGGTATGTAGAGCTCGGACGAGTGCAGCACAAGCACTCTGCAATCCAAACGGCACTACCTTAAACCGGTAGACAATACCATCAATAGAAAAAGCGGTGTAGTTTCTACACTTTTCAGCTAACGGTATCAACCAAAAACTGTGTTTTAAGTCAATTTTCGAAAATATGTGTGACCCGGTGATTCTTCCAAAAATGGCCTCGATGTTTAGAGGTGATTCATATTGTGATACAGTGTGCTGGTTGATATTCCTGGCATCTAAACATAATCTCAATTCTCCACTGCTTTTCTTTACTATCACAATCGGGTTAACATACGGTGAATCACATCTTTCGATGATTTGATCTTCCAACATTTTATTTATTTCTTCTTTCACCTCTTGTCGATACTTGTATGGAATCGGGTAAGTCTTTGATCGAAAATTTCCCAAGTTTTTCACCTCAAATGAATGTTCGTACTTTTTAGCCACTCTGTTTTCCTCATTGATCAAATTTTCGTAGTTTCTTAACATCAACCGCAATTCTTTTTCTTTCCCTTCTCCACATATCAATTTTCTGTCTTTTTTCTCAGATTCTTCACACATGTTTACCGTGCATTCTGCATCCTCGTTTGCATATACCTCCTCTTCAAATACCACTGTTTCAATCATATTCTTTTCACTTTCATTTTTTAGCTTTATTTCTTCTTCTCCTGAGCCCGTCTCTTCTTTTGAGGAATCCCAGGTTTCCTTTGTTTCTGATACTCTCAAATTTTCTTCTTCTGGGCTCAACTCTTCTTTTGAGGAGCCACAGGTTTCATTTTCTTTTATCTTTTTCTGACCTTTTCTCCTTTTTCTTCTTTGTCCTTGCTTCGCTGCCAAATTCATTTCCACTGTTTGTTCTTTACCTGATTCGTCCGTATTTTGTTTCTCATATTCCTTGTCCTGTTCTTTTTCTTTTTCTTCTGTTAGTTTCATCGTATTATTTTTAAAATCTATCACTACATGTTTTTCTGCCAATTCGTCCACTCCTACTATCATGTCATGTGACATGTTTGGCATTATTACACATTGTAGTGCATACATATTCTTACCCAGTCGTACCATTACTCGTATGCCTTCATTTATAGTTGCCAATGTCCGTTTGTTTGCGCCCACTAAATTTACCCTAGGTATTTTGTAAATTAAATTTGTTAAGTTAACTTCTTCTATTAGTTTTCTGTTGACCAATGTTATTTCAGATCCAGTGTCTATCATAATTTTAATTGGTTTCTCGTTGATAAATCCATCCACAAATTTTAAATTAACTCCATTTTTCTTTTCGTTGTTTCCTGCCAATTTAATAAACTCCTTGGAGTGACAAAAGATTCCTGTTTGATTTTTGGTTTTTAGTGAGCGCCGTCGTGAAAAGACGCCGGTTGCTCATCGTTGTTTATATTTTCGTCATAATGTCTCTCTCCGTCATATTCATCTGTCTGGGTATTATTTACTTATCTTCTATTTTCTCTTGGTCTGTCGGATCTGTTTCGGTTTTCTCGATATCCCTGTTCATTTTGTCTACCATTATTTCTGTTTTCTTGATTTGAGCGTGTGGTGTTTCTATTCTGGTATTCTCGATTTCTGTCCTCATTCCATTGCCTATTTCTTTGTTCATAATTTCCTCTTCCGTTGTCTCTATTTTCGTTTTCCCTTCTGGGATTAAAATCTCGTCTTGTATAGTCTCTCCTATTTTGATTTCTATCTTTGTAATCTTGTGTTTCTCGGGGCCTGTAATCTTCTCGCGACCTTCTTGATTTTCTTTCTCTTAGACGTGATTCTCTTATTTGTAGGAATTGGCATAAACTATCTATGTCTTTGTAATTTTGCAATGTGATATGGTCTTCCAGCGTTTCCTCGAAATGTCTTGCAATCAGTTCGACTAATTGTTCCGATGAGTAATTATATTGTAAATGTTTTGCATTATTGTAAATTTGCAAAGCATATGTCCTTTCTGATACACCCATCCTATCATTGTATTTCCCATTTTGCAATTCCTTGTTAATTTCCAATTGTTGGACTTTTCCCCAGAAATAATTCAAAAATTTTTGTTCAAATTGTTGCCAATTGCCGAATTCTTCTTCTTTGCTATCGAACCATAGGCTTGCTTCATATTTGAGATGGTTTCTGATAGTTTCTTTTGCTGTTTCGAAATTTCCGATGTGCTGTATTTTCTTTTTCAGGCTATTTATGAACGGCACTGGGTGTAATCTTCTTACATCCCCGCCAAACCTTATCTTCACGTCATCTGTGCTATGTATAACCATTTCTCTTCTTTCTCCGACATTCTGTTGCGTATTGATTTCCGCAATATTTCTTTCCACTTCTTCTATGTCTGCTTGAATAGCGTTTTGCAACTTGTTTTCCAAACTTTCCATTTCTTTTTTCTGGCAATTCGTTATCTCCTTTATTTTGCTTTTGATTTCTTTAATCTCTGTCTCTTGTTGTCCCATATCGTTCTTGATCATTGTCAAAAATCCTTTTACTTCCTTTTCATACTTTCCTATGCGTTCCTCCATTTTCTTGTTGTTCTCTTCTATTGCTTGTTTCATTTTTTGTTGTGTTTCATCCATTTTTTGATCCAATTTTTGTTGTGTTTCATCCATTTTTTGTTGTGTTTCATTTTGATTTTTATCCATTGTCCTTTTTGCTTCATCCATTTTTTGTGACTGGAGTTGCATCAGTTGTAATAGTTTATCTATTCCTGATAATTCTTGCTGTTCTGATGCCATGATTGTCTTGTCTAAAATATCTTCTTGGTCTGAATGTTCTTTTTGTTTTTTGTTGTCCTTGCTTTGGCTTCATGTCACAGACATTTGTTTTCAAGAAGTACTGTCCCCGCCAAATATGAAATTTTACTAGTATGTTACCAAGACGACTTTTTCTCACCCAAATATTATAAATTGTCAATAAATATATCAAATGTAAATATCGTAAAAATAAAATATTAAATCAGTTATGTAAAATTTGTACCTAAAGAGATCTAAAATTTTATGTTATCAAATGTAAGTATCTCACTTTTTACCACAGGCATATAAATTTTCAAATACCGGCTTTACTCTTTCTATCCTTCAAATTTGCCACTAGAAATACTTTACAATGCTTTCCACGTTGGACGACAGTTGATGTGATCTTGATTTTTGATATGAGATAATATTCTTATATGTCACTTAATTTAATCAATGTATTAATACTAATCTAATTAATTAACCAGATCACATATCAATATGTTTTCAATCTCAGGGCGAATTATAAATTAATTACTTACTTTCGTGTCTTCTAAATATTTCTTAATGGTTCCTAATCGGGATAGAAAAGAAAAGAGTAAAAAAAATACACATATGGGTTACAATTATAATCAAAATATTTTTTATTTTATTTAAAAAGGCTATCAATGCTTAATATTTGCTATTTCTTATTATTCTTAAACATAACATTTACAAATGGGAATCTTATTTCCTTTTGGTTTTCAATTGAAAGTTTTTATTAACATTTAACTATTAGGAGTTATTAGGAACAACTCTATTTAAGTTTGATGAAGCTTTTCTGATATAATTGATTATGTTATTCAATTTTTTATGTGGAATTTAATACGAAAAAACCCATACATTCATGTCCAAACAAATGAGACTGACCTTTTCCTGGTGAACTGAAAATGTCCTCACACAAAACCCGTTTCCTGCTATCCTTGGCTGCGATCAAACCTCGTCCTGGCTTCCAGTAATGTTCTCCTTTGAAAAACTAGCTCGAATAGATCTCGTTCATGCTTCTGTCGTGATGCTGTGTTCTACCTTTTTCGAAACTGCTATCAGCTACCGGGACACTCTTGGCTCAAGGAGGTTCTTTTACTCTCGACCTGGCCTACTTCTCGTTCCACGATAGATACTCCACACTCACGGAACTACACCGGCTTTCTCACTCTCCGTACACTACCGTCTACTACTCGACTTCACTTCTCGACAGCTCAAAACATTCTGATCTCACTTTGTCATTCATTCACCTACTTTCTAAATATCCCTTCCAGATTCACAAATCAATCTTCCACCACCAACTCTCATTCGCAGTATTCCCCAAAACCAATTTTTAATCTTTCTAAATATGCTTAATGGATTTCAAAAGAAAATATTTAATTCCCATTCTAAACTTACTTTCTATTATTTACAAATTTTAATGACCTATTCTCTCTTTCAAATGAGTCTTATTCAGCATAGGCTAATGATCGAAACCTTCCGCGAAAAACGATAATGAACTATCATCTATTTCACTGAGTTTTATTTAGCATAGGCTAATGATCGACCTTCCGCGAAGAAACGATAATGGTACGCGTCATTCACTTTGTTTATTCTAAGCACATTGTTCCGAGTTTCGTACGCTTATTCTAATCACTTCTTAAAATTACATATAACAATTTGTTGTATACAGGTTGTTCTAAATTTATATGCCCGTGGTTGAGAAAATTGAAAATATTTTATATTAAAGTGAATTTTGTTTATAGTTATCAAATTTTAATTTTTATATCAAATAGAAATATAACAATATATATATATATATATATATATATATATATATATATATATATATATATATATATACATATATATATTTAGGGAATTAAAACTTGAGACTGTCATTGTCAGATGATGCGTAGATATACGCTCCTGTTATGTCTATGTCTCGAATGTTGTTTTTTGATGGAATGTGTCTAAAGATATTCAACCTCTCATCTTTATTGATAAGCCCAGGTAGGTTGAAGAGGGCGAAACACATTTCTAAGAACTGGTGTTTGGATCTTTGATTCTATTCAGAAAATTTTTCCCAGCCCGAAATTGTGGATGTGTAAGTTATTCGTAAGGGGATTTTTCCACATTCTCTATTTCATTTGTTTGATTTTGTTACGATTAGTCGGTGAACCAACTTTGTATCTTTTGATCACTGAGTGTGTTCAAAGATTGACTTCTTTTTTTTTTGTTTTTTAAACATATATTTTACTTTAAGTAATTAGGGAATTAAAACTTGAGACTGTCATTGTCAGATGATGCGTAGATATACGCTCCTGTTATGTCTTTGTCTCGAATGTTGTTTTTTGATGGAATGTGTCTAAAGATATTCAACCTCTCATCTTTTTTTGATAAGCCCAGGTAGGTTGAAGAGGGCGAAACACATTTCTAAGAACTGGTGTTTGGATCTTTGATTCTATTCAGAAAATTTTTCCCAGCCCGAAATAGTGGATGTGTGAGTTATTCGTAAGGGGATTTTTCCACATTCTCTATTTCATTTGTTTGATTTTGTTACGATTGGTCGGTGAACCAACTTTGTATCTTTTGATCACTGAGTGTGTTCAAAGATTGACTTCTTTTTTTTTGTTTTTTAAACATATACAGTCGGAAAAATGAAAGAATACCCATGAACGGACATATAAAACACGCTGTATTTTCCTATCACCGTGCCACAAAGAAAATTGCCCAGCGCAAGTACATGCAATAATAATTATTATATGTACTTGCGCTGCCCAATTTTTTGTGTGACACGGTGACAGGATAATACAGCGTGTTTTATATGTTAGTTCATGGGAATTCTTTCATTTTTCCTACTGTATTTTACTTTAAGTAATTAGGGAATTAAAACTTGAGACTGTCATTGTCAGATGATGCGTAGATATACGCTCCTGTTATGTCTATGTCTCGAATGTTGTTTTTTGATGGAATGTGTCTAAAGATATTCAACCTCTCATCTTTATTGATAAGCCCAGGTAGGTTGAAGAGGGCGAAACACATTTCTAAGAACTGGTGTTTGGATCTTTGATTCTATTCAGAAAATTTTTCCCAGCCCGAAATAGTGGATGTGTGAGTTATTCGTAAGGGGATTTTTCCACATTCTCTATTTCATTTGTTTGATTTTGTTACGATTGGTCGGTGAACCAACTTTGTATCTTTTGATCACTGAGTGTGTTCAAAGATTGACTTCTTTTTTTTTTGTTTTTTAAACATATATTTTACTTTAAGTAATTAGGGAATTAAAACTTGGGACTGTCATTGTCAGATGATGCGTAGATATACGCTCCTGTTATGTCTATGTCTCGAATGTTGTTTTTTGATGGAATGTGTCTAAAGATATTCAACCTCTCATCTTTATTGATAAGCCCAGGTAGGTTGAAGAGGGCGAAGCACATTTCTAAGAACTGGTGTTTGGATCTTTGATTCTATTCAGAAAAATTTTCCCAGCCCGAAATAGTGGATGTGTGAGTTATTCGTAAGGGGATTTTTCCACATTCTCTATTTCATTTGTTTGATTTTGTTACGATTGGTCGGTGAACCAACTTTGTATCTTTTGATCACTGAGTGTGTTCAAAGATTGACTTCTTTTTTTTTTGTTTTTTAAACATATATTTTACTTTAAGTAATTAGGGAATTAAAACTTGAGACTGTCATTGTCAGATGATGCGTAGATATACGCTCCTGTTATGTCTATATCTCGAATGTTGTTTTTTGATGGAATGTGTCTAAAGATATTCAACCTCTCATCTTTATTGATAAGCCCAGGTAGGTTGAAGAGGGCGAAACACATTTCTAAGAACTGGTGTTTGGATCTTTGATTCTATTCAGAAAATTTTTCCCAGCCCGAAATAGTGGATGTGTGAGTTATTCGTAAGGGGATTTTTCCACATTCTCTATTTCATTTGTTTGATTTGGGTATATATATATATATATATATATATATATATATATATATATATATATATATATGGGTCAAAACGGCAATGTACTTCTCGAGAATGCTACTTCCGTACCATTCTCTCAGGTTGCGCAGCCACGACATTCTGCGTCTCCCTATGCTTCTTTTTCCTTGAATCTTTCTCTGAATAATGAGTTGTAGCAAGTTGTATCTGTCTCCACGTGTAATATATCCGAGTTATTCCAATTTTGTGGTTTTGATTGTATTTAAGACTTCTATTTCTTTATTCACCTTTCTCAGAACTTCTTGGTTTGTTAAATGTTCTGTCTATCTGTCTGATATTTTCAGAATTCTTCTATACATCCACAACTCAAATGATTCCAGTTTTTTTATTGATGCAGCATTCAAGGTCCAAGATTCCATTCCGTAAAACAAAGTCGAGAAAACGTAGCACCTAGCCAACCCCACTCTTAGCTCTAACTTCAAATCTCTTGTACAGAGCACTTTCCTCATGTTGCTAAAATTCGCTATAGCCTTTTCTATTCTAATTGTAACCTCCTGGAGGTAATCATTTGTGGAGTTGATTATTGTTCCAAGATATGCTTATTGGTCTTCTCGTTCGACATTGGTTCCGTTTATGAGGAGGTTCTCGTTATTTCATTGCGTTTTAGATATTCTCATAAATTTTGTATTCTTGATGTTCATTGTTAGACCGTATTCTTGGCTATACATCGCTATTCTGTTCACCAGTCTCTGAAGCTGAAGATCTTCAATATTTTCGGTTAGAATGACTGTGTCATCCGCATATCTAATGTTGTTAATCGGAACTGCGTTCACCTTTATTTCAGCTGTTTCACTCTCAAGTCAAGAGCTCTTTTAACGATCTTTTCCGAGTAGACATTAAAAAGAACTGGCGACAATACGCATCCATGTCTCACCTAACGTCTAAATTCAATTTCCTCTGACAGCTAATTTCAGGACATTCATTAATTGTTCATGTCGTACTTTATCAAAATCTTTATTATAGTCAATAAAACAGACATATTATATCTTGATTGACATCTAGGCATGTTTGTATTAGGATATTAAGCGGGAAAAGAGCTTCACGCGTTCCTAGGCCTTTGCGAAACCCGAATTGTGTATCATTATTGTCTATGTTTATCTTATGTCTAATCTTATTACTTAATTCTTTTTAAATATGTTATTAAAACATTTCTATTTTTATCCCAAAATAAATCATATTTTAAAATTTCCATTTCCCATTCCATCGCCATGCGCCAGTGTTATTAGGCTCTGTCGACTGATATTTTTATATAAAAGAAGAATAATAATAATTATTGATGCTCTATTACTGACGGCACTTGTAACACAATTTTCAATTTCAACGTAAAGACTTATGTAATTGAAATATCCGTAGTCTGAGCAAGAGCAATATGAGAGAGAAACAGTGCCCTAAGAAATTGGAATTCGTAATACGATTTTCATTAGCTGATTAATTCCTTTGTCATTTAGGTGCGACAGCTTGTGTTATGATAGTGTGAACTTGTATGAAATTGTCTAATTTTGAAAGGATATTGATGGGAATATCAGCTGCTAATTTACTACTTTTTAAGTGGTTTCGTGTATAATCCAGGGAAATAAGGAAACAATTAGAGCGTGGCACTTGTGGAGCGCCGATACAATGAATACTCAAGAGAATATATTATATAGCTCAGATTCACAGGCCTCATGGGCCCAAGGCTTCAATGGTTTTCTTCCATTTCTTTCTATGTTGTGCTAGGTTTTTCCAATTTTGTACCCTCAGCGACTTCAGATCTTCTTTTGCAGACTCCAATCATCTTCTTCGGGGGCATCCTCTTTTTCTTTTAGTATCAGCCTCCTTATTTATTAATTCATTAGAAACTCTTCCTTCTTTCATTTTTGCTATATGCCCGAGCCATCTTAATCTTTAAATTTTGACAAACCTTGTTAGTTTTGGTTGTCCACATATTTGCATTAGTTCTTTATTCATTCTTCTCCGCCAGATATTCCCCGCTTTTAGACCTCCATATATCCTTCTGAGAATATTTAGTTCCCATCTATCTAATTTCACGTCCTTGTCTTTATTTAGTGTCTAGGTCTCGCTAGCATATAGTACTGTAGGTCGGATAACTGTTGTATATATCCGTTTTTTTTGCTGTTATGGATATTATCTTCGACATCAATATCTTAGTCAGATTCCCAGCAATCTTACTACCTTTAGCCATTCTTTTTGCGATTTCTTGGTTCTCTTCATTCCTATTTGTTAGTGTTCCTCTCAAGTAATCGAATTGGCCGACCATTTCGAAGTTACATATTCTTAACTTGGGCATCCTATCTTAAAGGACTGTCCCAGATGATTTTCATTTTCCTTCATCGCTATATATTTCGTTTTTTCCTCGTTTATTTCTAAACCATATTCTTTGGCTATTCTTTCCTGTCTTTTAAAGATTTCTCCTTATTCTGCAGGTCTCCTTGTTATTAAAGTAATATCATCTGTGTATGCTACACATTTATGACCGTGATGATATATTGTGCCTCTAATATAGATGTTGCATTCTCGTAAAATCTTCTCTAAAATCAAATTGAAGAATTCTGTTGATAATTGGTCATCTTGTCGCTGGCCTCTATTGGTGAGAAAGCTATCCGAAACCCGAAACCTGTCCTTCGATCGTAACTTTACTTTTAGACCCCGTTCATATGAGAGGCGCTTAACGCGCGTTTTGTTAACGCGCGATTACAACTACATACATTTTACTTGAGACCTTTCACATGCTAACGCGCGTTTTAAGTCATTAAAATGACTTAATGACTTAAAACGCGTGTTAGCATGTGAATGGTCTCAAGTAAAATGTATGTAGTTATAATCGCGCATTATCAATACGCGCGTTAAGCGCTTCTTTTGAGAACGGGGCCTTATTTGAGACCGTTCACATGTTTACGCGCGTTTTAAGTCATTAAAACGCGCGTTGGCAAGTGAACTGTCTTAAATAAAATGTTTAGTCGGAAAAATGAAAGAATACCCATGAACGATCACATCAATCACTTATTTTGTATAAGCTGTCATTTTCTATACGCTGTGAGCTCGTACGTAGAGGGGATATTTACAAATTCGCGAACGCCAGTAGTGACAAGTTTGTAAACGTTTACCGGAAATTTGACATAAATGTCAAAGTGATTAATTTAAAATTAAAATTAAAAACATTAATTATAAACAATATTAGTTGGTCAAAGCTGTGGTATATATTTTTACCTTAAATATACTTACGTTTTAAATACTGAATTTAAGTTTTTTTAATGTTCCGTAATATCTAATTATAAATAATCTATTATAATCTTAGCGCCATCTACACGATTATTGTCAAAGTATCCAAAGTAAGAAATTGATATTTTATCTATAGAACATCAAAATGATTAGAAAAATCTTTAAAAAATCGATTACAATTAAATTACTTTTTTGCGTTGTAAATATTAAGCGATAACAATTAAATAATAAATTTAAAAATTACCGGTAAAAGTTGAATTAGTAACCGCTAGGAGCGACACCAGCGAAGCTCACAGCGTATACGCTGTGAGCTCGTACGTAGAGGGGATATTTACAAATTCGCGAACGCCAGTAGTGACAAGTTTGTAAACGTTTACCGGAAATTTGACATAAATGTCAAAGTGATTAATTTAAAATTAAAATTAAAAACATTAATTATAAACAATATTGGTTGGTCAAAGCTGTGGTATATATTTTTACCTTAAATATACTTACGTTTTAAATACTGAATTTAAGTTTTTTTAATGTTCCGTAATATCTAATTATAAATAATCTATTATAATCTTAGCGCCATCTACACGATTATTGTCAAAGTATCCGAAGTAAGAAATTGATATTTTATAAATAGAACGTTAAAATGATTAGAAAAATCTTTAAAAAATCTATTACAATTTAATTACTTTTTTGCGTTGTAAATATTAAGCGATAACAATTAAATAATAAATTTAAAAATTACCAGTAAAAGTTGAATTAGTAACCGCTAGGAGCGACACCAGCGAAGCTCAGAGCGTATAACAAACGTTTGTTATTTATAGAAAAAGACAGCAAATACAAAATAAGTGATTGATATGATCGTTCATGGGTATTCTTTCATTTTTCCGGCTGTATGTAGTTGTAACGCGCGTTATCAAAACGCGCGTTAAGCGCCTGTCATGTGAACGGGCTCTTAGTGTCACTGAGTATGCATTTAGTCAATCTTACTATTTTTGGTGGAAATTCAAAATATCGTCGGCCTCATATGAAAAGTGCCTAAGTCCCAAAATAAGCAAAAATGAGATTTTTGCGCCATCTGATTAATAATTATGGTACGCATGCATAGCAAGACAAAAAAGTTAAAAAAAGTCAGTAGATGTCGCTAGAACCACAAAAAAGAATTCTACCCAACTCCACGGCGTTCGTGAATCACATGAAACTTGCCGAAGTCCATCATTGTCATTGAGGTTGGATGTACTTTTGCTGCTCTGCTGTGTTATATCTTCAAGAAAAGTATTATAAGCTAACATTACCTTTAAGGAAATAGTCTAAATCTAAACTTATTGAAGGTAAGTTCAATTTGATCATATTATTATAGGTTTTGTGTCAATTACATTTAAGTAGCATTGCTATCCTCCAAACCCTACATTTGTTTTTCTTGTGGGACTTAAGCATTTTTCGAAGATTATTTTTGGAAACCTTTTTATGGAGTTACGCATATTTCTTCATGATTTTCGCTCTTAAATGTGATTGACTCCAAATTTTTTCCTTATTTGCAAAATGAAAGTTGCCTAACTACATTGTTAAAGTAATAATATTTTAAAAATAGATCTATCTTTATGAGAAGGCTGATGGACACTATTCTAAGTAAGTAACTGTGTCAAATAAGATTCAGTTTTAAGTCAAAATCAGTCTTTAAATAAGTTTTTTCGTCTCCTGTAAAGTTTGTTAATTTGGACTTAGGCACTTTTCACATGAGGCCGACGATATTCTACTGTTTCATATACTTTACTTTTATTTATGGTATCGTATGCCTGTCTAAAATCAATAAATATCATAGTCGATGCTAGATTGAATTCATAAGAGCTAGATAAAATTTGTCTCATTGCAAAAATTTGGTCTATTACCGATCTACTTACCAATCTAATTCCTTTGGCATTTAGGTGCGCCAGCTTGTGTTATGATAGTGTGAACTTGTATGAAATTGTCTAATTTTGAATGGATATTGATCGGAATATCAGCAGCTAATTTACTGGTTTTTAAGTGTTTTCGTGTATGTCCACCAACATAACAGATGGGAATAAGTTCATCAAATAAAATGCGATACCTGAATTGTGAGACCAATACTACAATCACAATAAAGATGCACTATACAAAAATCACAATAAAGATGCAGTAGAAATAAACATACAAGTCACTTAAATGTTACGAGGAACCCTCTCGAATCATCTTTATTGTGGTTTTAGTATAATAATTACAAACACCAGAGCAAGTATTTGATTCACGTTTTAGAAATGATGTGATTTTAGAAATGTGACTAGAAGTACTGTTTTAAAGTAACCGGAATAGTACAAGTGATATATTATTCGACGCGCCTTCGCAAGATGAGAACAACTATTTACCTCCGGTTTCATGACTAGATATGCATCAAGTTAAACTAGTTTGATTTTATTCAACAAACTTGACTTGACTTGAAAACCAAACTTTTTTGTAAAAAAGTTTGACTTGACTTGATTTCAATATCTTTAGGTTTGACTTGAAATCAAACTTCTTCAAACCGTTTGAAGTTTGAATATCATATTCCGCAACGTGTTTATTTCCAATTCTAATTGAGAGCGTATCGACTTTTGTTTTGACTTATTTGGATAGGTCTGAATCTGCTACTCCGCAAATTAGTTCATATTATTAAGAAGTATATGCTTGGCTTGTTTATTACGTTCGTTTTGAAGTGTGTGCTTTGTGAAATAATATCTGAACCTGAATATTTTTCGGCTAAGAATAAGTACCAGATCAAATTGAGTCTGATTTTGAAGGTATTCCCAGTGCAAAAATTAATAGAAAAAAATTTGCAAACTTTTAATATATAAAAATAAAGAATAGCCTTATAAAATGACAAATAGTGTACTAATTCTTTAAGACGACATTGCAAAGTCGCAAAAAATTCATTAAACCTACTCTATCAAAAATATAATATTTTGTTGTTCCTTCATACATTTTTGTTAAAGGAGCCGTTCAAGTATTACGAAACGCAATTTTTGTAGCTCTTACAACCTCTTTATCCCATCTGTATCTTTTCATCTTTTGTTGTGAACGAAGGTCCAGCTATTTATTGCAAACACGTGTTACTGTGCTTGATCTGGTTAATAAAATTTTAAGATTTTTTCACTTAAATACTATTATTGTCCTATTGTAATATGAGCGGAGCGTAAGGGCGCAATATAATACAATCCAGGGGTTCTATGTAAAATATAAACGAAAGTTGAAAAGTTGGGAGATTGTGATTCCGTATTATTTTTTAATTTAAGTTAAAAACAATGTTACGTGACGCGCTGTTCTAACCCCCCTGCCCCCCGTATAACTCGCCGTAACGTTTTACATGCCCCCCTCCCCCAACTTGCGTTAAGTAATACTTGAAAGCTTCCAAAGTAGATTAAATTACACTTGGTATGATAAAAAAACTATCAAACGAATTCTTTGTTTTAATCTAGTGACACTCATATAAAAAAGTTATATCGATAAAACGAACACTCATTGTATTATTAATTTTCTTATCTTAATTGGCAACTAACATATCAATCTCGACAAAAAAGTATATCTACTAAATAAATTATTTTTCAAACTCTTTCAAACTAGTTTGACAAACAGTTTGAATTTTAAAACCTGTACGATTGACCAGTTTGACTTGACTTGAATTATTTGTCAGAAGGATTGACTTGAGTTTGACTTGAAAATAAGTCAAACTGAAGTCTAGTTCAAACATTCAAGTCAAACTTGTGCAACTCTAGACTATCCACTACTTATTCTCAAATTTTCAAGCAAATCGATTCATTCTGTAAAAATTGCGAGGTGAAAAGCTTCGGTTCTTGGGCTAATTAGAAAAAAATCGATATTTTTCGAAATTTTTAAATATTTAAATTTTTTATTAATGTTCCGGGAATATTTGAGAAGGAGCATAAGTCAATTTTAATTATTGATGTTGTCACCTTACTTTATCTGCAAAAATCCGAATGCCACCTCTCACATCCACCTCAAAACAGATCCGTCATGGTCTATCAGTAAGGGGCCACATTTTATTTAAGTAATTTGGGTTAAATCGTTAAATCTTAATATTTTGAGATCCAGGAGCTACAACTCAGAGATGGTTCATTCTTAATGAAATACCCTGTACCTAATGAACTATTTTTAATATGAAGAAAGCCACAATTTTACTAAAAAATGATTTTATTAACGTTTCGACGTCCAAATTGGATTCCGTTGTCAAAATACAAAAAATATTAATGACAACAAAAATGTTGTTGCTTAGTAACATCTTTTTCTAAAAATGTATTTAATCTGACTCATTTACATCGGCAATTCAGACATATATTATACGTTTTAAAGTAGAAGATTTTAAAATATTATTGCCAATATTTATGAGTTGCGTTCCTGGGACGACTTTACTGAAAGATAGTTCATTCGATTACATGAAATCACCCCATCTCAAGAATATCCGTCACAAAAAAATCATAGCCTGCGATCTGTCTTTAAAAAGACAACCACATGCAACGATGACACTAAAATTCCCGCGTTAGAGATTCCATAGTAAATCACGAGGGAAAACCAGGTGAAAACCAGTCGTGATACTATCCCGACATCGTAAGTATTAGGTCTTACTTTAGTGTACTCCTCTCAAAACTAATACCAAATTCTGATTTTAATATGTTAATTAATTACCTTAATTACAATTATGCAATTGTGCAAGATTACATTATCGAAGTCGGTTTTTGGGTCATGAAATGGCCAGCGTGCATACCAGACTCAGACACTCCCAGAGAACATTAATTTATGGGATAAGCTAAAACAAAGAATTCCAGCTAGACTTCATACACCAAACTCGTTCCCAGATATTATTGTCGCAGTAGAAGAAGAGTGGCTTATTATCCTACAAGAAATAATAGCGAACTTGATTAGATTAATACCTAATCGTAAGGGCACATATCCACTATGTTCGCGAACCTCTTGCGCTCCACGCTTCCAGCAACTGCTCCAATATATATGGCTTAGGCTTGAGCTCTTCTGCTCTACAAAGAGCTGTTGCAGAAGAGCGTAGCGCAAGAGGAACGCGAACATAGTGGATATAGACCTTAAAATAGAAATTATTAATGTAGCCGGAGGTCATACCCATTATTAAAATATTAATTGTTAAATTTTTTAATTGTCAAATTCCCTTTTTGTGTTAGCAATATAAAAAGGTATAGACCTGGATCCCGCGTACCAAAAAAACTTGATTAATAGCAAGCTGAAAATTTGTTTATAGCTTATCGTGTCTGGTCGGACAAAATTTTATGTACGGAAACACTGGAACAGGGAAAGTTTTTTGTGGAACAGTTTAAAAATTTGGAACGTCAGATTACGAAAACGTCCCATGTATTTTGTCGGACAGAACATCCAATTGATTTGTTACCTTTTCATTAAACTCTCATGCGAAAATCAGACTGCTATTACAAACCAACATGATTCCTCTCATTTGACATGTTCTTCGTGTTCCACTCATTAAAATGCAAAGTTGGTGATAAACATTGGTCTGATTTTTACATGAGAGTTTAATGAAATGGTAACAAATCAATTGTAAGTTCTGTCCGACAAAATACATGAAACGTTTTCGTAATCTGATGTTCCAAATTTTTAACTTGTTCCACAATTAAAACTCCCCCTGTTCCAGTGTTCCCATACATCGAAGTTTGTCCAACTAGACACCGTTGTTAAGTTATCAACAAATTTTCAGCTTGCTATATTATTCAACTTTTTTTTGGTACGCGGGATCCAGGACTATTAATTTGCTTGATGCATTATTTTTATATTGCTAAACATAAGAAGTCGAAATAAATTTTCATAAATATAATATACAACTTATATTAAAGCGTGTTAAATTATCTTTCAACCAGTAGGCCCCATTTACTCACGGTTCTTGCTGTAAATTTTAAAAAACCACTTGGATTGACATGAAATTTAGCATACACATAGCTAATATATCAAAGAAAAAAGTGGTATTGTGCCAAAGTGTAATTTTGCTCTGGGAGTGAATTTCACCCCTTCTCTAATAAGAAAAAATATACGTTCAAAATAAGACCGGATTTGGGCAAAATGACTCATTCTAAGCAACTATCGTTCTATAGAGTCTTCCACTGTCGATACTTTTCGAGTTATTTGCGTTAAACAAAAAAAAACACGTTTTTAGACGGTTGTTCACGTGATGATAAGCCTTTTCTATTGACCTCCCCCAAATATTCCATTTAAAAATAGCAGGTAGTAGGTCAGTCAATGAGGGTATTTGGCTCCGAATTCCATCCTACTACATCGATTTACTTGATATTTTCACAGTTAGTAGGGAATAGCTCAAGAAACAAAGTCTACCCTATGTCGATGTGCGCTTTTATCTTGGGGTGGTTCCCATCCCTTCTCGGGGGTGAAAAATGTTTTTGTTAAAATAGCCACGGAAGAGGCTAGAAACCTAAATTTAAGCAAAAACTGTTGTATAATTATTTTTTGAAAACTCTACATTTTGAGTTATTCGTGGTTGAAAATTGGCCTTTTCATTGAAAAATTACACCTTTTCGGACGGATTTTTGCGAATACCTTAAAAACTATGTATCTAACAAAAAAACTATTTAAAATACTTCTGTAGGTTATAAAAAAAAACAAAAAAAATTGTTTCTTCATAAATCTTCTAGTCAAAATACAAAGAGGGGTATGGTAGGTAAGAAGAGTTTGTTTTTTTGCTGCATGCTCAAATCGGTTTATTCAACTTGAAATAACAGAGAAACTGTCAATTGTAGGTGTATAATGATACTAATAACTTTTGTAGGGCTTGAAAAGACCTTTAAAATGAGCAATACTAAATGTCGATCACATTCAAACTAAGCGAGATATTCTCCAAAAAAAGTTGATGACTAATGTATTTGAAGAAGAAATGAGAAGTATATTTAACCCCTCATCCATCAGAACTTAAATACATCGTTTTCCTTCCACAATACTTTTTATTATAGTGTTATTTCTATGTTCAAAAAGTTGGACTAGATTAAAATGAACGGTTTTTGAAAAAAAAAAATAAGATTAAATTATATGTATATTTTCCTCCATGTAACTCGAAAAAGATAAGAGATACAAAATAAAATACCACACAAAAATGTAGGGCTTTTTCAGATATAAGCTTCCTTTTTATTTTTCATTACTGTTTCTCTTATCGTTTTCAAGTTACATGGAGGAAAAGAAGATATTTAAGAAAATTTAAAAATGCATTCTATAATTTGATCTTTTTTTTTCAAAAACCATTCATTTTAAACCACCCGTCCAACTTTTTGAATATAGAAATAACACTATAATAAAAGGTATTGTAAAAGGAAAACGATGAATTTACATTTGGGTGGATGGGGGTTAAAATTACTTCTCATTTTTTCTTAAAATACATTAGTTATCAATATTGTTTGCAGCATATCTCGCTTAGTTTTAATGTAATGGACCTTTAATGTAGCTCATTTTAAAGGTCTTTTAAGCACTACAAAAGTTATTAGTAACATTATACACCTAAAAATTACCGTTTCTCTGTTATTTTAAGTTGGATACACCAATTTAAGAATGTAGCAAAAAACAAACTATTTTCACCTATATATCTTTTTTTTTTATTATAACTAGAAGATTTATGAAGGTAAGTGTCTCTTTGTTTTTTATAACCTACAAAAATGTTTAATATAGTTTTTTTAGTTAGATGCATAGTTTTTAAGGTATCCGCAAAAAACCGTTCGAGAAGGTATTATGTTTCAATGAAAATGGCCAATTTTCAACCACGAATATCTCAAAAAGTATTGAGTTTTCAAAAAAAAATATAGAACAGTTATTGCTTAGAATTAGGTTCTCTAGCGAATTCCGTGGTAATTTTAACCAAAAATTTTTCCACCCCTAAGAAGCGGTGAGAACCACCCCCAAAATAAAAGCACACATCGACATAGGGTAGACTTTGAATTAGGAGATAAGTAGAGGCTAGGCCCAAAATTTCATTAAAATCCATGCAGTAGCATAGAATTCGGAGGTAATACCCTATTCTTGCTGCCATTGACTGGAGTAGAGTAACTATTCGAGTATTCAAGTGCTTCTTGGCTACGTTTACGGTATAATAAATATAAATTAGAAAAGCGTGAATGAAATCAGATTTTTTTATTGTTTGTTTTATAAACAATATAATTATATATATTTTTATTTATCTCATCAATCAATTTCCAAATACTCGTGATGTGGATATGGGTAGGTTTTGATTATATATGTTGTTAAATGGAACTCAAGGATTGGTATATCTAGTTAACTTTATAATTGGTTTGAATCTCAAAAATTTTTCTCTGATAAACCCCGAAGGCATATTTGAATAAGGCAAAAGTCATAATTTAGTAGATTACATCTTGTCAATGTCTCTAAGGTATAAGTGCATATTATGCAAAACATCTTTGGTTAGGCTGCACCTATAACTTAATTGGTGAGTGCATTTCGTTTTCCGATTCTTATAAACAGTTAACGTTAATAAACGAAGTGTTTGTTGTAGATTTTAGATTAGTGGAATATCCTACACGAGGTCATTTTTAAATAAATAATGGATATTTACCACGAGAAAATTGGTACGTAATTATATATCACCACCGCTTATTTAAATATATTTCAATATAGATTATTTACTTATTCTTTTGATAGAGGTAGAAAAAATACTTGAGAATAAAATAGTAATCAGGAAACTGCATTATCTTAACAAAAAGTGTTACCTCGTGACCATTTCTGAAAAATACTACATGTATAATGCATGGCATATTAATTAATGTCAATAGAAGAAGTACACTTAAGTCTACTTAAAGTGTAAAGAAACCGTTTTTCTGCATAAATTTTTCTGCAAGAATAAATTTCATTATTGCTTCCATTTTAGGACCAAAGCGATCTGCCGTATGGTTCACACTTCGTCTTTCTTTTGGCATTATTGGCACCACGAAAATATTTTGAAAAAGCTTAAAGCTTAAAGTATATACCTCTTGTTTCTTGTGGATTTTTTGCTTCTTATAGGTTTATCGTGTACCGTACCGTATTTTACATCCCCGTCTGGCCATGATTTTTACAGCGCTTACTGGTGCTTAATTTTAGAGCGCTTACTGCTCTTGCGGCGCCGTAAATTATCGCCTGTGTTTAACCTAGGGTAAGCTTAGAATCTACAAAATTATAATTAGACCAGTGGTCACATGCGAATGTGAAAAGTGGACCCTCTCAACCACTGATGAAAATCAGTTGAGAATATTTGAGCGCAAAATACTAAGGAAGATATTTGCACCAACACATTGCAGCGATGGTTCGTGGAGAATTAAAATAAAGGATGAACTAATGCAGAGCGAAGATATTGTTAGATTTGTAAAGTCTCAAAGAGTAAACTGGCTTGGTCACGTGTAAAGAATGCCAAATAATCGAGCAGTGAAAGTATTCCAAAGATGGAAGCTTTAAGGAAATAGAACAAGAAGAAGGCCCCGTAAAAGATGGATAGACGAGGTAGAGGGGGACCTTAAAAGCATGAACATCAGATAGTGGCGAAGGAAAGTATCCGATAGGGCAGCATGGAAGAACATTGTTAAGCAGGCCAAAGGGTTGTAGCGCCATTGGAAGAAGAAGGAGAAGAAGAAGAAGAAGAAGAAGAAGAAGAAGAAGAAGAAGAAGAAGAAGAAGAAGAAGGAGGAGAAGAAGAAGAAGAAGAAGAAGAAGAAGAAGAAGAAGAAGAAGAAGAAGAAGAAGCAGAAGAAGAAAAGGTGACATTCGAACGAGTAGACTAAAAACTGTTATAAATTACAATAAAACTTTAGATTTAATGCAGAATTTCGTTAAAGATCCACACATATGCTCACGCAGAACTGCGCAAATACAATAGATCATTTTTAAGTCGGGTGTATTACATAAAAATTCATTTAAACCCCATAAAATCCAGTTGTTGCAAGAATTAAACGCATATGACTACGACCGCAGATTACAGTTTAGTGAGATATTGATCAATAAAATAATTTTATTCATCATTATCGGAGTTATCATAAAAGTTATTATAAAAATATATACACTGCGCGTCAGAGAAAACGGGCACCCCAAAAAATGGGTCATTTTTCATATCTCTTGTCTCCTAAACCTGTTGTCCGGTTTAAGTAATTTTTTAATATATTATAGGCTTATTCCTTGGCAATATCTCTGTAGTAATATTTTTGTTAAACAGGTAATATTTCATTGTATAACGGGTGTAAGAATCAAACTGTGTTTTTTTCTCAAAGTTCGCAACAAGCTGTGGAATATTCTAGCATTTATAAAATACTGAAATTAAAACCCAACTATAGCCTCAGGTTTTCTTAACATTATCTTTTCTGATTCAATCACTTAGGTTGAATAATACAAAAGTTAGGTATTTTAACAACTAGCCATGTTCTTCATTAGTACAGGGTGTTTCTAAATAAGTACGACAAACTTTGTTAATTCTGCATGAAATGCCTTTTGCTCTATAAACATAATATATGTCCGCAAATGCTTGGTTTCCGAGATACGGGATGTTGATCTTTTTCTTACGAACTGACGATTTATTTATTGCCCTAAAACGGGTTGATATAAATGTAAATGAAATTTGGTAAGTTTTAAAAGATAGTTATTGCGCATTTTTTAACAGGCAATTAAAAATTTTATATTCACCATTGGCGCGCATACGGGTAATATGACCGATCAAATTACTTGTATGCACGCCAATGGTGAATATAAAATTCTTAATGGTATGTCAAAAAATGTGCATGACTACGTCTTAAAACCCTTCAAATTTAATTTGCATATCTCAACCGGTTTTAAAGCAATAAATAAGTCGTCAGTTTGTAAGAAAAAATTTATCATTGCATTTCTCGGAAACGAAGCATTTGCGGACATACGATTATAAAGCAAACTGTCATTATTTTTTAAAGCAGAATTACCGCTTAAAGTTTGTCGCACTTATTTAGAAGCACCCTGTACTGATGAAGAACATGGCTAGTTGTTAAAGTACCTAACTTTTTTATTATGCAACGTAACCGATTGAATCAAACCCAAAATGCTAAGAAAGCCTGTGGCTATAGTTGGGTATAAATTCTAGAATATTCCACAGGGCGTTGCGAACTTTGAGAAAAAACACAGTTTGAATCGTACACCCGGTACCTATACAACGAAAATTTTCCTGTTTAGTAACAATATTATTACAGCGATATTGATAAATAATAAGACTATAACATATTAAAAAAATTACTTATATCGAACAACAGGTTTAGAAGATAGGAGACATCAAAAATGACCGATTTTTGGGGTGCCCGTTTCCTCTGACGCGCAGTGTATTATAGGAGTTAATATAAAAATCGGAGTTATCAAGTTTTTCCATACTATTACAAATATTGTTTCGTCTAAAAAACATATATTGTTAATGAAGGTCTCGTGAGTTACAATAATTGTACTCACGAGAACTTCATTAACAAGATATGTTTTTTAGACGAAACAATATTTGTAATAGTATGGAAAAATTTGATAACTCCGATTTTTGCCAAAATGAGATTATTTGCTTTATATGTTATGATGTTATTTAATAATATTTATATTCATGTTGGTAGAGTTTGGTATGTCTATGATTAAGGTAAAACCCTTAAAAATGAGAATGGCATACATATATGTCCGCTGTGGTACTTATTAGGTAGGGAAGAACTTGATATTATCTAACTTGATTTCTTGTGGACAATAGGGAACTTGCATGAATTTTTAAATATTAAAATGATATTAAAAAACATAAGGTAACATGATCTTAAAACGCTTGCATGCGAAAAAAACAAATATTTTTAACCCGTACGCTAATTACGACACTTTGAAAGTGCTATAAAATTCAAATATCTTAGGAGGCTCTTGAACGTCCTTGTATTGGTTCGACGTCACGGGCCACGGGCCTAGCAGTCGGAAACAACGCTATTAGGGTAGGTATCACGGGTATATTACATTTTAATCGTCTTTAATGGAAAATTCCTAGGTATTATTTATGTTCATCTTAGGCCGATACCACATTATGCGTTTTGAACGGATGCGGTGAAAACGCATCCGTTTCCAACGCAACCGGACCGACCTGTCACACTAAGCGTTTAGTCTGGTGCAGGTAGTAAGCGCGTACCGATGACTCAAAACGCATCCGCTTCCAACGCAACCGGACCGATCTGTCACACTATGCGTTTTCACCGGATGCGTCGGAAACGCATCCGGTCAAAACGCATAATGTGGCATCGGCCTTATATATTGTAATAAGTAGTTCCCCAATCAGCTTAGTTTTAAACTGAAATTGATAAAGTTGAGTGCTACTTTGTAAAGAGTTTAAAACGCATAATATGACGGACGAGGGTTTTTCAGAAGGTCAATCTGACTCACTTACCTACCGTTGATGTCTTCATGGTGGCAACTTTTATAAAAAGTAGTGAAAGCTATTCTATTGGAGAAATGCGAGGTGTCCAGGCAAATAAGTAAGAGTTATTAATAAGCATGTTTAAACCGTTTATAACAATAGTTTGGTACCATTATATTATAGTATACGGTTTGCCCCGTGGGTTTGATCTACCTACCTCTAATCGAAGGATTTCGTATATCCTGGAAAAGATTACGGTGTAATTTGCTTTATAATAAAGATTATATTTTATTATAATGTTTGTTAGTACCTACTGGAGCCTTTCATTATTGTGTTCAAAGCCTTCTGAGAAAAGATTATGGTGATTAGCAGACGTACCGATAGAACGTGTACATAGCCAACAAAATCCTTCTTTACAAAGTTAATAATCCGCATAAATAAGAAGAATCATTATTGTAATTTTACAAGTTAATATTTTTATCATCTCAGCTTATACTTACACCGCATCTCTCGGTAGACCGCAAGCTATAGTAGAAACCCGACTGTAGACCGCATACTATAGTAGCACCGATACTTTTTAGTTACTCTTACTTTTATTACTAAAAGTTTTGTTTATTTTTAAGTTACTTGTTTCTTCTTTGTTTTTCAACACAAGAAACGACAAAAGTAATTTCATAGAAAAGAACTTTTTGATACATGTCAACAGAGATAAAATGTTAATATTTTGCCTGTCAAGAGTAAAACAAGATATTTCAACTATATTATTATTTATCTATGTGCAAACTGCATCAAATTGCATTAAATGCAATATCCCACCGAACGGGCAAACGATACGAGTGGCCTGTGACGTCAGAGCCCAGCTCTCGCTTTTGAAGTTGTTTGAAACGGAAATTTTAGGCGCGGAACTTTGACCATATGTTGTACGTACACTATTCATTGTTAAGACATAATATTTTGAATATAACATTTTAAAACATAAATTAACAATTTTATGCAAAAAAATTTTTTAGTGCAAGTTCCCTATTATTGATATGTTCATTTACTTTTCGTTTTTGGGTTGGCAAAATATGATATGTATCATGTTTTCGTGTGTATTCCGAAGAAAATCATTTAAAAAATTCATTAAACAATTATCTAATATCAGTTCATAAACTTCATTGCACCGGTAATGTGGTAAGTTGAAAATTACATTGATAACTCATTTTGAAAATTTCAAGAATTTAGAGGGCCTTTCAAACTTCCAAAATGCTCTACTGAAAAATTAGGTTAGATGCACGTATCAACTATAAATTTAAGGTAATGGAGTGAGATATGCTCACTTCTTCTTCTTGTAGTGCCTATCCGCTTCGGATGTTGGCGACCATCATGGCAATCTGTACTTTGCACACTGCTGTTCTGAAAAGATTTGTAGTGGTTGTGTTGAACCACGTACGTAGATTTTTCAGACAGGAAATCCTTCGCCTTCCTGGTCCCTGCTTTCCTTCTACTTTTCCCTGCAAGATTAGTTGCAGTAGTCCATATCTTTCACTGTTCCTCATGATGTGACCGAGGTATTCCATTTTGGCTGTTTTTATTTTGATTAACAGCTCTTTTTCTTTTTGCATTCTCAACAAAACACCCTTATTAGTAATGTGGTCGGTATAAGATATCTTCAGGATTCGACGATAAAGCCACATTTCAAAAGCCTCAATTTCCTTGCAGGTGGCGTCTGTGAGAGTCCACGACTCAACTCCGTACAACAGTATAGGAAAGATATAACATCGAATTAATCTGACTTTTATGGGTATCGACAAATCATGACATTTGAATAATTTTGCCATTTTTTGGAAATGCAGATCTTGCTTTCTCTATCCTACATTTGATTTCTATGGAATGGTCCCAATTTTCATTGACGCTCGTACCAAGGTAGGTGTATGTTTTTACTCTTTCTATTTGTTGACCATTCACACTGATTCGTGCAAATTGCTGTTCATTCTTAGAGATCATCATACATTTTGTTTTCTTATTGTATAGTGAAAGTCGGTATCTCTGACTGACTTCTGCAATTCTGTTCATTACCTCCTGGAGGGCTTCAGAACTGTTAGCGAATACCACCGTGTCGTCTGTGTATCTTATGGTATTGATACATTCTTTGTTAATTCGAATTCCGGCTTTAACATCATCCACTGCTTCTTGAAAGATTTCCTCAGAGTAGATGTTAAACAGCATTGGGGATAGTATACATCCCTGACGGACCCCACGTTTGATTTTGATATCGTCGGATTCTCCTGCCTCTGTCCGGATAGATGATGTTTGATTCCAGTACAGATTGCTGATAATCCTTAAATCACAGGTGTTTATTCCAATATGGGTTAATATCTCCATCAGCTTGTCGTACTTTACTGTATCGAACGCTTTATGGTAATCAATGAAACATGCATAAATATCGCAATTTACGTCTCTACATCGTTGAAATAGAGCATCGTATACTAAATAGAGCCTCTCTTGTACCCACTGCATTTCGAAAACCAAACTGTGTTCGGCTGATTTTTTCTTCGCACAGTCTATATCCTTTGATGTATAATTTTTAGAAATAATTTTAATATATGGCTCATTAAGCTGATGGTTCGGAATTATTCGGAAATCACTGCAGGATACGGATTTTGTTTTCTTTGGTAAAGCAATAAACGTCGACTTTATTATATATAAATATATGTCGTTAAATACTTTGGTTAGGCGTTGAATACAGTCAGTGTCAAATAGTTCAGCATATACTCACTGGCTATGTAAAAAACCATACTCAAAGACCACAAAACCTAAATGTATAGTCGAGTATAAGTGGGTAGTCAGTTATTTGAGCCGTTTTTTGAAGGACGTTTAACAAGGGATGATCGTGAAATGCTACGTAGAAATTAAATTTTACCTGCCCTGAAAAACAAGTCTGGAACCAATTTTAATAATATACGACATATGGTTTCATAAAGATGGAGCTCCAGCTCTTATTGGTGTAAATTTTTGGCGTTATTTTGATTAGACATCTCTCGAACGATGGATTGGTAAATTAGGTAATATTGAATGACCTCCACGTTCACCCGATTTAAATCCTAAAGATTATTTTTATTGGAATACCTAAAAAGTATAATTTTTAAAACTGAACCAGCAAGTGCTGCAAAGCTAAGACAAAGAATTATCGATGAATGCATATTAATTTCTAGAGGAACATTGACAAATATGCACTCTACCAGCATGGACGCACTCTACCAGCGTTTAGGATACGGTCAAATTAACAACGGGGGATATTTTGAACACTAATATGTAGTAAACTTTTAATTAGGGATATATTATGTTCAAATGTAATTGTATAGAGTTTGAATCCAAAAATGTGTTTAGATAATTAGGCGTTTCTAGGGTTTTGTTTTATTTTATGTTCCTGATTATGTATGTATATAAAATCGAAAATATTGCACACGGATAAACTGGTATTGAAGTGGAGATTTCAATAAAGGTTACAATATAGAGTCAGCGATACTCAATCTGAGGCCCGCGGGCCGCATGCGGCCCTCTTACGTTTTTTATGCGGCCCGAAGGCTAACTAAAAGGCCATGTAAATGACCAAATTGTTTTGAACTCAACTAAGATATCAAGTAAGATATGTCGTTTACACATTAAAAGGTAAACATACAATTATTTTCGTGGTTGACAAAAATAAAGTATCTGCTTTCGTGGACAAGCTAAAGATGTACATCGCGGAAATTATTATAAAAATCTGCATATCTTTCCGACATTGGTGAAAGCTCAACAAGATGGAATTGATGTATTTCCAGAAAACTATGCTACTTATTTCTAATTTTCTAGTTTTCTTGCTATTATTGGAAAATCCCTGGCACTTAGTAGTAGCCGCTACTATACAACTTGCGGCCAGTGGGATATAATAGCGCAAAGTTGTCACATGAACTAATTAATTTTAAAAATTATATAAATCTGGAGGCCATTTTTAAAGAAAAAAGAGACGCAAATCAATGTGAAGAATTCTGAGATGCACCGGATAACTATAAAACTCTCAAAAGTTGCGCTTACTTGTTCCTCGCGTTGTTCGCTTCATCATACCTGTGCGAATCCTCATATTCAGAAATGAAATACGCAAAAAAATGTTTACCTATCCTGACACTGATTCGCACTTGGACGACGTTGTTATTTCGTAAGCGGCGACTTTAAATCCTGAATCAGGTCGATTTTTATTTTTAAATTATGATTTTTTTACATATATATCATATTATCGTTATCCATCTGGGCGTGATGACGTAATCGATCTTTTTTGAATGATAATAGGGGTTGTGTGCTAGCTCAGTTGAAATTCTCTATACAATAATATAAACATTAACATAGTTAAGTATACAGTATGCCCAAAAAATTTTTGTTTTGAATTAAATTAATTGACAAAAAAAAATATATGTAATGTATTTAATTTAAAATACATTTTACTGCTGTCAGAAAACAGAAGAAAAAGTTTATTTGACAAATGTTTATTTGACAAACACTGCTTTTCCCTTAAATCCAATGTTCAAACTGTCAATAGGCAGCTGGGTGGAAGCTTGAACAATAAATTTAAACGAACAGCAATGTTTATTTGTGAAATAAACATTTTTTTCTGTTTTTTGACAACAATAAGCTATATTTTGAGTTAAACAAATGACATACATTCTTCTTTTTGTGTCAGTTAATTTAATTCAAAACAAAAATTTTTTGGGGATCCTATGAATAACCTTTCAAAAGAGCTAGCACACGACCCCTATTCTAATTTTAAAAAATCATCGATTACGTCATCACGCCCAGATAGATGACGTCACTATTATGATACATATGCCAAAAAATCGTAATTTAAAACTAAAAATCGATGTTTCAGAATTTTTTCTTAAAGTCGCCGGCTTACGAAATAACGAATTTATTCCTTTCATTTGTACCATACTGTATATTACTTCACATAGATTGCGGCCCGCAAGCTGTGGCAATAGCTGCTATGTGGCCCAGGAAAAAAAAAGGTTGAGTATCGCTGATATAGAGGGTGTTATATTTAAAAAGAGAAAATGACTGATGATATTAGAAAAATGGTATGAACGTATCTGCGTTTACCACTATTTTTGTATAACTGCGACCATTCATTTAAGAGATAATTACCTACCTAATCGTTTCCAGACTATTGGTCCAAGTTGTATAGTGCAACGGTATTTCTTTTGCGTTTAGTATATCTGAGCTTATTAAAATAAAACTAGAACGTGTGTTATAAAAATAATTGCTTATTTAGAAAGTACGTTCCTGCAACGAGGTGTGCCTATAACTCGACAGGTACAAAAGGTAAAATAGTCTTCCGCCAATTTTCCAATATTTCACCTTTTAAGATTATTTAAATTGGTCACGTCTGACAACGAATTAAATTATTTTAGTCATAGAGAGTGGAATAGATCAAAAACTTACACAGAGCTTAATCATTACTGTGGTCGAGGTAAATCAGCAAACACTCGTTGTTAGAAGTGTTGCAATACACGGGTGGCGTTGTTTCTATTATTCATTTTAAGCAAATGTAAAAATTGCAAGATAAAAATTATCAAATTTTTACAAAATTTTATGGAAAACGCCAGTCAATAAGAGCAAAAATAGGATATTAACCCGAATTCTATCCTACTGTATGGATTTTAATGAAATTTTGGGAATAGCCTCTACTTACCTCCTAATTCAAAGACTGTCCTATGCCGATATACTAAAATATATATATGCTAAAATAGCGTTTGATGAAGTTAAATAAAGGTATTTTGTTTTCTTACATTAAAAAGATGAATACGTTGAATTATTTATATTTTAAGACATTATTGTTGGTTGACTAAATAATTTAACCCTTATTAACCACCCCACCACCACAAAACTTGATAATAAAATGTGTAAAAAAGTGATTTATTAATATTTTTAATGTCCGACTAGTCTATTATTTGATCAAATAATGACATTACTTCGAAGTCTATTTAGTACGATATAATGCCCAAGGGCGTGTTATTGAAAAATAACTTCCTAGGGCCTATTAAATTTAAATAACGAGTTAAATACTGTCAGGTTGACAAATAAAACTCTAAGTAAAACTATGGTTACCACAATTACGTTACGACTATTTCTGGTGAATGTAAAAATTTGAAAACTAATTGATTCAAAATTCATTCAAATGTTTTGCATATAAAGAATAATTTAGTCGGACATTAAACGTTGAAGGCACCACGGGTATTATAATAATAACGCTTTCGGTCAACGTATATACCTCGGGCCGAATACCCTCGGTCTATACACCATTGACCTCAAGCGTTATTATCCCTATAATACCCTTGGTACCTTAATAACTATAATGTCCGACTGGTATATTATTTGACAAATAATAACATGATTTCGAAGTCAGTTAAATATGATATAATTATTTTGAAAACAGTTATTTTGAAAAATAACGCCCTTGGGCGTTAAATTTAAATAACTAGTTAAATACTGTCAAGTTGACAAATAAAAACCTAGGTAAAACTATGGTTACCACAATTACGTTACGACTATTGCTGCTAATTGTAGTTATTTGAAAACTAATTAATTTAAAATTCATTCAAATTTTTTGCATATAAAGAAGAATTTAGTCGGACAATAAACGTTGAAGGCACCACGGGTATTATTATAGATAATAACGCTTTTATATACACCATTGACCTCAAGCGTCATTATCCTTATAATACCCTTAGTACCTTAATAACTATAATTCATTTAAATTATATATAATTTAAAACAATTTTATATCGGTATTTTAGGTCAACGTTATTTTTGTTTGTTTTATTTTTCAAACCTTGAAACAACCCCTATCTTTATAAAATAGAAAGTACATTTGAAAAAATTATTTAGTTATCTCTTTTTACATGAAATTAATACTTTTTTGTTATTCACAATAAAAAGTTTTATAATTTTACAGCCCTTAAAACTACTGCTCATCATGGAAAATATACAAGTAAAAAAAAATTTCTTTGCAGAAAAAAATATAATTTAGTTTATACAAAAGGTGTAGATACCTATAGAAAAATATGTAAGAAAATTTAGACATTTAAAAAAAACATTCAAGTCACTAATTTATTATAATCTACATCATAATCGTCACTATATGTCATTCCATTCTCATCTTTGTCGTAGTTTGGAGCACTGTTTTGGCAGTTAACACCTGCACATCCTCCACATGTAGCGTTACAAAAAAGCCCGATCTTTCTGCATGTACATGACGCACTGCATCCTTTTTGCAGTTGCAAAAAACTGTTTTTTGTAATTCCTGCAGCGTAGTTGATTTATGCATATTTTTGGACTGCAAATATCCATTACCATTAACCAATCCTCAATCAATTGGATTGAGAGCCTTATCGCCCAGTCATATTTGAATTTGGTAATATAGTTATTTTCCTAACAAGTGCAGAAAGTCATTCTTTTCCGCACGCGACTGCAGTGTGCCGAACGACGCGAAGCGGGAGTTCGGCAAGCAGTCGAGTGCGGAAAAGAGACTTTCTGCAAGAGTTAGGAACAATATTTTTCTAAGAGTTTTTAAAAAATTACCAAATCTTAATCAATTAATTTAATTAGTATGAAAATACATACACAAATTATTTGTTTGACAAGGTTGTCAAAACCAAATTTTCAATATAATTAGTTAGCATGACGACGATCTTGGTTTCCATGACGATGATTCAAAACGACTGTTATTGTCTACTGATTTGATTTTCGAATATTATGTCAAAATAATTTTATTTCATCTAATTGTCGCGTTAATTTCATTAAAACAGGAACACAATAAGATATATTTGAAATAAATTAGTAAATAATATCTAAATATTAGTTTATTGCATGTATTATACTTACTTTAAGGCCATATTAACATATCTAAATTAACACGCGTGCGGAAAAGTAAAAACCGCGTGTGGAAAAGTAACACGCGTGCGGAAAAGTAACACGCGTGCGGAAAAGTGAAACTTTCTAAACTAAAATGCGTGCGCGAAAGTAGACATTTTTGCACGCTCGTAGAAAAAATTCTTTTAATGTGCTCGTCCAAAACATCTAATGTAGCTACGAGCAATGCAAATTTAACAGCAGCGCTTTTCAACAGCAGCTATGAAAAGTCCGAAATCCCATTCTCATCTACTTCAAAATTGAAAAAAAAGTTGTTTGGTTTTTTTACAACACTTTCATTTTAAAGATGCCGTATCAATTCAAGAACCATTCTATAGAAAATTTCAAGTACATTTCGCGTCAAAAAAACTGGTACAACTCTTATAACCGAAAATCGCGTTTTTCAAGTTGTGTAAGTTGATCTTGTCAAATGTGTCATTTTATTTTCTAGGGCAACGTTGCCAGTCATCTCAATTAAGTACCCATACATTGATTCGTGTTATATTATAATTTATGAAAATATTTCAATTACAAAATAATGATAGTTAATAAATCTAGACATAACTTTAAATTATTATGTTTAAATTAAAATCGAGAAGCGTGATTGATTTCTCGTAAATTGTACTGTAAATACAAAACTCTATTAGGTTGTGGGTTACTAGAATAAACACACGGGAAAAATAAAAAAAGATGATTTGAAATTAATACAATATGAATAATTTTTACAGTGAACAAGTAAGGAATTTAAATCAATTCGAAACTGCTGAAATATTAATATTTTGTCATAGCTCTATTATTATTAATCACTTTTTGTAATCTTGTGGACACTGAGAATTAGTTATAAATTTTCATCTTCGTCCAAGCTTTTCCAGGTTTCTTCAATGATGGTCAATTGTTAGTAATAAAAATAATACCTATCTAAAACCTTTATACATTTTTAAACGTCATTCTTTTGTATTTAG